>NC_083242.1:16143439-16447761 GCF_032191835.1 Heteronotia binoei | reverse complement strand
AATATGAGGAAAAAAATTATATCGAACTATGGCATCCTATGATAACTTATTTGATAGAACAAGAAATCTTGCCTAATAATCCTTTTTATCCAAAAATGATATCCTTTTAACCTTGAATCAAAGTATGTAATTTTATGACAGAATTTGCATAAGCAATAGTTTGGTGACCCACACTCCTTCTAAGCTGTGGAGTCTTGTGAGCAAAAACTCTGCTTCGTGAGCTCCTGGCATTAAAGTGGTGAGCTACGGCATAAATTAGTTTGCTCTGGAGCCATTTTTCCTGAGCGAAGACAAAAATGTGTGAGCCGGACATCAAAAAACTATGAGCTAGCTCATGCTAACTCAGCTTAGAGGAAACACAGTTGGTGACTATAATATATATTTTTCTTGGCATATTTGATTAATGTGAACAAATAAAAATTGTTAATAAAAACCTACATCAGACTCAGATAACCGAGACTCTGCTCTGCTGCTGTCTCAAGAAGTGATGAGAAAACTCGAAATCCAGATTAACAGGGCAACTTACAGCACTAGGCTAATTGTGCAGTGTGACAAATAAAAAATACTAAGAAACATTAATTTCATGGGCTCGTGCGTTTCGATGTCACTCTACACAAAGGTCTGTACAGGGATCCAAAGAACCCACTGAATCCACATGGCCCAGAATAGAAGCATTATGAACAAGAGGCAGGATGTTTACATAAAAATGAGGAAAACGCCAAGCGATCAGACCTCCAGGTCACTTCGAGAGGGAGGCGGCATCCATATGATGCTCAACAAGAAGCTAGGAAGGATCCCTGCTTTCTTAGCTGCTGTTTCCTCAGGGGAAAGCGTATCGGGGCTCAGGAAATGCCGCCGCCTCAGAGCAGGCCTTGGACTTAGGATGGGAGACGAATGCCACCCAGATCTAGGACTCAGATGGTGGCTCACAGAAGTGCAGGGTTTAAAATGACTGCCTTGGATAACTGGCGGAAAGCGGACGCACCAAGTACATGGAGGGATTCCGAGGTTCATGCTGACCCATTGCAGTGCAGCTTCTCTTCCAAAAGAGCAATGTTTCTGTGATGCTTTCAAAGTCAAGGGCGAAAGGCAGCATGGGCAGGCAGGGGGTGGGGAACGGGACAGTGACATGCTTTCCTGTACTTGCTGTCCACTGTTCCCTCTAAGCTGCAGAGTCTTGTGAGCAAAAATTCTACTTTGTGAGCTACTGGCATTAAAGTAGTGAGCTACTGCATATGTTCATCTGCTCTGGGGCCATCCTTCCTGAGCTCAGACAAAAATGTGTGAGCCGGAGGCTAAAAATCTTTCAGCTAGCTCACACTAACTCAGCTTAGAGGGAACACTTGTCCCGGGGATAGGGGCCAGCAAACAGACACTGTCCCTGATCACTAGGGAAGGTTACAACCAATGGTCCCTCTAAGCTGCAGAGTCTTGTGAGCAAAAATTCTACTTTGTGAGCTACTGCCATTAAAGATGTGAGCAACTGCATAAATTATTGTGCTCTGGAGTCATCCTTCCAGAGCTAAGACAAAAATGTGTGAGCTGGAGGCTAAAAATCTGTGAGCTAGCTCACACTAACTCAGCTTAGAGGCAACGCTGCTGCTGTCCACCAAGAGTTCTGAGCAGTCCCTCACCTGGACCAGCATAGTGGCCACAAAAAAACCAAAACAAACCCACCCATGTTTAATAAAGCCTCAGTTCCACACAGAGTCCAAAAACATTTTTTTTCTTTTAAGGAGGATCTCTCTCCCCCTAAAAATATCCCAAGTCCTCTTATTCGAGGCTATTTGAATTGCTTATTGAGACCTAGTGTAGTTGAGGGTCTCCAAAGAGCGACCGTACCTACCAGCATGCCCAGCTGGATCGCCAACATGGCCACACGAGCTTCCTTCTCCGGCTCTCGCTCTGCCTCCCGTAGAGCCTTGGCTCCCCGAGCGTGCCCCATGTTCCCCAGGCAGACTTTGGCAACGTCCAGTCTTTGGGTCTTCACGCACATGCAAGCCAAGTTCTCCCAGACAGCTTCGCTGCGGGGAACAAGAAGAGTCACTCAGTGTGGCAGGGGAAGGGAGAGTGAGTGCCTTTTCATCTAAGGCAGGAGTGGGGAACCCTTTTTCTGCCAAGGGCCATATGGATATTTATAACATCATTCACGGGCCATAAAAAACTATCAACTTAAAAAACAGTGCTCCACCAAAGGAGAACGATTCAGGCCGGCAAAATTAATACATATAATTGTTTTTCTATTTGAAGTCATGTGGGGAAAGCCTAATCTGGCACACACACACACCCCTGGCCCGGCAAATGCATAGGTTCAGGGCTTTTTTGTAGAAAAAGTCCAGCAGGAACTCAGTAGCATATTAGGCCACACCATCTGGGATAATCAAGTGCAAACTTAACTGTGACAGTAACTCTTCCAGGCCCTGCAGCAATTCTAGCCAGCCAGGCCTCAGGGAGGCTGCTGCACAGTACATCTGTGATCCCTGCCTGGCCCTGGGGAGGCTGCTGCACAACACAGCTGGGTCCCATGATCCTCGTTGGCCAGCCAGGTCCCGGAGAGGCTGCCACATGGCTCGAATCGGCCCAGCAAACCCGAGGGCCACACCAAGTGACCTTGAGGGCTGCATATGACCCTCAGGACAGAGGTTTCCCACCCCTGATCTAAGTGGAATAGACCTCATGAATGCCATACAACAGTTAAGGCCATCCTAGCTTATAAGGGGAAGAAGACGAAAAAGAAGCTATTGGATTTATATCCCACTCAATACTCTGAATCTCAGTGGTCATAATCTTCTTTACCTTCCTCCCCCATAACAAACACCCTGGGAGATAGGTGGGGCTGAGAGAGCTCTTCTGGAAGCTGCCCCTTGAAGGACAGCTCTGCAAGAGCTATGGCTGACCCAAGGCCATTCCAGCAGGTGCAAATGGAGGAGTGGGAAATCAAACCCGGTTCTCCCAGATAAGAGTCCACACACTTAACCACTACATCAAACTGACTCTCTCTTTTATTGGTATTTTTCTCCAGGACGCATTCGAGATGCTACTTCACCACAACTTGACAAAAGATCAGGTTATAAACCAGATGTTATTCATTACTAAAGAAAGATTACCCTCCTTTCTGCCCTCCCTAGTTAAACCGGGAAGGTGTTACCATGTGAAATAAAACATAAATCCAGTGCCACCTGAAAGACTAACAGCATTTATTTCAATATGAGTTTTTGTAGTCAAAACTCTGACCTCCCTCACCAACCAGCATGTTCTGGATTCCACGGATTCATGCTGGGACTCACACCTTCCCTTGCTACGCAAACCCTTTTCTGCATCAGCTCCTCCCTTTTGCCCTTACATTCAGATTTACACTTGAAAGACTTAAGCCTTGTTTTCTCCTGCTCGGCCTGCTCTGTAAGATTTCTCCGTACATATTTATCTGATGGAGCAGGATGTGACACATGAAAGTTCACACTGAAATAATAACAATAATAATAATAATTTTTAATTTATATCCCACCCTCCCCATCGAAGCAGGCTGAAATAAATTTTGTTAATCTTTAAGGTGCCACCGGATTTTATTTTACGGCAACAGATTTACACGGATACCTCTTTTTATAGGTCCAGATCAGGGGTGGCCAAACTTGCTTACCACAAGAGCCACATAAAATAAACATCAGATGTTTGAGATGCAAGACATGAATGTCAGATGTTGGAGGGAGGGAGGGAAGGAAGGAAGGGAAATAGATTTTGGGGGAGAGAGGTGGAGAGAAAGCAACTTTAACTTTAAATGTGTTCTCCAAGCTGTCAGCTGGCTTGGCAAGGGATTTAAAGAGACAAATGCCTTCTCCAAGCCAGCCAGCGGGGGTGGGGTGGGGGGCTTCAAGAGCCACATGTGGCTCCCGAGCCGCAGTTTGGCCACTCCTGTTGCTGAGCTAGAGGGAAAACTTTCATTTTTTTCCCCCACTCTCCAGCAAGGCTCTGGGAAAATTCCCATGGCTGCCTTTTCCATCATATGGCAACAATCTGTACTCCCCCCCCACACACACAATGGAGATGCACAAAGAACACAACTGTCTTGGCTTACTTACTATCCTGGTTCATGAGACCCACAGCCACAGCTCAGCATGTGATGTACCCTAAAAGTCCAAATTCTAGGTGACTTTCCATCATGAGCTGACAACAAATACCTCCCTTGAAACCATGAAGCCAAACTGGCACTCCTGGTGCACCAATTCATAAGTCAATCTGACGAAGAAGATGATTTTCAAAAGATGCTTGGACTGGCCATTAAGTCTGAAAATTAGAAATGCCTTGGCATCTCACCAGATGCTGAATGATCAGAGCGCTGTTGCATGCTGCTGCTGAGATACCTAATGAAGCCTCCAACTGCAAGAGAGACCAGAGTGAACATGAGGAAACCCACTGGACGGAAGTCACAGAAGACACGAGGTCGTTTGGGTCTTCAGTGTAGATAGATCCGGTAGAACAAAGCAAGAGTCAAGGTTCACCTTTAAGACCAATAAAACTTTGTTGGACTTAAAGGTGCAACTTGACTCTTGCTTGGGTCTTCGGTGATATCACATGGTACTGAACTCCCGAGGGCTTCCACTTTTACTATTGTGGCCTATGACCAAAGGCAGATGTTTTGCCTGTTGCACATTAAAGCTCAGTCCCCCAAAACGCCACCCCTAGCTCCAAGAATTTCCTGAGTTTACCTTTGGAACCCTACCTCACATCTGCATTCCATCAGCTAGAGCGAACCGGTCCTAATGAAGGCCAGATGCTGCAGTGGAGAGGTGATGGATCGTGGCAAGTTCTCTCCCCCACCCTCCCAGTCACGGAGCGCATGCCTAGTTGTTCACGGAACACCAGAGCTTCCCACGCTATCTTGGCTTCCATTTGTAAAATGGGACAGACAGTTGCCTGATCCACAGAGCTGTCGGGAAGATGAACGAAAAGATAAATGCTGCCAGAGACTTGTATGACATAAATGACAACTGTGATTACGGCCAGTTTGATTCAGAGGGCTCCCAGCTGATATCCTTTTCTACTTCTCCATCTGTTCCATGTATGTCCTGCGAAAGGGTTGGAGATGGTGTACCTCATCCAAAATTTTAGGTAAACTGATAAAACTGTAGTTGCTAGTCATCACTGATACTCTGCTTTTATGGCACACTCGAATGCAGCACAGCAAATCCTCACTGTGCTTACTTTTCACTGATGTGACACGACAGAGGTGCATTTTAGAACATTTTAAAGCATGAAGGTGCAGCACTATTCACAGAACTTCTAGAATGCCAGAGCAGTTGCTCAGATTTCCCGAAGGCTCATAAAAATGTCAGTGCCATTTGTGGAAGGATTGCCTCTTGGAGCGTGGCCTCAAGCATGCTACAACATACTTTGTTGTATGTTTGGGGCAGTGGTTTGGGGTAGTGGTTAAGTGTGCGGACTCTTATCTGGGAGAACTGGGTTTGATTCCCCGCTCCTCCACTTGCAGCTGCTGGAATGGTCTTGGGTCAGCCACAGCTCTTGCAGAGGTTGTCCTTGGAAGGGCAACTTCTGGGAGAGCTCTCTCAGCCCCACCCACCTCACAGGGTGTTTGTTGTGGGGGGGAAGAAGATAAAGGAGATTGTGAGCCACTCTGAGATTCAGAGTGAAGGGCTGGATATTAATCTAATATCATCTTCTAAACTCTAATAGCTGAATAAGTTTAACTTAAGTCCGATAACTTTTGCCATGCGGAGTATGAGATGGTTTTTTTTTCAAAACAACCTTTTCCTTCTTTGCATCTCCAAATGTTTCGCTTATATCATTCTTCAGCTGATGCTTTCTGGGGGGTGGAGGCCTTGCCTTGGGAAAAGACCCACCTACCTCCAGTTCCACTGGATACGAAGGCTGACTCAGCCCCGAACTGTCCAGCCTGTCACATCATGGGGGCCAGGCACTGCAGCAACACCTGCCCTCCGCTGCCAGACCCAAGAAGCCCTTTCATGCAACACCAGTAGAAGTAATCCTGCTCACACAGTATCATTGAACTCTGGAGACACAGAAGAGGAGGAGGGGGGAGGAAGGAGGATACTGGAATGAGGTGGGAGGCCTGGGAGGTGGAGGGAGAGGGAGAGGGGGAGAGAGAGAGAGACTGGGCTTTGGAAGTCCTCCTAGTCTTTTCCTTTCAGGAAACACATCCTGTTCGCATCTGACCGCCGTGGCAGTGGCTCTGTTTGTTGCCCTCGGATGGCGACGCCCTGAGGCTCACCAAAAACAGCCACAAAAAAACAACCATTTCCTCTCCGTTGAGAGATAGGAGAGGAAAACAAACTTCCTCGCAGCAGAGGTCCTGCTTTCCTGCTTCTGCCGCTAGCTCGCTCGCTCCTCGTGGGTCTGCCATTCAGAGAGGAGCCAGAGCCCAGCGGATTCCTCGGAATAACGTTGGCCGCCCTGGGCTCCTTGGGGAGAATTTGCTCTGAGAATCTGCCTTGGCTTTAAGAAAGAAATTTCGACTGCACTCGGGGCGGGGGGGGGGGACTTCTGAATCCTGCAACTGAGAACCTATTCGGAGCCCTCGCCATCCAACACAAATTTCTGCGCCCCAGAAGACTGAGGTGCCCAAGTGAATTTGCGAGTGGGCTTTGTATCGTTGTGTTGCCTCAGGAGCACTGCAACTGTTTCCTATCACAATCCACCTCAGGAAGAATGTCCTTCCTTGCCTTTCGGTTCTTCGCCAGGTTGGCTCTGCTCAAAGTGCAGGAAGGGGGATAAAGCGCAGGACGGCCTTCTGGAAACCTCATCCCCGGGTCCTTTTTTAATATGGATTTCTCCCATCTGATTAAAGCACCCACCTCTGTGCTGTTGGAAACATCCTAGGGGGTTGACTTTGAGAATGAACGGTGATGTTCTCTAGCCATTCATAACGTCGTTGGGCGCCCACCTTCTTGCCTGCGGTTCTGAGCCCATGTGCTGCGGCTGACGGGAGAGTCTTGGATCTTCTGCCAAAGAGGGGCTAGCCGAAGGCCGATGACAGTCAGCTATGACTGTCCAGAAACTGGTCGCCACGGCCGTGTTGGTGGCTCTGGTCTCACTTATTCTCAACAACGCCGCTGCCTTTACCCCCAACTGGGTGTACCAGACCTTGGAGGATGGGCGCAAGCGCAGCGTGGGGCTGTGGAAGATGTGCTGGCTGGCAGAGAAGGGGAGAGGAGGTGCGGGCATGGGTGCCAGGCACGGGCAAGGGGAGGAGCGCGAATGCGAATCCTTGGGCTGGGGGTCAGAGCCAGCCGGGTTCCAGGAATCTCGTAGCACTGTCAAATGTAAGTCTTCCACTTTTTTTTGCCCTTCTCGTATATTACGTGTTGCTTCTTAGCAAGCATCAGATGATGGCCATCGAGCACTGCCCTTCTGCCCTGATGGAGGGTCACCAACTCCAAAGCACTTCTTCTCTCCCTGCTCAACTTCAAAAGCGCTGAATGCTCCACAAGCCCAGTAAGCAAGGAAAAGACTGGACAGAAAGAGAACAGAAAGCATGGCCGGGGGCAGGGAGATTACACATCTTGGCAGGGGTGGTAGTGGGGCAAACTGGCCATTGTGAGATGCTCCTCTCAGAAGGAGAACCAGTTGAGCAGATCCTGAACCCAGCACCAGGCGTCTCCCCATTGAATAAGCCCAGCTGTTAACTGCCCTGGCAGCCTTCATTGCTAACTGCTTCTTCCCGGCACACTGATTTAAAACCAAGAAGTGGTGTAAGGGCCCTCAGAGAAAGGAAGCTCTCAGGCTGACAGCCCCCACCTCTCAAGCTTGAGCCGGAGGCAAGGACCAAATGACACTGGGGTGTAGCTGGTCCCTGACTTGTGTTTACAAAATGCAGCCAGAGGGGCTGAAAATGAAGGCAGGATTCTTAACCCTTGACTGTCTAACACTCTAGGAAAAGCTAACTTCTGGCACACACATACCCCCATCACACACGCACAATGATAATATCACTGAGTCACATGGGGGGCACCCAATTTAGCGCCCCAGAAACCTAGTTTGCAAAGGCTGGCCCTGCCCCTTGTGCTAATTTTTCTGCAAAAAACTACAACCAAAACTCTCTTCCATGGTTGCTTCCCCACCCCCTTTGGGGGAGGGGAGTTCTGCAAAGTTACCTTTTCTCTTGCATGATGAACAGCAATGGGAAGGGGCTGTGGGAGGGGGGAAGGGGTTAAGCAATGGAAGAAAAGTGCAATATAAATGCGATCAATCCAAAGGGAAAGATCCTACTCCTCCTTTCCCCCTTCCTCCCACACAAGTCTTCCGCTGCAGATAGCATCCGCCAGGGCCATGTCTCGTTTTGTTGTTTGAGTAACAATAAAGTTGGAAAGAGACTAGGCACAACTTTGCATCACGATCCAGATTCAGTGCTGTTTCTAGGTCACCAGGTGGCAACGTTTTGCGCGTTGCAGAAAAGCACAGGCACACACATTCGAGGAGAACCCACAATGATCTAGCCAGACAGACCTTGCCAAGAGGGTATCACCAGGTGGTGACCACAGTGGCACAGCTGCCTTCCGAAAGCTGTGAATGCAACCAAATGGATGCAACCAAATCCTCTGGCCTGAAGGCCACTCTTGTCAGCTGAGGTGTGGGCATTCAATGAAATTGCTGAGCAGTCGGGTTAGAACTGATAAAAGGAAGTACTTTTTCACCCAAAGGACTGAAATTAAATTAAAAGAGTATTTGGCTAAGCATTAGGAAGAACTTCCTGATAGTTAGTGCGGTTCCTCAGTGGAGCAGGCTTCCTTGGGAGATGATGGGTTCTCCTTCTTTGGAGGTCTTTAAGCAGAGGCTAGAGGCCCATCTGACAACACTGCTGCTTCTGTAAATTTAGGCAGATTGTGAAAGAGAGGGAAGGAAGGGATGAGCCAGTGCTCAGCTCTCATAAATCTTTCTTATATGCCTAGGGTACTGATTGTCCCCTTGAGGTCAGGAAGGAATTTTTCTCCAGGTCAGATGGAGCAGAGGTCCATCAGTGGGTATTAGCCACAGTGTATTGTTGGAATTCTCTGTCTGGGGCAGTGATGCTCTGTATTCTTGGTGCTTAGGGTGGAGGCAACAGCGGGAGGGCTTTCAGTGTCGTGGCCTCACTGATGGACCTCCTGATGGCACCTGGGTTTTTGGCCACTGTGTGACACAGACTGTTGGACTGGATGGGCCATTGGCCTGATACAACATGGTTTCTCTTATATTCTTATGACCCCACTTATCCTGTAGGTCTTTTGCCTTCCTTTGGGCATACAGCAGGGATCACTGGAGGAGTGGGCAGGGAAGGTAGCTGCAAATTTCCTGCATTGTGCAGGAGGTTGGACTAGATGACCCCTGGCCCTGAGGCCCCTTTCAGCACTACGTTTCTATCTGAAACCTATTGCTCGGAATCACTGAGAAATGGAGAGAACTGCAAAGGCATCAAGTTCCACTTAAATCTGGGGCCTGCAAATCTTACTGAGATTAAGTATTGTGGATGGGAGAGCAAAGACCTGTAGTCTGTTTTTGTCTCGGCATGACTTTGGAGGAAGAGAGGTGGCGGAAGGAGAAATGTAAAAGGGGAGGAAATCTGCCAGCTGCCAGCTGCAGAACATCCTGAGAACTGCTTACGGGGTGACCTCTCTTAAGAACATAAGAGAAGCCATATTGGATCAGGCCAAAGGCCCATCCAGTCCAACACTCTGTGTCACACAGTGGCCAAAGAAATTATATATATATAATTATATATATACAAAAATTCAATACCGGGAAAGTTGGTAGAAACCATTATCAAGGACAGAATGAGTAGGCACATTGATGAACACGAGTTATTGAGGAAGACTCAGCATGGGTTCTGTAAGGGAAGATTTTGCCTCACTAACCTGTTACATTTCTTTGAGGGGGTGAACAAACATGTAGACAAAGGAGACCCGATAGATATTGTTTACCTTGACTTCCAGAAAGCTTTTGATAAAGTTCCTCATCAAAGGCTCCTTAGTAAGCTCGAGATGGAGTAAAAGGACAGGTCCTCTTGTGGATCAAAAACTGCCTAATTAATAGGAAGCAGAGAGGGAGTATAAATGGGCAGTCTTCGCAGTGGAGGACGGTAAGCAGTGGAGTGCCACAGGGCTCGGTACTGGGTCCTATGCTCTTTAACTTGTTCATAAATGATTTGGAGTTGAGAGTAAGCAGTGAAGTGGCCAAGTTTGCGGATAACACTAAATTGTTCAGGGTGGTGAGAACCAGAGAGGATTGTGAGGAACTCCAAAGGGATCTGTTGAGCCTGGGTGAGTGGGCGTCAACGTGGCAGATGAGGTTCAATGTGGCCAAGTGCAAAGTAATGCACATTGGGGCCAAGAATCCCAGCTGCAAATACAAGTTGATGGGGTGTGAACTGGCAGAGACTGACCAAGAGAGAGATCTTGGGGTCGTGGTAGATAACTCACTGAAAATGTCAAGACAGTGTGTGATTGCAATAAAAAAGGCCAACACCATGCTGGGAATTATTAGGAAGGGAATTGAAAACAAATCAGCCAGTATCATAATGCCCCTGTATAAATCAATGGTGCGGTCTCATTTGGAATACTATGTGCAATTCTGGTCACCGCACCTCAAAAGGGATATTATAGCACTGGAAAAAGTGCAGAAAAGGGCAACTAGAATGATTACAGGTTTGGAACACTTTCCCTATGAAGAAAGGTTAAAACGCTTGGGGCTCTTTAGCTTGGAAAAACGTTGACTGCGGGGTGACATGATAGAGGTTTACAAGATTATGCATGGGATGGAGAAGGTAGAGAAAGAAGTACTTTTCTCCCTTTCTCACAATACAAGAACTCGTGGGCATTAAATGAAATTGCTGAGCAGTCAGGTTAGAACGGATAAAAGGAGGTACTTCACCCAAAGGGTGATTAACATGTGGAATTCGCTGCCACAGGAGGTGGTGGCGGCTACAAGCATAGCCAGCTTCAAGAGGGGGTTAGATAAAAATATGGAGCAGAGGTCCATCAGTGGCTATTAGCCACAGTGTGTGTGTGTGTGTGTGTGTATGTATATATATATATATATATATATATATATATGTATGTGTGTATATATATATAAATTTTTGGCCACTGTGTGATACAGAGTGTTGGACTGGATGGGCCATTGGCCTGATCCAACATGGCTTTTCTTATGTTCTTGCTTACTGGGCCTCGTTCCAACCTCGGCAGGATGGAAGGCTGAGTCAACCTTGAGCCGACTACCTGAACCCAGCTCCCGCCGGGATTGAACTCAGGTCGTGAGCAGAGCTTGGACTGCAGTACTGCAGCTTACCACTCTGCGCCACCTACCTAGCATCATACAGGGCTGGCAGTATATCTGACATACAAGCAGAGCTTTTTTTTTGTAGCAGGAACTCCTCTTCATATTAGACCACACACCTCCTGATGTGGCCAATCCTCCTGGAGCCTACAGGGCTCTTCGTACAGGACCTACTGTAAGCTCCAGAAGGACTGGCTACATCAGGGGTGTGTGACCTAATTTGCAAAGGAATTCCTGCTACATAACAAGCCCTGCATACAAGAGCCCTGCAAAGCAGGCTATGGCTGAAAGGGAGGGAGAAGCTTGCCCTGGGTCTTGAAGGCAAACAAGAGCCTTGCAACTTCTTGCTCATTTTGTTGTCCACTTTTGCTACACCAGCTCCCAGTGCTGCAAGGCTCCTAAGCACCGAGAATCAGCCCAGCAGGCAATGGCTGGGCTAGGCCGCTTCTGCTGACGATTCACTCTCTCTGTGCAGAGAATTCTTCTCATGCATTCAGTCACGGCAGCCTCCTGAGATCCTTTCATCGAATGGACTGAACCAGGCCCCTCTGGCATGCAAAGCCCACGTGTGGCCATTTGGCCCTCCCCTTTCTCGGCTCAATGCAGCCTCCCTGATTCATGTCCAGCACTGCACCATTCAGGTTGTATCAGCCGGTGCTTGGCTGTCCCAATCCAGACAGCACAATCCAAGGGAAAAAGAATGAAGCTTCTGCACAAGGCACTATTGCATCACTCTTCTTTAATACACCCCTTCAGCTTAATGACGCTTAGAGAACCGCACATCCGACTGCTCCAGTCCTATTTCTTTGGGGCAGCCCATGCTGACCTGTGCACAGAGCAGCAGCAGCAGCAGAAGTGTGACTCTGAGTGGCATTTGGGACAGAATCCTGCAGCTGCCTGTTCCCAATGGGTCTTTGTCAGGCTTGTCACGGTTGACACCTAAGAAACCACAAGCTGCCCCCTGCCCACGCCAGTAATTAAATTCCTAGCAGAAGGAACAATCCTAGCAATGTCTCATAGGTTCAACCAGAGTTCAGCACAATAATCCTATTAGAGAATCTTTGTGTCCATTTTCTTTAATGATTATATGCAACTCTTTCAAGCTTCAACTAACTTCAAAGAACGTAAAGGATCAGCTTTTCATTCTACAGGGACATACAGGACAGAATCACTGGTCCATTATACTGTTCATCCCCCACAGCTATATGGAAGCTGATTTTTAAAAAAATCTTAACTGTCATATTAATTTTAAAAGATTAAAAAGGTAAAAGTTGTCCCCGGTGCAAGCACCAGTTGTTTCCGAATCTGGGGTGACATTGCATCATGACGTTTTCACGGCAGAATTTTTTACCGGATGGTTTGCCACTACCTTCCCCAGTCATCTACACTTTCTCCCCAGCAAGCTGGGTACTCATTTTACCGACCTCGGAAGGATGGAAGGCTGAGTCAACCTCGAGCCAGCTCCTTGAACCCAGCTTCTGCAGGGATCGAACTCAGGTCATGAGCAAAGAGCTCAGACTGCAGTACTGCAGCTTTACTACTCTGCGCCACGGGGCTCTTTCAAAAGATTACTTCATATTATAATCCTTTTAAGAATAATCCAGTCATCTCCCTTAAATGGCCATGCATTCCTAGCTAATTTCTTTCTTGTAAAATAAAACAGAAAACCCTTCAAGATTTACATACATATTCTTAAGTAACATAGCTCTGCATTTATGCATATATTTTGTCAACACACATTTCGGCTACCCGTCATGATTACGCCGTTCCCATTTTAGTAAGCTCACTTTTCCACCCATAAACAATTGTTTTGGCAGCTGTCAACTGATCCAACTGCATCCGCAGAGATACCTTCCTGTCATCCTTGGCTGGGAGCCACATCCCTGATAATCCTTTCACCTGCATGTTGGTCTCCAATGTCCTTCTTTGTATCTGGCAACCAGGGCCGGCCCTAGACTGTCTGGCACCCTAGGCAGGGCTAACTTCTGGTGCCCCTGCACTGATACCGTCACCGAGTCACATGGGGGGCACTCAATTCATAAGAACAGAAGAGAAGCCATGTTGGATCAGGCCAACGGCCCATCCAGTCCAACACTCTGTGTCACACAGTGGCCAAAAAACAAAAACAAAACCCAAGTGCCATCAGGAGGTTCACAAGTGGGTCTAGAAGCCCTTCCACTTTGCCCCCCCACCAAGAATACAGAGCATCACTGCCCCAGACAGTTCCAATATTATACTTTGGCTAACAGCCACTGATGGACCTCTGCTCCATATTTTTATCCAATCCCCTCTTGAAGCTGGCTATGCTTGTAGCTGCCACCACCTCCTGCGGCAGTGAATTCCACATGTTAATCACCCTTTGGGTGAAGAAATACTTCCTTTTATCCTTTCTAACCTGACTGCTCAGCAATTTCATTGAATGCTCACAAGTTCTTGTACTGTGAGAAAGGGAGAAAAGGACTTCTTTCTCTTCTTTCTCCATCCCATGCATAATCTTGTAAACCTCTATCATGCCACCCCGCAGTCAACATTTCTCCAAGCTAAAGAGCCCCAAGCATTTTAACCTTTCTTCATAGGGAAAGTGTTCCAAACCTGTAATCATTCTAGTTGCCCTTTTCTGCACTTTTTCCAGTGCTATAATATCCTTTTTGAGGTCTTTATTTTTTTTGCAATATGCTCCTCATAGTTCTTTTTCGCCTGCCTGATCACAGTCTTGCATTCTCACTTGGACTACCTTTCCACCGCTTACAGGAATCCTTCTTACCTTTTACAGCTTCCATTACTTTGTTTGTTAACCATGCAGATCTTTTCTTATACCTGTTTGTGCCTTTCTTAACTTGTGGTATATAGTTTATCTGAGCTTCTAGGACTGTAGTTTTAAATAGCCTCCAAGCTTCCCCAAGAGTTTTGACTGTATTTACCTTTCCTTTCAGTTTTCTCTTCACATGCCTCCTCATCTCAGAGAATCTACCCCTTTTAAAGTTAAATGTGGTTGTGCTGGTCTTTTAGGACAACTCCCTATTTATACAAGTGGTGAAATCAATAATGCTATGGTCACTGCTCCCTAGCAGTGCAATCACTTTTACATCTCTCACCAAGTCTTGGGCATTACTTAAGACCAAATCCAGGATTGCCCCACCCCTGGTAGGTTCTGAGACCATCTGCTCCATAGCACAGTCATTGAAAGCATCTAGAAACTCAATCTTTCTCTCGACCTGGACACATATTGACCCAATCAATCTGCAGGTAGTTAAAATCACCTATTATGACACAGTTTTTACGTTTAGCCACTATCTTTAATCCTTCCATCATATTATAATTATCCTCTATCTTTTGATTTGGTGGGTGATAACAAACTCCCATAGTTAAATTTCCTTTTGGGCCCTCTATTTCAACCCAAAGCATTTCTAGAAGAGAATCTAATTCTCTGACCTCAGTCTTACTGGACTGTATACCCTCTCTGACATACAGAGCCACCCCACCTCCAACACTTCCCTCCCTATCCTTCCGATATAACTTATATCCAGAAATCACTGTGTCCCTCTGATTCTTCTCATTCCACCAAGATTCTGAAATTCCCACAATGTCTATGTTTTCCCCCAACACTAAACATTCCAACTCACCAATTTTACTTTGAACACTTCTAGCATTTGTATACAAACATCTATAATTTCCCAGGCAAGTTAGGCCTGAAACTTTCCTCCTGCTGCCTCGAGACTTTGGCAGACAGTCAATACTGTTTGTCACCATCTCAGTGGACAACTCTGATCTATTACCTAGCAGAAAAGTAACAGCTCCCTTCATCTCTTTGAGATGAGTCCTCTCGAACCAGAGACATTTCATCTTCTGTCGGCTTTCCCCCTAGATTTAGTTTAAAAACTGCTCTGCCACTTTTTTGATTTTAAGCACCAGCAGCCTGGTTCCATCTGGGGACAAGTGGAGACTGTCTCTTTTGTACAGCACACGCTTGTTCCAGAAAGCATCCCAGTGTCTAACAAACTTAAACCCTTCCTCCCTACACCATCGTCTCATCCACACATTGAGACTTCTAATTTGTGCCTGTCTCTCCTGCCCTGCACATGGAACAGGTAGCACTTCTGAGAAGGCTACCTTGGAGGTCTTGGCCTTAAGTCTCCTGCCTAGCAGCCTAAATTTTTCCTCCAGGACCTCACGACTGCATTTCCCCACATCATTGGTGTCAACATGCAGCACGACCACTGGCTCCTCCCCAGCACTGTCTACCAGCCTATCTATGTGTAATGTCCACTACCTTCACTCCAGGCAGGCAAGTCACCATATGGTCAGTACGCAGTTTTGCCACCCAGCTGTCTACTTGCCTAAGGATTGAATCACCAACTACCAAGACCCCCACCTCCCTGCCCAGGGATGGTTCCTGGGCGTGAAAGGATACCCGCTCACCAACTGAAGAAGAGGTCCCTTCTAAGAGCTCATTCCCCTTATCCTCAGCACAGTGCCCTGTTCCCTCTCGACCCTCATGCTCCCTGGCAGCAATGGGGCTGCCATGTTCAGAGTGGGGCTCATCTAACACGTCCCTGAGAGTCTTCTCCGAGTGCCGAACTGACTGTCTCTGCTTCTCCTGGTCAGTCACCTCGGCCTCAAGGGTACAAACTCATTCCCTGAGGACCAGGAGCTTTTTGCATCGAGCACACACCCAAGACTTCTGTCATATGGGCAGACAGTCATACATGTGACACTCAGTGCAAAACACTGGAAAGCCCCCACCACCCTGCTGGCATTATACCTTCAAGATAGCTTTTTTCAAATATACAGTCCCCTTTTAAATCCTGTTTGTTTATGTGGCTCTCTTTCTGGAGGGTCTACTTACCTTATTGGGAACACAAGGAAAATAGGAATCTGGGTTCCTGGTCCTTACAAAGCCCCCAGGCTAAGAGCCACAGGCCAAGAGCCCTTTAGCTCTTGCCCTTCGTCTCACGCCAAAGGCTCGCGCCTCTGGCAAGGTGCAGCTTAATAATGCAAAGAGGGTGGGGCCTAAGTCTGCCCCAGGAACACAGCCACTTCTAATCAATCAGTAACAATCACCTTCAGCCCACTTAAACCAAACAGCAGTTCCCCAGTGCCCCCAGAAGGCCAGTGCCCTACGCAGTCACCTAGCTTGCCTAGTGGCAGGGCCAGCCCTGCTGGCAACCTAAGCCGGGGCCATCTCCAAACTACCTGAAGCCTATCCTGCCCTGAGGCTGCTTTTCATTCTGAGTCCAACAACGCTATTTACCCAACCCATTATCCTCCAGTTGGAGTCTGCTCGTCGATTCTTTTAGTTGCATAGAGCGAGCCCGTGAATGCTTTTCCAGTGAAAGCTCCCTTCTCTTTTAAGGAAGCACTCGTCACTGGAGACGTCGGATGGGACAAGGGTTCCTTTGTGCAGCAGCCTCTCACCAGTAGCTCCTAATGAGAAGCTGACAGCCGGGTCACTTAGACGTTATTATGATGAGCACCGCATACGGGCAGAGAGATGGCCCAGGCTCCCTTGCAAAAGGAATGCCGCTCAGGCATGAGGCTTCTTTGTAGTGGCACTGCCATTTCAAGGGTGGGAGGGAAATTAAAGAAGGTGGTACGGGAGCAGGGGCCTCTGGAAATTCTCAGGGATCTCGAAGACGCGGGAAAGAGGCAAGCGATGTGAGCAGCATGAAATTCCATTTCCCAGAGAAAGAGGCTGTGGAAGCCTTCCCTTATTAGAATTCCTGGGGTCAAGTACGCTTAGGAGATGGGGAGCGGCGCAATATTGATGGCTAGTACGTGACTCTCCGGAGGGCTAAATATAAACATCTGTCCGTCTTCGCTGTATGATTTACATAAGTGCATTTTCAGACCTGAAATATGGAGGGGGGTGAGGCCAGAGGCAGAGAGGTCTGTGTGGGAACGAGAGACTGGAAATTGTTTACAGAGGCAGCGGCTCAGACAATGCCAGGGCCCATTAGCCATATCCCTGATATTTCTCTTTGGAAAGCGGCCAGACAAAACCCAGCAGATGCTCAAAATAGAGGTCAAACATAACTGGTCAGACTCTCCAGGGCACTGTAGTCTTCTTAGAGCCCAGAACGAATTTCCGAAACTAAAGTGGCTATGGGCAACAACCACGGTACAATGAGCAGAGCTACATATATATATCTGGTGGGCAGTGGTTAAGAATGCAAAGTCCTACAAAGTGATGCCACTGGATTTTAACTTTGTATCACCTTACATTCTTAACACTGCCCACCAGATATATATATATGTAGCTCTGCTCACTCTACCTCATTCCTCGTCTGAAGAAGTGTGCCTGCACACAAAAGCTTACATTCTGATAAAACTTTGTTGGTCTCAAAGGTGCAACTGGACTCCTACTTTGTTCAGTCCTTCAGATGAGACATCTAATAATCAGTGCACAGTAAGACTAGAACTACAGCAATTTGAAAAAGAGCAAAAATCATTACACACGGTATGTCAAGCAATGCAGAAGATATTACAAAGGTAGAAATCAACGCAGTAAGAGAAGAAGTAGAAGAAGACTGCAGATTTATACCCCACCCTTCTCTCTGAATCAGAGACTCAGAGCTGCTTACAATCTCCTATATCTTCTTCCCCCACAACAGACACCCTATGAGGTGAGTGGGGCTGAGAGGGCTCTCACGGCAGCTGCCCTTTCAAGGACAACTCCTGCGAGAGCTATGGCAGACCCAAGGCCATTCCAGCAGCTGAAAGTGGAGGAGTGGGGTTCAAACCCGGTTCTCCCAGATAAGAGTCCGCACATTTAACCACCACACCAAACTGGCAGAATAACACATATAGCTAACAGATAGTGCATAATATACTGTGATATAATCCGCAGTCCTTTTCATTTTAGAAAAGCTCCTTCTTGAACCATTCCATTATCCTATAGCTCTACGACCTTCATAAAAATGCCCTCTTAAACCATTCTGTTTTACACAGTTAGCAGAATGACAAAAGTGTGGGAGCTTTTCTGACTTCCTCAGAAAGGCCATGGGAGCCACAATTGAAAACGCATGTGTTTGAGCAGTTGCTGATCGCACCCGTTTGTTAGGTGGCGCTATCAGAAGCATTGAACTAGTGAATTAGAGAGGGAAAAAAGACTGAATTTACAGTTTCAGGTTCAGAAGAAAGGCTCCCACACTTTTGCTGTTCTGCAAACTATATAAAACAGTTGTTTGGGAGGTCTTTTTTTTTTTCCAGTGGAGGGTGGCCTAAAAATCTAATTTAAAAATAATAATATAAAGCTAAGATAGAAAAGGGGGTTAGAGCCCCGTGGTGCAGAGTGGTAAAGCTGCAGTACTGCAGTCAGAACCCTTTGCTCACGACCTGAGTTTGATCCCAGCAGAAGCTGGTTCAAGTAGCTGGCTCCAGGTTGACTCAGCCTTCCATCCTTCCGAGGTCGGTAAAAGGAGTACCCAGCTTGCTGGGGAGAAAGTGTAGATGACTGGGGAAGGCAAGGGCAAACCACCCCATAAAAAGTCTGCCAAGATATAGGAGATTGTGAAAGCAATGTCATCCCAGAGTCAAAAATGACTGGTGTTTGCACAGGGGACTACCTTTACCTTTACCTTTAATACAGAACAGGACTGTAGTCTGTGCCCCAGAATATGCTATATATCATTGATCTGTTATATGCTCTATGCTCTCACAGCATTCTTTTCATTTTTTAGTGATTCCATTTTCTGCATTGCTTGACATAGCACATCTGATACATTTATTGGACTTTGATGTTTGCAATCCTAGTCCTATTGCATTGTTTAGTAGATCACTCATGCTATTGGGTTACCCTGTTCTGTACCACGTAATCCACCTTGAGTCTCAAGTAGAAAACTGGAAAATAAGTAATAAGGTATAGATAAATAATAAATAATGGCGAGCTGACCACTGCTGTACTCATTCTCCCCCCCCCCATAAAAATTTCCTATGGGTGACTTCCTTCATTCTCCTCTCCCCTCCATGTTATCCTCACATTAACCCTGTGAGCAGGGGTATAATTCTAGCAGAAGCTCCTTTGCATATTAGGCCATACCCCTTGATGTAGCCAATCATCCTGGAGCTTACAAAAAAGAGCCTTGTAAGCTCTTGGAGTATTGGTTACATCATGGTTGTGTGGCCTAATATGCAAAGGAACTCCTGCTAGAATTTCACCCCTGCCTGTGAGATAGGTTAGACAGATGTCAATTACTAGTCTAATGGTCTCCACTACACCAAGGTGGCTCTCAAATCTGGTCACCAATGGCTTTATCTGACACTGGGCCCATTTGAGCCATTTCCACATGAATCCGGCGGGCATTTTCTGCACAGGAAATGACCAGGAAACTGTAAGATGCCGCCTGTTCAGAGGCACAGAGGAGGAGGTCTTGCCTAGTTAAGCAGCGGGCCTGTTGAGGAAGAATCCAAGGCAACCATTCGACTGGCTGGATCCAAACGAAAATTCCCATCAGCAGAAGGGAACTTTCTTGCTTCCTCTCTCTGCCCCCCGCCCCCCCCCCCCCCGCCACTTGTACCCCTACAGAAAACGTCCACTTCCCGTTCATTATGCAGGGGGTGTGGGGATTACAGCTTGGTCCATAGTTGCAGGTGCAAGGGAGGAAGAGATTTAGATGGCAGTTCTACACTATGCCGCTGGGGAACACACCCCACTGAAGGTGCAGAATCAGACTGCGTATTGCCACAGGCATTCAGTACTGCATGCTGTCCTCCAATTAAAAAAAAAACCCTTCTAGGAATCATGCTGCACAGTAACACTGTTGCGTATGCCCTTTGCTAGGAATTCCTCCTGCCCACGCACAAAACACACTCTGCTCACCTAATAATAACCCAGAGCCCTTCTGGGCTAGTGAAAGCTTTCCAGTCCCCTCTTACTGAAAGGGCTAAAAAACATTACTTCCCTCTGAAGTGTAAAAAGCTCCCTGCCAATGGCAAATCTTCACTGTTTTGTTTCAAACTCTTGACACCAAAAACTTGGCAATAATTTAATTCTCCTGCATACTGGATACATGATTGATTACCGGTGTTTCAAGATTGCCAAAGCAGCTCTTTTGGGGTTAGCGGTACACAGACCGGGCTATTCCAACGCACAGTTGCGCAATAGAGGGGGCAAAAGCCAAAACACACACACACAACACACACACACGTCAAGTCTCCTATGAACCTGCCTGGTACCTGCAATACATGATTATTCTACATAAATGCATTACATTGAACATGGCCACAGAATACATCAGGGCCCAAACTGGTTCTATTAAAAGAAACAGACCTTTCGGCAAATACATCACAGCTCAAATTTTAAAATAATAAATCCTGACACTGACCAAAAAAAAAAAAAGGAATAAAAACAAAAGACTCCTATGCAGATGTATGCTTAGGAACACCACCATGATTAGATTTCTAAATGAGATCATTTTTTATTTTGTTACCCCACAGGAACGACATAACATTTGTCTGATCTGAGTCTCTTGCACTGGCACACCACAATTCTCCCCGGGGATATCATTTAAACGTAACTAAATAAAGTCTGTGTTCATCCACGTCAGAATCAAATTATTGCTTCCATAACCCAGGTAACTGCTTAGTCTACTTCGCATAATGAAGGAGGAAATGGGAATCTGAGTCAATCTGGGAATTTGTGTGCCAAGCAGACGTAACTGGTCCCGCTTTATCTGTTACTGTAAATAGAAGAGGCTGAAGAACGTAAGAACATAAGAGAAGCCATGTTGGATCAGGCTAATGGCCCATCGAGCCCCAGGTGCCATTAGGAGGTCCATCAATGGGGCCAGAGCACTAGAAGTCCTCCCATTGTCCCCCCCCCCCCAAGCACCAAGAATACAGAGCATCACTTGCCCCAGACAGAGAGTTCCAACAACACACTGTGGCTAATAGCCACTGATGGACCTCTGCTCTAAATGTTTATCCAATCCCCTCTTGAAGTTATGAAAGCAATTTCAGGTCCCCTTTTTAGTTTACAGATGTAGCTTTGTGTTGTGTGGGGAAGGGGGAGGGCTGCATGTGAATTCATTTCATGTGGCCTGGACCTTTCATGTCACCACTTGCTGCCAGCGCAGCAGGAGAAAGGTTCTCCAGGATCTCAAGCTGAGGTTTTTCTTGCCTATTTGCCTGGACTTTTTAGTTGGTGATGCCAGAGACTGAACCTGGGACCTTCTGCTTACCAAGCAGATGCTCTACCACTGAGCCACCGTCCCTCTCCTGATAGGTGTCATCTTTTTTTGTATTGGATTGTAGCTGCCACCACCTCCTGCTTGCTTGGGAATAAGCCCTGCTTTGCTAAACATGCAGGTGACCCAGCTAGCACGAGCACTATTAGCTAAGAACAACAGCTCACTGCACCACACATGGATCCGAACCAGAAACAGACATGCTGTGAAATGTACAGATGTCGCCGCCACCAAGAGTCCTGCATCATCTCCGTGACCCAGCAAACAAAGGGGCATGCAGGTGTGTGTCCATCACTCAGGCGTCTCCTGACCCTGTAAAACCTGGAGTCTGTCCCTATCAGCAACAGTCATCCATCTCCTTTCTCCTGCTGCGCTGGCAGCAAGTGGTAACATGGAAGGTCCAGGCCATGTGGAATGAACTCATGCACAGCTCCCCCTTCCCCACACAACACAAAGCCATGTCTGTAATCTAAGAAGGGGACCTGAAATTGCTTTCACTCTCTCTCTCTTTTTTAAAAAAATCATTCTAAGTAGACAAAATTAAAAATTCCCAGCAAATCCTCCCCCCGCCCCACAAAACCAAAATCAACCCAAGCTGTTTTGCTGCAAAAAGTCCAAACATGTGTCCTCGCGTTTCTTGCAATCGTTTCCCCAGGAAAACACTCTATGCTTTTTTAAATCTAAGTCCAACATCCCTTCTTGCCAAAGTTCTATTAAGTGGCATGGGACTGGATTTCTGCAGTATTAAACTCTGCCCATCCCCCTCTCTCCCTGTGGTGGGGGGAAAAACAAGTGGAAGGTTAATTAGCCACAAAATTTCCCCCAGGTGGTATTTGTGTGTGTGTGTGTGTGTTCACGCGCGCACTTGGAAGTCATGTAGACCTCCGGTGACTGACCCCTACTGGGGGCCTGGAGGATATTCAGGGCTGAATAGAGCCTGCCCCTGCCCTCCTGACTGCTGGTATTCCAAGTACTTGCCAGAGAAGAACCTGGAAGTCATGGTGACCTCTGGTGACTAACCCCTACTGGGGGCCTGGAGGATATTGATAGGTGGCTGAATAAAGCCTGCCCTCCTGACTGCGGGTATTCCAAGAAGGTCTCCCATCCAAAAACTTGTCAGAGTTGGCCCTGCTTAGCTTCCAAGATTTGATGAGATGGGGCTTGCCTGAGCGCTCCAGGTCAGGGTGATAGGCATCATCTTAATTCAAGGGCCACATGGAGAACCATGGCACTGCAGTGCTCAGAGGGATGCAATGCCGCAACTAGTAGCTTGGCCCTGCAGGAGACCAAAAACACTGCGAAACTGATGCTCCCCTCCATGATACTGCTTTTAAAGGCTGCATCCCATCCTGATGTCCTCTTTATAAAACCCCTGGGAGTTCTTCAGAATCTGTCA
This sequence comes from Heteronotia binoei, assembly GCF_032191835.1. Lineage (NCBI taxonomy): Eukaryota > Metazoa > Chordata > Lepidosauria > Squamata > Gekkonidae > Heteronotia > Heteronotia binoei. The sequence continues at coordinate 16,424,898 of NC_083242.1, read as the reverse complement.
AGCCTAGAGAAGCATCAGAGCCTCTGAAACAGGAAAAAAAAAACACCAGCCCACATGTATAGGTTTCAGAGAGATGTGCACATTCTGGAACAATGTCTGGAAGCTTTCCTTGCGAGTGTCTCCTTTCCAAAACAAACATGTGTCTGCCCCTGCATCCTCATGCTTCTTAAGGAATAGGTGTGTCTCCCAAAAGCACAGCTGTGCCTTTGATAAAAAGTTAGAGGGGAAAGAATCCCTCGATGGCTCATGTTTGCTTCCAAATGGCGTGATACGCTTTCCCAAAGTGGGCAACTGATGCTAAGAGCCATAGACTGTCCCCAAATGATGACCTGAAGTGCTGACATGTGCTCGAAGGAGTGTAGAGCTGGCCAGGTCCGACTCAAATATCTGGGCAGTGCTGGATTAAACCCTGTGGAGATCCCTAGGCAGTCAAAATCTCAGGGACCCCCTTGCAAATTATCTCAGAGTCAGAGTGCCTGCCCCACTGCCCCTGCTGCAGTCTGCAGGCACCTTCTTAAAAGCCCCTTTGACAAAGCTGCGGGGAACAGGCAGAGAGAGGCAAACTTGGTAACAACATCAGCAGTAGCTGCACCAGGCAAGTCAGGCAAAGAGGGGCTCAGTTACTGGCTACACGTGCAAGCTGGAAAGGCTGCAAGAAGGGGGGAAACCGGTGGAGGGGAGCCAGCCTGGGGCCCCTAAAGGCATGGGGGCCCATAGGCCAGTGCCTACTTGGCCTAATTGTTAATCCAGCCCTGTATCTGGGGACTTTGGGGGTAGAGTCCGGAGACCATTAAGCAGTGACCCTTACAAAATCTGCTTTTCATCCTTCTAACATTTCAAGTCTTGTAACGTCCAGCCTGAAGAAGAGTCCTGGTGGGCTTGAAAGCTTGCACAGTGTTTTGCACTAATTTTGTTTGGTCCAGTACAAAGTATCACTGCCTTCTGCCAGCAGGTGTAGACTTCTTTAAAATTTCATTTGACATTCCCTCAGTGATCCTAACCAATGTTTTAATGGCTGTCTTTATGCCTTGTACACAATTTAACTCTGCTTTTAATTGTTTTGATGTTGTGTGTTTGGGGGAGGTGATTTAAAAAGCAAAATTTAAAACAAAGTTTTAATCTGGCTTTAAATTGTTAGCTGCCTTGGTGGCCATCAGTAGGGCAAAACAGAGAAATACACATTTTGTTAATTATGGGAACATGATAAGTGCCTACAACACTCCCAGTGAAACGTACATATCTACTATGGCCAGACTGGTTAAGCAACTTGGAACTAGTTTCTTCCCCCTCCTCCCCCAGTATTTCTTGAAATTTTACAGAAGCCTGCTGGATTAGTGTTAACTAGACAAGAGAACACGGCAGGATAGGAATAAATGTGCTAATGATCGACTGTTTTAAAAGCTATCTCCTATACACACCTATAGAAATTGTGATGAGGGAATTAGAGTGGAGCTATTGAACTCATTTTTTATGAGGGGCGGATCTGACATGAGACGTTGTTGGGCCAGGCCATGTGGAACATAAAATGTAACATCAGGTAGTGGAGATAAATGCTTTAAAAAGGACACAGACAAACACAATTAAAGATTTTTTAAAACAAAACTTAAAACATGCTTAAAAGATTAGCACACTTGTAATATTTTATTTATATTTACCAGTCTCTGTTAACTAACATCTCTTGCTCTGAATTACTGCATCAAAATCTGTAGACAATGTCTGTGTTGTAGAAGTCTTGAGTATGCAGTTCAGGTGTTGTTCAGGCATGTGTCTGTAAATTGCAAACCTACTTCTGATTTATTGACATTCTTTACAGAAATCTAACGATCAATGCTTTGAGCCTAAAACTCAGAGGAAAACATGAACTGGCTGGGTATTGTGAGCTTTTGTACATAAGTTGCTTTAGGTGCTGGTTAGCCAACGGAGAAAATAGTGGCTTTGCTCTGTAGCTCCTGCGTGACTGAGCAAGCCTTGCAAAGCATGCTGTGACACAGAAGCGACCAATAGAGGGAGAAGGAAGCAGATGACAGTGAATTGCTCAAGGACCTGATAAGAGCCCTTCCAGGGGCCTGATCCGGCCTTTGGGCTGCACATTTGACACCCCTGAATTAGAGGATGTGACTGAAATCTTAAGGAAAACTTCCTTAAAAGTTTCAAACCAGGGACTCACCGGATTGCCCATCCAGATGGGAAACAGATTAAGCTATAAAAGCAAGAGACAAAGCAGATTTTTTAAAAATGCCAAAACAAGAGAGTGGGCCCCATCCAACACCTCACTTAGTTTAACAACCCTGGACAACAGACTGAGAAGTTCACAATTACCAGAAAACACCACCTACAACTGTGTGATTAAAAAAAGGCCCCCAGAAAGAAAAATGATAGGGTTTGCAATATTAATCAGGAGACAGACTGATTCTGGGCCTGTGGATGTTAGAAAGGTTACAGCAAAGCCAAAAATAAATCAGAAACAGGCTGAATAGCCAGCTCTTAATTTAGCAGCATTATATAAACACAAAAGACGTAGAAAAAGGAGGGGAAATTTCCAAGTTTGCAACAGGTATGCACTGGCTATGGTAACCAACATGTAAAGACAACAGTCCTCTTTCCAGTGCAGTCAGCTCAGAAGATAGACATCTTCATAACACTGAGGAACTCATCACTCCCTGGTTGACAGCTAAATGCAAACCAAAGCAATGTTGTACTCGGCTCTGGCAAAGACTGCTCATGAGCACATTTCACAGCTTCACAAGCTAGAGCTCCCTCCTCCCTGACTCACGGTTGCCCACTTCTAGTCATATGCCAAAGATCTACAAACTTCAGTGCTTTCCATTTTTGCTGCTTTTGCATTTTAAAAACAGTTTTCTCTTGGTGGCTTTTAACCAGCTAAACCTTCTAAAGTTAAACCTAGGAGACTTAACTCTAACTGTGCCATCCAATTACATCCTGCTAAGCGTGCTGAAGTCAGAGGGCTTTAAAGGGCAGAACTCTGCGTGGGATGAAAATCTGTGCTTTTTGGAGCGCTGCACAAAAGCCAAGCTCCAACATTGCTAGTACAATACATTTCATGCTAGCCAATGAGTCTAAAATCATCACTCGTTTGTAAAGTTTTTTATGGATCATCTAAAGGACACTGTAGTCAGCCCACTGCATTTGAGTATTTTCTTCTATCCTTTGTCAGACCCAATTTGTGGCAATTTTTTAAACTTAAAATGCCACTGCAGCAGTAGCTTATCCTTGGGGACAAAGTACTATTGAGGCTACTGTCCCTTTAAAATTCCATATTTTCTTTCACATTTCAGTGTAATACTTTACCTCCTCTTTTCCCCATGCAGTTCTCTCAGCTAGTTTTTGGGGGGCATTCAGGAATCAATAAATCAATCAATACAGTTTTCAGAGATCACCAGAGTCCTGACTTGGATAGCCCAGGCAAGCCCGATCAATTCTAGCAAGTGCTTGGATGGGAGACCTCCTTGGAATACCAGCAGTTAGGTGGGCAGGAGCAAGCTCTATTCAGTCACACCTCTGAAGGCCCCCAGTAGGGGTCAGTCACCAGAGGTCATCATGACTTCCAGGTGCAGACACACACACACACACACACACACACAAAATACAAAAATACCAAAAAAGGGAGAAATCACCAGAGTGTTACAGCCAGGTTTTCAGGACAATGTCATGTCACACATTGCCAGACATCGTTTCTACCCATTGCCCTGCCCAGAAAGCTCCCAGGAATGCCAACCAGCAGCCTGATATCCCTAAAGGTAAAGGCAGTCCCCTGTGCAAGCACCAGTCGTTTTCGACTCTGGGGTGACGTTGCTCTCACAACGTTTTCACGGCAGACTCTTTATGTGGTGGTTTGCCATAGTCTTCCCCAGTCGTCTACACTCCCCCCCCCCCCCGCAACCTCAGAAGGATGGAAGGCTGAGTCAACCTCGAGCCGGCTACCTGAACCAGCTTCTGCTGGGATCGAACTCAGGTCGTGAGCAGAGGGCTCCGACTGCAGTACTGTAGCTTTACCACTCTGCACCGCGGGGCTCTATTCTGCTATTCCTAAACAATCATAAATTATTACTAGGGTTGCCAGATCTGACTCAAGAAATATCTGGGGACCTTGAGGAGTGGGGTGGAGCCAGGGGACTTTGGAGGTGGAGCCAGGAGCAAGGTTGTGACAAGTATGATTGAACTCCAAAGGGAGTTCTGGTCATCATATTTAAGGAACCATGCACTTTTTAAATGCCTTTCCTCCATTTGGAAATACTGGAGGATAGGGGCACCTTCTTTGGGGGCTCATAGAATTGGATCCCCTGGTCCAATCTTTTTGAAACTTGTGGGGGGGAGTGTTTTGAGGAGAGGCACCGGATGCTATGCTGAAAATCTGGTGTCTCTAACTCAAAAAACAGCCCCCCCAAACCCCAGATACCATGGATTGATTCTCTATTACACCCTATGGGAACCGGTCTCCATAGGATACAATGGAGTGCCCAGCAAACACTCACAAAGTAAAAAACAAAATCATAAAACCACCAAACAAGCCATCAATTGCCACTCACCAGCTTAATATTTCTTAGAATGGATAGAAGCAGACCATAAAAACAGTTTTTTAGAAGACAGAAATCTTCAGTTAAAGTCCTGGGTAAAAAAAGAAATATCTGGGCCTTCTGCTCAAAGGAAATAAAGTAGGTGCCAAGCAAGCTTTAGGGCAAGGGCATTCCAGACATGAGGGGCCACTCTTGAGAAAGCCCTATCTGTGGTCACTACCCAGCTCACAACTGTGGGTGGGAGAACAGACAGCAGGGGCTTGGGAAGAGGCCTTTCATTTTGCCAGGACTGGACAAGATAGGAGCAAAGCGGGTGCCCTGAGCTCAAGCTATACTGAAGCTCTCCCCTTGCACTAAAACAAACATTTATTCCTGAGGGCCAAAAGACAAGGAACAGAGAGAAAATAAATCTTCACTGAAAGAGGCGGAAAAAGAAAAGGTCCCCTGTGCAAGTACCAGTCATTTCCAGCTCTGGGGTGACATTGCTTTCACAATGTTTTCACGGCAGACTTTTTACGGGGTAGTTTGCCACTGCCTTTCCCAGCCATCTACGCTTTCCCCCGCAGCAAGCTGGGGACTCATTTTACCAACCTCGGAAGGATGGAAGCTTGAGTCAACCTCAAGCCGACAACCTGAAAACCCAGTTTCCACCGAGGATCAAACTCAGGTCGTGAGCAGAGCTTAGGACTGCAGTACTGCAGCTTTAACACTCTGCGCCACGGGGCTCTTAAGTCGCTGAAGGAGACTTACTTCTAAATGGGCATGTGGTGGAATCTCATGTGTAGTGACGGGGAATTTAGGGCAGTATTACGTGTTGTGTTAACCTTGCAAGTGAATGCAGAAAAGGCACCCTTCAGCAGTGTAAAAAGGCTGGGGGGGGGGGGGAACCCACCCTCAGCAGTCCCATTTGGATGGCAAGAAATGGCTGCTTGTGAACAGCAGGATGATAGGATGTTGTGCTGGCACAGCGACACTTACGAAGCCTAGAGGGAAAGGAAGGAAAAGGATTTAAAAAAACAGGAAATCCACCAGGTTAAAACAGGGAAATAAAGAAAAACACAGAACTTTTCAGTGAACGCGATCTAGCGTAACAGTATACCAATCAAACAGCCATCCTGCCTTGTATACATTTTGCATAAAGGGTCAGGCTGCACTATGAACATTTAGAAGTCAGTTATAATGGACAAATACTGTTATATAGACAAATGCACTATGTTAAAAAATATCGACATATTGCAAGTTTAAGGCATAAAACAGCACCACTCTAATGTATTCCATACGACAATGTGTACTGTAACACTGCCGCTGCTCTTTAAGCAATACACTGTTGTTGTAGTTCTTGTTAATTAAATCTACGGATTGCCTAATCCCTGCTACTGCAGGACTCTGGGCGATTTACACCATTATTAAAACAATCACAGTAAAACATACTTAAAATACATTTCAGAAACATTTGAACATTAAAAACTGATGGTGAGTAATAATTTTCTCCTAACTGCAGACTGCCGGCTACTTCGTGGGCAGTGGGGGAGCGAGGATGAAGCAAACAGACACGGATCATGAGACAGGGATCAGCAAACAGAAGATGTTCATTGTCTGCCTGAGTTTTCAGCAGACTTGGTCTTATTTTAATCATTAGATCAAGGGTGTCAAACTCATTTATTATGAGGATCTGACATAAATGAGACCTCGTCGGACCAGGCCATGTGTGTACCTATTTAAGATTAGGAAGCAGAGATATAAACACAAACACAATTGAAGATTTTTTTTTTAAACATAACTTAAAATGTGCTTAAAACATTAGCACTCATTGGTACTAAATGTGTTTTCTTTGTATCTCTCCCATGGGATCCAGGGAACTGGGCAAAGGAAGCTCTGGCTCTTTCCTTTCCCCAGGGGACTAGGATTGGGAGGAGCCTCAGCCAATAGAAGGAAGAGAGGCTTGGCTCAGTAGCTCTGCTGTGCAACTGAGAGCCTAGCAAAGCAAGCTCTGCCTCCCTCCCCCTTCCTCCCCAAAGGAGGAGCCTCAGCCAATGGAGAAAATAGAGGCTTTGCTCTGTAGCTCCTGTGCAATTGATCAAGCCTTGCAAAGCAAGTTGTTATGCAGAAGGAAGCAAGAGAGAGGGAGAAAGAAGCAGACGACTGCCAGTTGCTCGGGGCCTGATAGGAGCTCTGTGGGGGCCTGATTTGGCCCCCGGACTGCATGTTTGACACCCCTGCATTAGATGTTTATACTCCACTTTTCTTCCAGTGGGACCCAAACTGGGTTACATCATTCTCTTCATCTCTCTTTTACCTATTAGTTTCCTCATCTAGATTTTTACCTTCATTACAGCCCCGTGGAAGTAGATTAGGCTGAGAGAGAGAGTGACCGGCCCAGTCACCAAGCGAGCAGCTTTCATGCAAAGTGGAGATTTGAACCCGAGTCCTCCAGATCCCAGTCCTACACCCATCAAGTGGAAAATCTTTTTGTAGGGAGAGATTCCGCACGGAATCGACTGTAAAGCCCTCTATCAAGCAATGAAAGAACATCAATAATAAGAACATACATGAAGCACCCACGGCTAAAATTCAAACTAGCCATCGCATGCCACAGAATCATGGGTGATCTGAGGGGGATGAATCTTCTGTCTCTGCTGTCGTCTGATCGTTACTTTCTGAAAACAGACCGAACTTTTCACTTCCTTGTGCAGGGGTGGTGGACTTGTTAGGATTACCTGTCCTCGAAGACTATGGTTGCCAATTCACAGGTGGGGGCAAGGGATCCCCTGGTTTGGAAGCCCTCCCCCTGCTTCGGAGTTAACAGAAAGCCGGGGAGGGGGGAGGAAGAGGAAACTGTCTGCTGGGCACTCCATTATTCCCGATGGAGACCGATTCCCATAGGGTATAATCGTGAATTGATCTGCAAGTATCTGGGGCTCTGGGAGGGGGGCTGTTTTTTGAGGTAGACGCACCACACTTTCAGCATAGCATCTGGTGCCTCTCTTCAAAACACCCTCCAAGTTTCAAAAGGATTGGACCAGGGGGTCCAATTCTATGAGCCCCCAAAGAAGGTGTCCCTATTCTTCATTATTTCCAATGGAGGGAAGGCATTTAAAAGGAGTGTGGTCCCACTAAATGTGATGGCCAGAACTCCCTTTGGGGTTCAATTATGCTTGTCACAACCTTGCTCCTGGCTCCATCCTCAAAGTCTCCTGGCTCCACACCCAAAGTCCCCAGATATTTCTTGAATTGGACTTCGAGTCCACCACTGGATTTCATGCAACTCAGAAGGATTTTGAGAACAACACTAGCGACTTTGTTGAGGCTCTTGTAGCTGCATGGAATGATGGACCAGCAAGGGTCATAGTGTCATTCATCAACATCCTGTCCCCCCTCTCTCGTAAGCACCCAGCTCCATAGTTTATGAAGGAGCTTGAGGACATGTGATAGATCAGTAAATCCCCAGAGTGCCACTGGCAGAAGACTTGGGATGAAATTGACATAGCATGCTGCAGAGCTCATTTGCAGGCCTAAGGAGAGGCCGTGAAGCTTTTTCTCCACCATCGTTGCATCAACTGAATCTCATCCAGCTCAGTTCTTCAGGGTGCTTCATAACAAACCTAAGCCTTAGCTGTGACCAGTGTTTCCTCTAAGCTGAGTTAGCATGAGCTAGCTCACAGATTTTTAACCTCCAGCTCACACCTTTTTGTATTAGCTCAGGAAAAATGGCCCCAGAGCAAACCAATTTATGCAGCAGCTCACAGCTTTAATGCCAGTAGCTCACAAAGTAGAATTTTTGCTCACAAGACTCTGCAGCTTAGAGGGAACATTGGCTGTGACCTTACCGTAGCTGAGCTTGGTGGTTGTTTTACTGAAATTTAGCAATGCAAAGTTGTTCACTGTTGCATTTCTCCTGGACACGCTAACTTGCTTTGTTGGGTACACACACACGCACACCACCTTCCTACATAACCTGTTAGGGGTAAAAAGCTTAGACAACAGAGGGCAAGAATCTTCAAAGGAAGAAGACAGGAGGACTTGTCGTGGATGAAAAACCACGGCCACATTTTTCATGGCCATGGAATTTATAAAAATCAAAAACTTTGCAGGATTTTTCTTCAAGGGCTGGCCATTTCTGTATGCTTCTCTGCTCCTCTGCCTTTGCACAAATGTGATGCCCCTTCACTTTTTGCCCCCCCCCCCTTGCAGTGCAGTTTGACATGATGCGGGCCTGTAACATGATCGCCACAGTCGCTCTGACAGCCGGTCAGCTCCTCTTCATGCTGGGCCTGGTGGAACTGCCCATCGTCTCCCAGGATACCCAGTGGTGGGAGGAAGCCATCGCTGCTGTGTTCCAGCTTGCCAGTGAGTAATTCTTTTGCTAAATGAAAAACAAGGGGCTTCCATCTAGAACTAGAAATGCAATGTGCTCTCTTACAAGTCTACTCTGCTCTGGTAAGACCTTACCTGGAGTATTGTGTTCAGTTTGGTTCATCACATTTTAAGAAGGACATAGAGAAGCTGGTCCAGAGGAGGGCGACAAAGATGGTGGGGGGTCTGGAGACCAAGTCCTATGAAGAAAGGTTGAAGGAGCTGGGCATGTTTAGCCTGAAGAGGAGGCGGCTGAGAGGTGATATGATCACCATCTTCAAGTACTTGAAGGGCTATCATATAGAGGATGGTGTGGAATTGTTTTCTGTGGCCCCAGAAGGTAGGACTAGAACCAACAGGTCGAAATTAAATAAAAAGAGTTTCCGGCTCAACATTAGGAAGAACTTCCTGACCATTAGAGCGGTTCCTCAGTGGAACAGGCTTCTTCGGGAGGTTGTGGGCTCTCCTTCCTTGGAGGTTTTTAAACAGAGGCTAGATGGCCATCTGACAGCAATGAGGATCCTGTGAATTTAGGGGGAGGTGTCTGAGTTTTCTGCATTATGCAGTGGGTTGGACTAGATGACTCTGGAGGTCCCTTTCAACTCTATGATTCTATGAAAAGCCTCCATCTTAACCCAGGCAACCAGGGACAAAAAGAGACATGATGCGGGAAACCTGTGATCAGGATGTTCCAATTATTTTAAAAATAAAAGCCAATAGCAATTTCTAGAAGGTTCATTTGGAGGGGAGGGATATTTAAGCCCTTCCGTGCAACACATACTAGTTCCCTGATGGAAGAGAAAATGGGCTGAGGAGGTCAGACGCTGCCAGAGGAGATGGATCTGATGCAGAACAGGATGCTGAAGAGCCCATGCCTCTTTGCAAAGGGTTGTGCAGTCTCCCTTTGTTTAATTACTGTGTTCCGCTTTTGAAACCTGTTCCGTTTTTCACCACCTTCTCCTGGCTGCCCGTATGAGGACCAAAGGGACAGTTTTGTCTGATAATGTTGCAATTGGAAATGGGTGTGGAAAGAGCTTGCAAAAGATTCCTCTTAGAACTTATAGCCTATAGTTTCAGTAAGTAAGTAGAGTTGCCAGCCTCCAGGCGGGACCTGGAAAACTCCTGCTTTTACAACTGATCTCCAGCTGACAGAGACCAGCTCCTCTGGAGATAATGGCTGCTCTGAAGGGCGGACCCTGCTGAGGCTCCTCCCATTCCCAAACCCTGTCCTCTCTCAGATCCACCCCCAAAGTCTCCAGGTATTTTCCAACCCAGACCTGGCAGCCCTTATATAAGGAAGTAATTTTCCAGTCACTTATCCCCTTCCCCAGTCACCCAGCTTTGTATTTACAGCAGCACAAGCATCTCCATTTTCTTGCCTGAAAATGAAAATCAAATGCAATGGCAGATGCTCAGCTTCAAGTGCAGATTTTAAAAAAAAAAAACGAAAACAATTTGGATGTGCCCTTGGATGGCTTTGCTACAAGCTGCATGATCTATCTGCAGGCCACTTTCAGGCAATGCGCCTTCAAGGTGAAGCAGCAGTGAAGGAACTCCACATGAGGGAAAAGATGGCAAGACATAGAATCATGGCACAACTAGAAGCCAACTGGGGGAAAGCTCAGTGCAGAATCTATGCAGAGATGGAGCAGCAGCAATGAACTCAAATACAGTTGCCAGTCCCCAGCTGGGGGCAGGGAATCCCCTGGTTTGGAGGCCTTCCCCCACCACTTCAGGGCTATCAGAAAGCAGGGGGGGGGCAGTAGCTTCTGGGCACTCCATTATACCCTATGGAGATATCCCCATAGGGTATAATGGAGAATCGATCGTTGAGTATCTGGGGCTCAGGGGGGTGGTGGCTGTTTTTTTGAGAGAGAGGCAACAGATTTTCAGCATAGCTGCTGGTGCCTCTCCTTAAAAATACAGGTTTCAAAAAGATTGGACCAAGGAGTCCAATTCTATAAGCCCCAGAAGAAGGTACCCCCCATCCTCCATTACTTCCAGTGGAGGGAAAGCATTTAAAAGGCTCACTTCAGAGTTCCCTGTCCCCCAGAGCCGCCTGGTAAGTCCCCTGCCCGCTTGTCAGTTTCACCTGGCAACCCTGAGTGACAGCCAAATGCACTTTCAACCATTATCTTAAGCAAAGATGCTTAAGATACTCTTATGATAGGGATGCTTAAGATACTCTTATGATAGGATAATCTTCTCTAGGTCCCCTGAAGTTAATAGTCTTCAAAGGCTGTAACTCTGTTAAGCAAAACCTCTTTAGGCAAAAGATGAGATACTGAATGTGCTATTTGCCAATCTTTTTCCCCCTTCTTAACATTTACTTGATTTACAGTCCACCTTTGTCACTGAGGCTCCAGGCAAATTATGCTATTTGAACATATGAAGCTGCCTTCTACTGAATCAGACCTTCAGTCCAGCAAAGTCAGTATTGTCTACTCAGACTGGCAGCGTCTCTCCAGGTTTTTCACACTTACTTGCCTGGACCCGTTTTAGATGCTGGGGATTGAATTGAACCTGGGACCTTCTGCTTACCAAGCAGATGCTCTACCACTGAGCCACCGTCCCGCCCCTAAAAATAGTGCAATAAGGACAGGATGAACAAGCAGGACAAGAAATCTGGAATTATCCAAGCTAATGGAAACACTCAAAATAAAGATGATTTAAAGGGACAATGTAAAGAGTGGAAGCACAGACAGCATTAGGATTATTAGAAAAGGCTTTTCACACACAGGAAGAAGAGGTAAAAACTTTGGCAGAGGTCCCGTGGAGATTTACAATACATTAAGAAGAACTAATTTAAAGGTTCACGGTCTGAAAGAGGGAGTGTCTGAAAAATAATCTCATTGATTTATTTATAGGTTTGATTAAGATCAGACTTTCAGGAAGAAATAAAAATAGATACTGCCTTTTGAATTAAAAAAAGAAAGGTTCTCAAAAGAGACATCAACCAACGGATGTAACAGTTCAGTGCTCTGAGGTCAGGATAGGAGAGCAGTTTTCAGAAATGTTTTGTGACTAACTAACCCGCCTTTTGGTTAAGAACTGTTAAGTCTTTCCTTTTTAAAACCATTCTGTTAGACATGCCCAATATCTGTACCTAAGATTCTATCTCAAGAGGGTATACGGTATCAGTGGGGCTTTCCATTCAAATTAATGAATAGTGAATAGCATGGTCTCTCTCTTGCGATCTTGTTGACCACCCTTGTCAATAGTGGCAGAGGTGGGAACAGATATAGGAACCGACCTTCCCACGGGAACAGCAGAGATTCTCCCAACGACTCTGGATCCGAGCCCCCTCTAGAGCAGAACAGAGGACACTTCCAGTTCTCGGCTGTGGCGAAGACGTCCACCTGAGGATACCCCCAGAGCTGAAACACGGGTTGAAGGAAGCGCCACTGTATCTCCCACTCTTGCAGGGAAGTCGCACCCCTGCTGAGGGAGTCTGCTTGACTCTCTGACGGGTGACCAGATCGACACTGATGACCTAGGCTGGACTTCCTCCACCACCACGCCGTGTCTTTCATGCGGGACGGACATCGATGCCAAGGGACACCGCCTAGAATGCTGGGAAATCCTCGACATATGGGATGCCTTGGATTGCTGGTCCCAGTCTGCAAACTCCCGAGGGGGGTACCACTGGCACGGCGGGTATGGATAGACGTAGGGAGGCCACTGGCGCTGCTCTCACGGTGGAAGCGGTGGGAAGCGGCGAGCTATGGTGGTTGGTTCCAGCTCTCTTTGACCTCTTGCCTGATCCTGATCCACTCCATCAGTGTCGACACCTCCACCTCTGAGTCAGAGTTGCTTTCACTGTGACGCCTCGACCTCGAAGAATGGGAGCGCTGAGTGAGGTCGATCTCTTGCTCCGATGCCGATAGACGCAACTGCTGCAAAGCACTGCCTCTCGACACCGAAGGGCTACGATGTGGGGATGCCAAGATCTTCCTCGGTGGAGCGGTCGACATCGATGTCGAAGCGTCATGAGAAGGGGAAGGAGTGCGGGATGATCTCTTCTTCCGCTTCTCCTTAGATTTCACCTTCTTCAGTGCGGATGATTGGGTCCCGGAGTCATCCCGATGCTTCTTAGCTGGGGTGTCCACTGACCCTTCAGAAGGTCGCTTTGTGGAACGCCCGCGCTCGACTGGCATCTTGGTCCTGATCGGCGATTTATCGGCCGATGTGAACGTCGGGGCCGCAGCCTCTCCCATCGGTACCGGCGGGCCCAATGCCATCTTTTGAGGAGAAAGTGCCGACTCAACCAACGCAGCCGAAAGCCTCACCGCTCGATTCTTGCGAGTTTGTTTGGAAAAACTCTGGCAGCGCGAGCAAGAATCCATACAATGTCCCTCGCCCAAACAAAGGAGACAGAGGGAATGGCCGTTGGGGGGGGGGAATCTTCTTCCCACAGGAGCGGCACCTCTTAAAAAAACCCCCAACGTCTTTCCATAGAAGCCAAGGAAAAAACCCACCCAGGAAAGTCTCTGAGGGGAAAAACGGGGGAAAACTGGGCCCCGAAGGGCAAGTCCAACAAATTTTTTTAATTTTTTTTACAGCACTAACTATTTAACAACTAACTAACTACACTAAGAAAATAACAAACGGTCTATATACAACAAGAAAGGCAATCCTAAGATTACTTTACTGACCGGGGACACAAAAGGAGATCCTCTCAGCGCAGCGGTCAGAAAGGAACTGGCGGGATCCCTGTGCTGGCGCCGGTGAGCATGCGCATTAGGATGCCTGCACATGCCCGTTGGTGCCGAGCATGAAAAAATCCCCGGCTTTTTAGGTACTGATTCAGGGAATTACGCAGGCGCTCTATCCCATGAGTGTGAAGCACAGAGACCATGAAGAAGATATTAGAAAAAAATGCCTAAGGGTGTGTATGGAGGGCTTGCCTCCTGGCCCTCTTCCGTCCTCTTGCCCACCGCCAACGGAAGACACCCCTCCAACCTTCATCCTGTTTGCCGACAGTTCCAGCGCCGGAAGGATTTCCAGCCTCTGGTGGGGAAACCCTCGGATGCCACCTGGCGAGGACCCACTGACAAGGACCCCACCCTGCAGGTCTCGCGGTAGGTGGTGGCGGTAAGTGAGGGTGAGGTGCAGGACTCCTGGAGGGCACAAAGATGGCCCCGAATTGAGAAGAGGGGAAGGGTTTGGTATAGGGTCCCCGAGGCTCCCAAGGAGGGGTCCAAGAAGATGCAGCTCCTTATCCCCCAAACTTACCGGGCCAAAATTCTGAAGGCCGCCCACAATCTTCTGTGGGCTGGACATCAGGGGCCATGAAAAACCCTCTCCAAAGTATTGGCCCGGTTCTTTTGGCCCTCTGTTCACAGGGATCTCCAGTAGTTCTGCCGCTCATGCCCACTATGCCAAACGGTCACAGCACGAACAACCCTCTGCATCCGTTGCCCATACAGCGGTACCCTTTTCAACGAGTGGCCATGGATTTCATAGGGCTCCTCGATTGCACGCCTCGAGGTCATCAGTATGTACTCGTGGTGGTGGACTATGCCACTCGCTATCCGGAGGCAGTTCCCTTGCGGTCCCTGAAGACCCCACTGGTGTCTAGGGTGCTCCTCCACATCTTTGCCCATTTTGAGCTGCCAGAAGAAATTCTTACCGATCAGGGCGCCACGTTCCAATTCCGCCTAATGCGCGAGTTGTGTCGCACCTTGGGCATTAAACAGATCTTCAACTCACTCTACCACCCCCAAACCGACGGGCTGATCGAACGGTTCAACCAGACCCTCAAGGTGGGCCTCCGCGACCTTGCCCACGACCGCCCTCACAACTGGGATCTGTTTCTGGACCCTTTGCTGTTCGCCCTCAGAGAGGCCCCACAGGCCTCCATGGGTTTCAGCCCGTTTGAGCAGCTCTTCAGGCATCAACCGCGTGGACTGCTCGACTTAGTCGAGGGCCAGTGGAGGTGAACAGAGGAAGTCCCCAGTCGTACCCCTACCAAGCACATCCAACTCCTCCAGGGACGCTTATGTGCCGCCCATGAGGAAGCATGACATAACCTGGCGTGGGCAGAAGAGGAACACCGCCAGTATTATAATCGAGGGGTCCGCCAGAGGGAGTTACAAGCAGGAGACCGAGTATTGATGCACCGACAGGCTGCCCCCAGAAAGGGCTCGGGCACCTGAGAGGGACCCTTCTCAGTCCACCACCAAGTCAGACCGGTCACCTATGAAGTCCAGTGCAGACAGAGAGCCCAGGATCTCCACCTGCTACATATCAATCATTTGAAGCGTCGGTACCCCCGAAAAGGGCCCTGGTGTGGCCTCGGCTGCCAGCCGGAAGAGTTGCCATCGCCAGTGTTCCCCTGGGTCCCGGCGGCCCCAACAGAGGAACCCAATACAACAACCAGCTGTCAAAAGGACAGCAACAAGCCCTACAGGAAGCAGTGGTCCATATCGCGGGGGTCTTCTCCCGCATGCCCGGAGTTACCCCGCTCGCTGAGCACTGCATCCACACAAAACCCCATCAAGTGGCCAGAGCTGTATGGAGGCCAATACCTCGGAAGCGACAGGAACAGGTGAAGCAGGAGGTCCAGGATATGTTAGCCATGGGAATTATCGAACCGTCCAAAAGTGCCTGGTGAAGCCCCATAGTGCTGGTGCCCAAGCCAGACGGCTCCACCCGTTTTTGCGTCGACTACCGCAAGGTGAACAGAGTCTCACAGTTCGATGCATACCCGATGCTACGCATGGATCATTTTCTCAACCTCCGTGGGGCAGCCTGATACCTCTCCGCCCTGGATTTAACGAAGGGATACTGGCAAATCCCGGTAAACACGGAGGACCACAAGAAAACGGCCTTTGCAACCCCCTTGGGATTATATCAGCTCCGTCGTATGCCCTTCGGGCTCCACGGGGCAGCAGCTACCTTTCAGCGTCTGGTGGACTCCACCTTAGCCAGATGCCATGGATTCGCAGCAGCCTATATTGATGACATCATCATCTTCAGCGCCTCATGGGAGGAACAACTACAGCACGTACAGGCCGTCCTGCGGGCGCTGGCCCAGGCTGGACTCAAGGTAAAACCCCAGAAAAGCAAGTTAGCATATTGTGAGTTAAAGTACCTTGGGTTCCTCATGGGAAATAGACATGTGAAACCCTGGCCCCTGAAAGTGGTCTAGATACGCGACACACCGTTACCCCGCACGAAGAAACACCTCAGGCACGTTCTCGGCCTTATCGGCTACTACAGGCGGTTTATGCCTCACTTCGCCTCACAGGCATCCCCACTCACCGATGCCCTTAAGAAGATGCAGCCCAACCAAATTGTGTGGTCGCCAACGCGTAGGGCCAACTTTGAGGACTTAGCCTGCGCTCTAACGGACGCCATGGCCTTATACAACCCCAACTTCGCAGTGCCCTTCCTGGTGCACACAGATGCCTTGGAGTCGGGACTCGGTGCCATGCTCTCGCAAGAACAAGATGGGGTAGAACACCCCATTCTCTTCCTTAGCTGGAAGCTGCACCCCCCCGAACTAAAGTACTCCACTGTAGAAAAGGAAGCCCTTGCAGTCAAGTGGGCTGTGGGGGCCCTCAAGTTCTACCTGGCCAACAACCCCTTCACCTCAGTCACTGATCATGCCCCCTTGCAGTGGCTCAGTAGGATGAAAGACCACAATGATAGAGTCTCCCGCTGGTACCTGTCCCTTCTTCCCTTCAGGTTCCACATCCAGTACTGGAAGGGTCATCTCCACGCCAACATAGACTTCATGTCCCGATTCTACGAGGACAGCCCAGATACCAGGGAAGACCGAAGAGAGGAGGTGTGTCTGGAGCGCTTTCCTCCCAGCCCGCCTCCATCCTCTTGCCTGCCGCCACCGCCAACGGGGGAACCGTTGGGAGACGTCCCTCCGACCTCCGCCATGTTTGCCGACGGTTCCAGCACCAGAAGGGTCTCCAGCCTCCGGCAGGGAAACCCTCGGACGCCACCTGGCAATGCGGCCACCGGCAAGGACCAACTTCACTCAGCTGGGCTCAATAAAAGGGGGGGAAACAAGCTAGGAGGGGGCAGATACCGGGAGGGACAGGATTTAAAGGGAGCCAGGGATACACACCGGGAAGGAAGAGCTCGGTGTTGTCGTTTTGGCTGGTTCAGAGAGAAATAAAGGGGCGAATGACAAAAGCATGAGCGGTCCGAGGTGTCTAGGTGACGTTAACCTACCCCTCCACTCAGTCTGAGGTGTGTCTGGTCCCTGGTTTAATCCATCCTGCAGCAGCTGCCCAGCCCCTCATAGGGTCCAACAGGGGAAGAACCTGACAGGTTCTCAAACTGAAAATGATTAAAAAGAGCTAGATGTATTGAGAGACAAATTACTAGATAGAGTTAAATTACTAGATACTGCACACAGAGCAGCCAGATCCTTTTAAAAAAGAAACAAATTACGTCTGATTTTGGCAACAGACGAGGTGAACAACTGGCCCAGTTATTAGCAAATATACCAACAGGAATGCAGGAGAAATTCTTAGTACAGAAGAATCAATTACTGAAGAATTTTTAAAAATTCTAAGTTATACTTGATCCTTTTAAAAACAAAGCTGAAGATTATTTCAAGGATGATTAATTGTCAAAAGAATAATAAAGTTGGGGAAACTGTCTTGCCCTAATGGACTGACTAATGAACCTTATATTACTTTTGAAGAACTCGTTTTGTATTTACTAGGTTATACATATTTTTCTGTCCCTACTGGGAAATTTGCTCAAAATAGGACAGATGCTAATGTTACATTAATACAGGCCTTGGATTCAGTGGGAGCTCACATGAGTGCAGCTCCTGAACCTTTCTGTGAGTTCCTTCTCCTCCTTCTGAGAGTTCCACCTGCTTGTCCATTGAAAAGTAGGTGCAGCTGCATAACAATTCCTGGATGAGCTCCACCACCTATTTTTCTACAAAATGACCCCTGCATTAATACATGTTATTATATTACATTAATACATTAAAACTTGGGGAGGATGATTCTAAACCCTCATCTTACAGAACTGTTTCATTGAGTATAGACTATAAAATATTAACATCTATATTACCTAAACATATAAGATCAGTTCTGAAATATATTAGAACAGATCAGACAGACTTTTTACCAGGTCATCAAATAGCCCACATATTAAAAGGTCGACTAATATGATGAACTTGGTAAAACCAGAACATATCTCAGCAATATTTAATTTTGTAGAAGCCAAAAAGAGGCATTTGATTGACTTAACTGGATCTTTTTGAAGAAAATACTTAAACAATGCCCTGGATTTTTGTAGATGGATAAATCTCAGATTTCTTTCTTAGGCTGTATATCAGCACAGTTTGATCTCCCTTGAGCATGCGTGTCTTGTTTCTCCATTACTGTATCCACTACTTTGGCTAAAAATTTCTGGGCAGACATTTGTGGTGGAACTGTGCTATGGTTTTTAACTTTTGCACTTTAGTTCATAATAAAATTATAATAGGATATACCTTCAAATGGACTCTTCGGCTGTATCTGCTTAAATTGATCCTGAAGGATATATGTCAGAAACATGTGGTTTTTGTTAACCAATTATGGCTAGAATGGTGCTAGGCTAGCTCAAGTTTGGAAGCAGAAAACACCAAGGGTTATTTATTTATTTATTGCACTTGTACCCTGCCCTCCCCAAATGGGCTCAGGGTGGCTAACAACAGTCACAATTCGATGACATTCACATTGTAACAATAAAACATTAAAATATTAAAAGAGTTTAAATACAGTTCAGATGACGTTCTGTCTTTGAATTAATTTGCGATATTGTGGAATAGATAGTACACCCCCATAGACGTTACAAGTACCTCCATTTAGTTATTAAAGGCCTGCCTGAACAGATATGTCTTACAGGCCCTGTGGAATTGTGATAAATTCCACAGGGCCTTAGTCTCTTCAGGGAGGGCACTCCAGAGGGCAGGTGCAGCCATGGAAAAAGCTCTTGCCCTTGTAGTGATCAAACAGGCATCCTTTAGCCCAGGGATCTTTAACAGATTGAACGAGCTTGATTGTAGTGCTCTCTGGGGCTCATGTGGGGAAAGGCGGTACTGAAGGTAGACAGGTCCCAAGCCGTATAGGTCTTTAAAGGTACTTTGAACCGGCTCAGAACACTACAGGCAACCAGTGCAGCGCCTCCAGTGCAGGTTGGATGTGCACCTGTAAAGGCGGCTCCAATACCAACCTGCCCGCAGCATTCTGCACCAGTTGCAGCTTCCAGGTCTGAGTCAAGGGTAGCCCCATGTAGAGGGCATTACAGTAGTCTATTCTCAAGGTGACCGTTGCATGAATTACTGTAGCCAAGCCACTGCGTTCCAGGTACAGAGCCAACTGTCTTATCTGCCTAAGATGATAGAATGCAGATCTGGCAGTGGCTGCCACCTGGGCCTCCATAGTTAATGAAGGCTCCAGGAGAACCCCTAAACCCTTGACCTTCGAAGCTGGCACTAAAGGCGCCCTATCGAAGGTTGGTAAAGGGATCTCTCTTCCCAGGCTGCCTCGGCTTAGGTACAGAACCTCCGTCTTTGCTGGATTCAATTTCAGTCAACTTTGTCTGAGTCATTATGGTTTGCAATGATAATGAGTAAGATCAGGAGTGGCCATATTGCAGCTCGGGAGCCACATGTGGCTCTATCACACATATTGTGGGGCTCTCAAAGCCCCCACTGCCCCATCAGCCAGCTTGGAGAAGGCATTTCTCTCTTTAAATCACTTCTCCAAGGCAAGTCAACTGGTGGCTTGGAGAATGCATTTAAAGTTAAAGCTGCTTTCTTTCCACCTCCACCTCTCTACATCTCCCCATTTATCTTCCTTCTTCCCTTCCTTCCTGCCTGCTCTCAAACATCTGATAATCATGTTTTGTGGCTCTCAAACATCTATCGTTTATTCATTGTGGCTCTTATGTTAAGCAAGTTTGGTCACCCTGGAGTAAGATTATGACATATAAATGAATTGGTCTAATAAAGCCTGGTCAAGTAAGAAAAATGTGTACAAGTTTCATTAATTACCTTTTACTAATTACCAGAACTGACAACATCCCAACTCTAAAAATGAAAGAGGAAACGTTATAATAAGGGTAAGATGATAAATGTACACCACAGTAACTGTAATGGGAATTATGTCTCTCTCTCTCTCTCACGTAACTTTGGTGACTTTTTACTTATAGTCTTCTTGTCTCACTGAGTAACTTTAATAAGGTCTCTCTCTATAGGATCATTTTCTTATTAGATTATTGGCTATTTAATAAAGCAAAAAATACTTTGTGCAGAGATTTAAATACTAAAATCCTAAAGAATAAGCAAAAAAATAAAACAGAAAGCTAGAATCACAAAACTAGTAAACATGCTATGAAAACCACTTAAAATTTTCACAGACATTAAAACAATAACCCGGTTTTCTTTATAAAATGCCCCCCTGAACAATTCTGCTGCACACTTTCCACCGTGAACTTGTCAGGTGACATCAGGCAAACCCCTCTTCCCCAATCACCCATCTATATCATAGGCATTACTGATGTTACTTATACGGCTTTTGTGGGATTCGATCTGCTTAGAGCACAAACAGATGCTACAGTTTAGGATTCTTATAAAAATGAGCGGGCGACAAAGCAAGCTTCTTTAGGTAGATGCAGCATCTTCTTGGAAGGCGGGATGACCATCTGATGAGACCATTGTGTTCTCAAGGATTCGGCCAGTATGTGTTCATGGGCAAGGCTGGAATTTGACCAGATAATTATCAAGCTCCCTTCCAGACATCTAACGCAGCAATTTGGTTTTATGCCAGAAGTGTAGCTTCACGACCGCTGTCTGGTTTTTAACGATATGTATATTTATAACAAATGTTGGATTTTAATTATTTATTATGAAATGTTAAATTTAAAGTGTAATTTATTTTTATGTTAGTTTTATATATGTTGTAAGCCGCCCTGAGCCACTCGGTGGGAAGGGCGGGATATAAATCCCAGATAAATAAATAAAAAAAAATAAAGAAGTCACAGGCGTCGAATCATAAACTCTTCTGAGTAAGCAAGCCCTTCCTTAACTTGTAAAAAGTATTTCAGGTTCACTTAACTAATACGGGCACTACAAATGGACAGATGATAGACTGCCTCATGCAGAATGTCGCCCAATAGCATGGTGGGAAAGAACACGTAACTGCACATGTTGATTGCACCGCTCCTGTTTTGGTCTATCATGGAAGGTCCCATGTATTTAGATACTTCAATGTTTGCAAATTTTGGCTTGCCTTTAAAAAAAAAATCCGCTCAGTATGGTCATAGAGGTTTTTGTGTACAATTCTCTTTTTAAATTTCAATTACACAATTATACAGTTCTAATACAGTTGGCGAGCAAATCAAATAGTTCTAATGAATAGCCCTATTTATACCCTTACCCCTTGGATCCACAAATCATCAATGAGGTTACGGGGATTTTCATTGGCCTTTCTCCCTAGAACCACCGAAGCCAGGGGTGGCAAAACTGTTATTCGAGAGCCACATGTGGCTCTTTCAGACATATTGTGTGGCTCTCAAAGCCCCCCCCCCCCCCCCCCCGCGCTGGCTGGCTTGGAGAAGGCATTTGTCTCTTTAAATCATTTCTCCAAGCCAAGCCAACTGGCAGCTGGTAGACTGCATTTAAAGTTAAACTTGCTTTCTTTCCACATCTTCCTCCCCCATCTATTTTCCTTCCAGCTCTCAAACTCTGACATTCATGTCTTGCAGCTCTCAAACATCTGATGTTTATTCTGTATGGCTCTTCCATTAAGCAAGTTTGGCCACCCCTGACCTAAGCCTTGCCTTGTTGTCACTGCCTGCTAAATGAAATGGTGTCACATATTTAATAAATCAAAGGGGGCATGGAGACATGAGGGCCATGGGGAGCCATAAAGCAACCTGCAAGCGTTGGGAAAGTAGCTCTCCTCCTCATGACCCTTTAATTTCAAACCTCTACCCCCGTTTCCAAGTGCTTCCAATTCAGGATATGCTCAGGGGAGACTCCCCACCCCCACCCCGCCGTGCTACACAAGCCACCAATGCAAACACTCCCTGTGCAATGCACTGCTTGGAAACCTTTCAGTTGCCCATTCTCCCTTCTTTGAAAGGGAGCTGATGCTCTCGGCCTGCTCCGATCCTTTTGCTGTCCAAACTCTGACTGTTTCTACACTTGACATAAGATCCTCTCTCGGTGTTAATCTACACTGCATGCCACTGTCACTTCTGTCTTGCTTTGCATTATCTTAAGTCGTCTACACTCGTTTTCTTGAATTGGCACCGAAAGTGGTTTCACCCTGGAGTTGCTCCTTGCTTTACAAGAGTACTTTTGAATAGGAGTTTTCTGCAGGCAGATTCAATGCTCATAAAATCAGAACCAACCCTGTGTCGAAGCAGCCTCTTATCTCCCTCGTTCTTCGCGGGGAGGAAATGCATTCCAGCCCTGTTTAGATGTGTTGTTTCATTGACAAACAGTACAGAGGACAGCCGTGTGCCTTTCTTCTATCGAGGCGGCTAATTTTAGATCTAGGGGCTTTTTTCCCCTCCCCTCCTGTGCTAGAGTCCATTTTAAACACAGTCAGAGAGAGACTGAAGGGCGCCAGGATATCCCGACACAGGAGAAGGAAATGCCTGCTGTTACCTGTTATGCAAGCTGAACCTTGAAATCCTGAGTGCCGGGAGGGGGAAACAAGAGAGAAGCCCAGCTCAGAATGATTAATGCTATGCTAAATGCGTGAGACCGAACGATGCTGATTCTTGAGCTCACCACTTCCAGAGCGAGACCTGGCAAACTCGCACAGCTAGAAGGGACCGAGCTACTGTATGGCTCAAAGGCCTCTGTTTTGCAGAGGGGATGCAGGGGCGTCCCACGAGAGGATGGAAAGGGAGGGCGAGGTCAGCTGTCAGAGGCACGCCGGTCTGCTGGACGGGACTTGTATGTTATCTACGTAACATTCTCCGTCTTGGTCAGGTGGTCCACTAGCTTGAAATTCTTGCACTGAAATCAAATCCTCCCCCCAGACAGATAATGGGCGAAATGGAGGAATGGGCAGAATACAAATAAAATAATAATAACAATAAAAATAACAATAATAATCCAGCTGACGGTTCCTGTGCAAAGCACATTTATGACCTAAGTAGATGAGATGCAGGGAGATCCGCCAGGCGCTTTATTGCAAATCAGGACGGCAATGCAGCAGTTTATCCCTTCTCCACTGATATAGTGTTACCTTTCTTGTGAGATCCTTGTGAGAATACTGTTGCCTTTCAAAAACGGCTGGTAGAAACTACATCATAGCTCTTTCCAGTTGGATATTAGACACAGAGCAGAGGCGGGAAGCCTAGTGCCTTTTCTATATAAGGACTGGGATGGACATTCAAAGCTGGTTTTGTTCATTTGGGTGCCATAGTGAGAGGTCAGGGGGTTGATGTTCAGGACTGGACCAAGAAGGAACATCTACATTCCTGATGCAACTCAGATGAGTTTAAAAAGAAGGAGCCATTGTTTACCAATTACGTCTCTAGAATGATGATATCTTAAATTTTGCTGGTTGCATACTCTAGAGCAGGGGTCCCCACCCCCAGGCTGCGGACCGGTACTGGTCTGTGCCTTGCTAGCAGCCGGGCCGTGAGTTGTATAATTATCCCATTATATATTACAATGTTGTAGTAACAATAATAATAAGGCATTGGATTTATATCCTGCCCTCCACTCCGAATTACAGAGTCTCAGAGCGACCCACAATCCCCTTTACTTACCTCCCCCACGACAGGCACCCTGTGAGGTAGGTGAGGCTGAGAGAGCTCTCACAGAAGCTGCCCTTTCAAGGACAACTCCTGCGAGAGCTATGGCTAACCCAAGGCCATTCCAGCAGCTGCAAGTGGAGGAGTGGGGAATCAAACCCGGTTCTCCCAGATAAGAGTCCGCGCACTTCATCACCACACCGAACACTTCAGAAATAAAGTGTACAATTGTATCATCATGAAACCATCACCCTCCCCCCCCCCGGTCCATGAAAAAATTGTCTTCCACAAAACTGGTCCCTGGTGCCAAAAAGATTGGGGACCGCTGCTCTAGAGTAGAGGAAGGAAATGCCAGCCCTGTTCAACCACATCAGGCATCCCAAAAACCTTTCCCTGAACCATTCAGCTCCATATTATTTATTTATTTATTTATTCAGCTTATATCCTGCCCTCCCTGCTGAAGTGGGCTCAGGGTGGCTTACATTTCATAAAAGTCAGATAAAAACCAGTAACGATATAAACTTCAATCATAAAAATATAAAAATACAGAATCATTAAAAACATAAACAGCATTGGGTGCTATTTCGATCTCGGAGAAGAACAGGTCCTAAAGTTGCAACTGTGCATTTGAGGTGGGCCAGATAATTCTGTTGTTATGGGGCCAAATGGTTAGTATCTCTTGTCATTGATCTTAGGCAGCAAATGCCTGGCGGAAGAGCACTGTTTTGCAGGCCCTGAGGAACTGTGCAGGCTCTCCCAGGGCCCTAACCTCCTCCAGAAGCTCATTCCACCAGCACGGAGCTGCAACAGAAAAGACCCTGGCTCTGGTTGCCTCGAGCCTGGTCTCTTCGAGGCAGGGTTTTGAAAGGAGGTTTTGCAACCCTGATCGAAATGCTCTCTGGGGAATATGCAGGGAAAGGCAGTCTCAAAGGTATGCAGGTTCCTGACCTTAAATTTGTGAGCCACCCTGAGCCTGCCTCGGCAGGGAGGGCGGGATATAAATAAATAAATATAGGACTTTAAAGGTGATAACCAGCACCTTGAAGCAAATCCGGAAAGCAATAGGTAACCAGTGCAGTGCTTTCAGCACAGGTTGAATATGCTCTTGTAATGGAAGCCCCGTTAACAACCTGGCTGCAGCATTCTGCACTAGTTGAAGCTTCCGGGTTTGGGACAAGGGCAGCCCCATGTAGAGGGCATTACAGTGATCCAGTCTCGAGGTGACCACAGCATGGATCACTGTCGCCAAGTCGAGAAAGGGAACCAACTGCCTTATCAGCCGAAGGCGATAAGACAGCTGATTTTGCAGTGGCTGCTACCTGGGCCTCCATTGTTAGAGAGGGATCCAGGAGCAGCCCGTGGCTTTTAACCTTTGGTGCCAGAGTAAGTGGCACTCGATCGAAGGCTGGAAGAGAGACCTCTGGTCCCGGACCACAACAACTTAGATACAGGACCTCCGTCTTTGTCAGATTCGATTTCAGTCGACTCAGCCTGAGCCATCTAGCCACGGCTTGTAAGGCCGTGGACAGATCTTCTGGAGTGGAGTCAGACTGCCCACCCATCAACAGATAGAGCTGGGTGTCATCTGCATACTGATGGCATCCCAGCCCAAACCTCTGGGCAATCTGGGCAAGGGGGCACATGTAGATGTTAAACAACATCGGGGAAAGGACTGTCCCCTGTGGCACACCACATGTAAGAGGGTGTCTCCAGGATAGTTCCCCCCCTATTGCCACCCTCTGTCCCTGACCCTGGAGAAAAGAGGACAGCCATTGTAGGTCCAGCCCCTGGATCCCAGTGTCAGCAAGGAGGCAGGTCAGTAACTGATGGTTAACAGTGTTGAACACAGCCGACATGTCCAATAGCATCAGTACCGCCAAACCTTCTCTATCCAAATGCCTCTGTGAGGGTTGACCAAAACTGTCTTCATTTCATGACCCAGACAAAAGCTGGATTGAAAAGATGACCCACCATGTGGATTATCACAATAGTAATTGCAAGGGGAAAGCCTTTGTTGGTCACCATTGCAACTGCTACCCTGGGGGTGGCCAAACTTTCTTAGCATAAAACAAATGCGATGTTTGAGAGCCGCAAGACATGAACAAATATTATACACATCTTTATTAAAACTTTTTATACTTTCTTTGCACAGAAAGATAAAATACATATGTGTGCAGTTTACAACACAACAATGCTAGGAGATTCTTTTTTTTAAAAAGGTGGGAATAACAGGCTCCATAAGACCAGCATAGGGAAAGGTTAGGGAGTTTTGTTTTGCTTTTTGCACATGAGAGAAGGAAACACACATGTACTATATAAATCACTGACCACCGTTTGCAGAATCATGTATCTCTATCTGCCTTGGCACCAAGGTCAGTAAATACAGCTCCTACAAGAGCTATGAAACTAAAGGGGAATCCTGCACCGGCCTCTTTAATAGTCTTTCCTTCCACTGGCTCCCTCAGCCCTTGTGCTCTCTTTCCCCAATCTACATCTCTGGGACACCTCTGTGGTGGAGAAGAGCTGGCAAGCCCACCTATTTCTCCCTCCTTCCCCACTTCACATGCAGTGGAAATAGTCACCTACCTATGGGTGAGAGCTCAGAGGCTGACTGAGGTCCCGATGCTAAGCATGTTTATTTGAGAGTAAGCCTGCATTAAGTTCCTCCTTGACCTCTGGGAGCCACAAAACATGCATAAAAGAGCTGCATGTAGCTCCTAAAGCACAGTTGGTCACCCCTGCCCTAGACTTTGCAAGACCTACCTATTCTCCAAGTCAGCATCTCATATGCTTTCTCTGCTTTTAAAGTTAGGGCTGATTCATACTGTTCTGCAGTTCCTTGCTCACCCCCCCCCCACCCCCGTAAAAGCCAGTTTGATGTAATGGACATTTGACTTGCCTCGACTCACTCCCCCCATCTACTGGCCTTCCTTCCTTCCTTGTGGCTCTCAAACATCTGACGTTCATATCTTGTGGCTATCAAACATCTGATTTTATTCTATGTGGCTCTTATGTTAAAGTAAGTTTGGCCACCCTTGCCATATAGGTACAACCTTACAGAAATCCGAGCAAACTGAATGGCAGTTGAACAGATGTAAGGAAAATAGGCCTGCTGTTGGTTATTATGTAGGATAGCCAAAAGATGGATACTCGGTTTTCTTTATGGCAAAACAGAACACCATGCCCACTGGATTATTCACACTGAATTATCACTTTCAATTGGAGTATCATTCTAATTTAAATGGCTCTTCCCTGCATTTGTATGCCATTGACAGTCATATATTAACACACACACAGAAAATTTTAACACCAGTAGTTCAAACAGCTTTAAAACATTCTACTTAGATTGACTTCACACTACCACACTTTTGAACATCTTAGGGTGCTTTCACACACACTAAATAATGCCCATTGAAGCCACTTGCAAATGGTTGCTGAAGATGACTGAAGCTGCATTATTGGGCATGTTTGAAAGCACCCCTAGCTTGATTCTTTTATTTTCTTCTTATACTAATCCCACGGCATAGCTGTCACCGAGAATGCAAAGTACATGGGAAGCTGCCCCCAGTAAAGTCTGGGTAAATGTAAACATCCCAGCAAAACTTGTTCAGTAGATTTTGCCGGCAGGTTTCAAATGCAATTTATGAACTTTTGGCTGACCATGCAAAGCACCGAGAGGCATTTCCATTCCAATGGTTCTTTTACTGAACAAATATCAGAACACACCAGAAAATTCATTCTGCTTGAGCCGCTCCATGGGGGCCCCCACCACTGTCCTACTGGCAACGTGACAAGTTGCCAGAGTCATGTTCTGCCATGAGATCGTGTTCTAAAGAGAGAAAGAGTCTGCAGACGTCCCACAATGAAAGTTGATGGATCAAGGCTCGCTCGAAAGGTTTATGAAACGGAGCTGGCTTCCTGCCAGGATCATTCAAACAGGAAGCTCATTATTCTGATCTCAAATGTAAGTTCACAAAGTAACATTCCCTACTTGGCCCGTCCCTCCGTTGACACTATTCCCTCCAAAATTCTTCCTAACAAATCCATTATCTGTTTCCTTCCCCAATGGAAAAGTGCCCCCCACCCCAACACTGCCCTGTTTTGCGAGGGATCTGGGAAAAGACAGGTTGCTTACCTGTAACTGTAGATCTTCAAGTGGTCATCTGTGCATTCACACTCATGGGATAGAGCGCCTGTGCCTGCATGGACTCTTATCTGGGAGAACCGGGTTTGATTCCCCATTCCTCCACTTGCACCTGCTGGAATGGCCTTGGGTCAGCCATAGCTATGGCACAGGTTGTCCTTGAAAGGGCAAGTGATGTGAGAGCCCTCTCAGGCCCACCCACCTCACAGTGTTTGTTGGGGGGGGGGAGAAGATATGAGAGATTGTAAGCCGTTCTGAGTCTCTGATTCAGAGAGAAGGGCAGGGTATAAATCTGCAGTTCTTCTTCTACTGGTCAACTAAAGCATTATTCTTGCAACACTTATTTCTCCATAAAAAATATTTAGGTAGAAAAAAATATTCCTGAGAACAAAATAGATGAATAAAAGTCAGCTACAAAGGGCATTTGGCTTTCTTCTTCCAAAATTATATGTTAGCAGTTGCTGGGGAAAGAGCAGGTGCTGTTCATTTGACTTTTGAAGGGAAAAGAGAACATGTGAAAGCCTAGGAACATCTTTCATTAAGGGACAAACTAGGTGACCCATGGCTGCCAATACCATTTTAGAGAAGGTATTGACCATATAAAAAATGCTGCAAGGGCTCAATTCTAATCAGGGCCGTTTTGGTACTTGAAAAGGTATGAGGCGGCAGACAAGATCTCCTGTCCCCTCCCCACCACCCCATCTGCACCACAGCCCCAATCAAGACCAAGACCTTGTAGCATTTTTAATGGACAAAAAATCTTCTCTAAAAGGGTGTTGGAGGAGGAGGAGGAGGAGGAGAAGAACTGCAGATTTATACCCCACCCTTCTCTCTGAATCAAAGACTCAGAGCAGCTTACAATCTCCTTTATCTTCTCCCCCCACAACAGACACCCGGTGAGGTGGGTGGGGCCGAGAGGGCTCTCACAGCAACTGCCCTTTCAAGGACAACCTCTGCCAAGGCCATTCCAGCAGCTGCAAGTGGAGAACTGGGAAATCAAACCCGGTTCTCCCAGGTAAGAGTCTACACATTTAACCACTACACCAAACTGGCTCTCTGGCTGGACCCATGGCTGTCTTTAACACCTAGTCTGGCTCTCAGGCATACTCTGTACTTGACATTTGAGTATAGTGTTGCCTGAACTTGACATTTCAACCATGTGAGGATCTTTAGAATAGCCCTCAAAATGGAAAAACAGGAAACTGGACATGAGACACAACCAACTGCATGGAGATTAAGCAGTTGTCAAGGCTGAACTGATTCAAATTTAACGAAGTTTTAGATGTTACCCCCAAAGACATACTTGGTTCAGCCATAATCCCTATGCCCATAACAGGATGAACTCTACATCCAGATACCAACCAAGCCCCAGTTAATGTGATCACCAAGAGTCAATAAGTCCTAGATTAAGTCTGGAAAAAAGCCATCAAGCAGGTGGGCTAGTTGACAATCATGAGGTTTCCACCTGTTGCCCTGAGAACAAGCATCAACACTTGATCTTGGGGGCAAAAATTGAGACCTGGCCACTTTCCCCTAAAAACCGATGTAAGATAACCCTTGGGAAAGGGCGATACGTTGGTCAATTTCTATGGTTTAACTTTCCATGGTCTAACTCTTCAGCCCAAGGGGACTGTGACAATGGTCTGGCATTCTGAGCCAACTCCCCAGGTAAAATAATAGGTCTGTCTACAAGAACTGGAAATTATGTTGGTTCCTGCCAAGTCAAGATAAAATCTCTTAGATCTTTTAATGTAAATTGGACATGGAAATCTCTGCCTCGATATTCAAGCTTTTACATTCTTACTTACTGGCAGCTGATACACAGGGATTTTAGAATAGTTGAGATCTCTCTAGCTTTTTGCTATTACACTCCTTTCTTCTTGTGGATTTCGACACGGTTAAGTAAGCATTAATTTAAGAGCAAGCCAAGGTCTGTAGACTGTACCCCTTTTGTTAGGGTACAGTGTTTCAGCCTTTCATTCTCATTTGGTCTTGAGCCAACGGTAGGGGCTGAAACTGCAGCAATTTTGTTTTCTTGTAGAACAGGCATCACAGTTCCTTGACATGAACAATCCATTAGTTACTTTTTTTACAAAGGTATCTGGGGAAAGCCTCAGAGGCAATAGGTCAAACAGGAGTGAAAGGGGAAACATCTCTGAAAGGAGTACCTCCAATTTGGCAAAGGCAATTTGACAGGTACCGTCAATAAGCATGGTGTTTTACCTACTAACAAACACAAAGAAAAATCCTTACCCCAAGGAGACTGCAATCTAAAATGTGATACAGGGAGAGAAAAGGATATGGAAGAAGATAATCTGGGATGAATGGGCTTCTACTAGAAACAGGAGCGACACTAGAGAGGCCACTGGTCTGAACAAACAGAGAAATCGTAACGAGGAGCTGGATAGCTTTCCCCTCTTTGAACATTGAACTATTCTTTAGCCTTTCAAAAATCAGGACCTACTTTTAAATCTGAAGTAGACCCATTCAGGTGGGCAGCCGTGTTGGTCTGAAGCAGAACAACAAAGTTTGGGTCCAGTGGCACTTTGAAGACCAACCAAGCTATGGCCTTTGGCTAATAAACTATTTGGAAGTTGTCAAGTTGACCAGCAAAGTTTAATTCTGATTATAAACAATTTTATAAACAATTTTATAGGTAACATATGGTAGCAAATCTATATCAATATCTTACAACTTAAAAAGAAAAATTTATCTACCCCATATCTTACTTTTCTCCCACCCCTCCCCCCATTACTTGAGCCCCGCCAGTTTTATTTACTTAAAAAAAAACAAATATTAAAGGTACCCTTAACTATTAAAAAACCCAAAAGTTATATTCTTCTTTTAAAACTTAATCATTATCAAAGACTGTCCAATGTCCTTTTATTTTCCACTCTTTTTCTATGTTATCTTCTGAACTTCTTCCACTCCATCTTAAAAACTTCCAAATCATAGTCTCTTAATATTCTTGTTAATTTGTCCATTTCACTCCATGTCATAACTTTTATAATCCAATCCCATTTCTCTGGTATTTTTTCTTGCTTCCACAACTGTGCATACAATGTCCTAGCAGCTGAGAGCAAGTACCAGATTAAAGTTCTATCTTCTTTTGGAAATGTTTCCATTTGTAGTCCCAACAGAAAAGTCTCTGCAACTTTGTTAAACTCATATCCCAAGATCTTAGAAATCTCTTGCTGAATCATCTGCCAAAACATTTTAGCTCTTTCACAAGTCCACCACATATGGTAGAAAGAACCTTCATGCTTTTTACATTTCCAACATCTGTCTGGCATCTTATTGTTCATCTTTGCCTATTTTTTAGGAGTTATATACCATCTATACATCATCTTAAAACAATTTTCTTTAATACTTTGACATGTTGTGAGTTTCATAGAGTTCTTCCACAGATATTCCCAAGATTCCATCTTTATTTCTTTTTCTCATTAATTGCCCATTTAATCATTTGAGATTTCACTACTTCATCTTCTGTAGACCATTGTAAAAGTAATTTGTATACTTTTGAAATTAATTTATCATTGTCTCCGATCAGAACTTTTTCCATTTCTGTTTGCTCTTTCCTTATTCCTTCAGTTTTTTCAGCAGAGAGCCAGTTTGGTGTAGTGGTTAAGTGTGTGGACTCTTATCTGGGAGAACCGGGTTTGATTCCCCACTCCTCCACTTGCACCTGCTAGCATGGCCTTGGGTCAGCCATAGCTCTGGCAGAGGTTGTCCTTGAAAGGGCAGCTGCTGTGAGAGCCCTCTCCAGCTTCACCCACCTCCCAGGGTGTCTGTTGTGGGGGAGGAAGGTAAAGGAGATTGTGAGCCGCTCTGAGACTCTTCGGAGTGGAGGGCGGGATATAAATCCAATATCTTCTTCTTCTTCTAATATCATTCTCTACCAAGCTCTTTATTTGTTGCATTTGAAACCAATCATATTTGTGACTCAATTCTTCAGCAGTTTTCAGTTCTATTTTTCCACTTTGTATTTTTGATTATATGACAACCACTTTTCTTCACCTATCTCAGCCGTTATCTTTATTACTTCAGCTGGCACTATCCATAAAGGTCTTCACTCATCTCCATATTTCTTGTATTTTGTCCATGTATTTAATAAATTGCTTCTTATATAATGGTGAGAGAAAAGACCATCCATCCTCTTTTTTCCATAATACAAATAAGCGTGCAGGCCAAATTTATTTCCGTGACCTTCTAACACTAGAAGTTTTTTGTTTAACAGCGTTATCCATTCTTTCATCCACACTAAGCAAACTGCTTCATGATATAATTTTAAATCTGGTAGTTGAAATCCGCCTCTCTCTTTTGCATCTGACAAAATTTTCATTTTAATCCTTGGCTTCTTTCCAGCCCACACAAATTCTGAAATTTTCCTACGCCATTTATCAAATTGTTTAGCATCCTTCACAATAGGAATAGTTTGAAACAAATACATTATCCTTGGTAGAATATTCATTTTAATTGCAACTATTCTGCCCAGCAATGACAAATTAAGCTTGTTCCATTTTAGCATATCTTCATCTATTTTATGCCATAACTTCTCAT
Source organism: Heteronotia binoei (assembly GCF_032191835.1). NCBI lineage: Eukaryota > Metazoa > Chordata > Lepidosauria > Squamata > Gekkonidae > Heteronotia > Heteronotia binoei. The sequence continues at coordinate 16,392,558 of NC_083242.1, read as the reverse complement.
AATTATTTTTAAACAGATCAATATTTTTCATTGTTATCTCCACCCCTACATACTTTACCTTAGAGATGACTTCACAACGCGTTAGTTTCTGTAATTCTTGTTGTCTAGTCATCTGCATATTTTTACACAGAATTTTAGATTTTTCTCTATTTATAGAGAGTCCCGCCAACTCCCCATATTCTTGTATTTTAGTTAACAGCAAAGGTGTAACTTGTAAGGGATTTTCATTTATAAACATTATATCATCAGCAAACGCTCTGTATTTGTAAGTACATCCTTTTATTCATAAACCTTGTATATCTTTTTCTTCTTGAATCTGCATCAATAAAATTTCAAGAGTCATTATAAACAGTGGTGAAAGCGGACAACCTTGTCTAGTACCTTTGCTAATTTTCATTTCTCCTGTAAGATCTGCATTAACACACAACCTTGCCCTTTGTTCGGAGTATATTGCTTTTATCATTCTTATAAAACTTTCTCCCAGCTCCATTTTTTCCATTACTGCGAACATAAAGTCCCAGCGTAAATTGTCAAATGCTTTCTCTGCATCTGCAAAGAATAATGCTACTTCTTTTTCTGGATGTCTTTCATAATATTCTACAATATTTACAACAGTCTTAATATTGTCTCTTATTTGTCTTTTGGAAAGAAACCCTGCTTGATCTTCCTTTATAAAATTTATCAGATGTTGTTTAAGCCGTTCTGCCAAGATTCTTGTAAATATTTTATTGTCATTTAATAACGAAATTGGTCTGTAATTTTTTACATTCGTGGCATCTCTATCTTCTTTAGGTATCAACAAAATTTCCATGTATTTGGTACTTTCCCTTTTATTCTTATTATATTCATCAACTTCTGCAATTTTGGTATTAATTCATCCTTAAGAGTTTTAAAATATTTAACTGTATATCCATCTGGCCCAGGAGCTTTTCCATTTTTCATTGCATTGATTGCTGCTTCAATTTCTATCTTTTCAATTGGATCATTCAAAACTTTTCTCATATTTTCAGTTAGGGGTTCTATTTTTAACTTTTGTAGATATTCATCTATCTTCTCCTTTTTTTATTTTAACACCTTTAAACTTGGCATAGTACTTGAAAAATTCTCTTTTTATCCCCTCTTGAGTAACCACTTTCCTTCCATCTACCACAATTCTACTAATAATTCTATTTTCTCTCTTTTTCTTCAATTGCCAAGCCAAATACTTTCCCGGTTTATTTGCTCCCTCAAATGATTTTTGCTGAAGTCTTTTCAAACTCGATTTCACTTCTTTATTCAACAAATGTCTCAGTTGAGTTTGTAGTATTGTAATTTCCTTTAAAATTTTCTTTTTTCCCTGGTATTTTTCTCAGCTCCCCTTCCTTCTTCTTTATTTCATTTTGAATGTCCAACAACTGTTTTTCTTTTCTTCCCTTGTCTTTATTATTCAAAGTAATCAACAATCCTCTCATTACTGCTTTATAAGCATCCCAGACCGTCTGGAAATCAATATCTTCATTATCATTCACTTGGAAAAAAGCTTTAGTTTCTTTTTCTAGATATGTCACTGTTTCTTTATTCTGTAGCAAATCATTCAGTCTCCATCTTCTCAATTTCTTGGACAATTTTGTAACCCACATTATTGGGTTATGATCAGCCCCAATTTTAGGTAAAATCTCTATCTTCTTTGTTATAAGACTTAAGTCTTTAGTTCCCCACAGCATGTCAATTATAGAAAAAGTTTTGTGTCTTGTTGAAAAAAAGGTATAGTCCCGTACTTCAGGATTAAATTTCCTCCATATATCTTTTAAATTTTCTTGTTTAGCCAATTCAAAGAAAGACTTTGGCAATTTCCCTTATTTCCCATCATTTTTTTCCCTCCAGATCTATCCAGTGAGTTCTTAACTGTTCTATTAAAGTCTCCCATTAATAATACTTGATCATAGGACAGTTCATCAAATTTTTGTGTAATGTCTTTGAAAAAAGCATCCTTTGCACCATTAGGCGCATACAATCCCAATAACAACATTTTTTCCCCATTTAATATTGTCTCCACTGCTACAAATCTTCCATCTTTATTTTAAACACTAATTTTGGCTCCAATTCCTGTTTGATATATAAAATCACTCCTCTTTTCTTCTGTTCAGCTAGTGAAAAAAATTCTACTCCCAATTGTTTGTTCCATAAAAATTTATAATCCTTTTGTTTAATATGTATTTCTTGCAAACATATTATATTACAGTTTTGTTTCTTAATCCAATGACATGTTGCCCTTCTTTTTTTGTGGTGAATTTAGTCCATTAACATTCCAAGACAATAATTTGTAATCCATCATGGTGCAAATTCTTTATTTTCTTCAAAAAATCTACGCAACTCCTGAGCATTTGAAATTGTGACTCTTTTCCCCTGGAGTTCAAAGCTCAAACCTTCAGGTATAATCCATCTGCCATTGTCCCTCAATTTTTCTGTCAGCTTTTTATATGTTCTCCTGTCGTTTATCACTTGCCTTGGCAACTCCTTCATGATTCTCACTTTACTGCCTCCCACTATCAGTGCCTTTTCAAAATTTTTATTCATAATCCTTCCCACCATTTCCTTTGTCATATATCTTATAACAACATCTCTTGGTAGATTATTTTTCTTGGCAAAAAGTGAGTTCACTCTGTACATATAATCATACATATTTTTAGTCTCTTCAGGATCTTCCTCTAAAAATTCTGCAATTATTTTTATTATATATCCTTTCAAGTCACCATCCTCCACTTCAGGTACTCCTCTCAGACGTATCTGAGTTTCCATCAATTTGCAGTCATGGATTGTCACTTTTTCTTGAATTTTCAACAAGGTGTAATCATATACTTTCATTTTCCCTTCTACTTCCTGCACTTTCTTAGATGTTTCCCCAGTTTCCTTTCTGAGATCTTCCATATCCTTTTTAATCTCTGCAATAATTTCTTCTTTCGATTCATCTATCATCTTCCTCACCCCTCTCATCATTCTGGCTTCCATTGCGTCCAATTGCTCCTGCATCTTCTCCAATGAAAGAGCCCTTGTTTGGGGCTGCTTGGCTTCAGACATTAAAAACACCAAAAATTTTAACTTCACAGATTTCGGATTTAACTGTCAAATTCAAAAGATTAGGGCTTGCCTTTTATAATCAGCTTAGTTTCAGCTTCCTCAGAGCTTCCTAGACCAAGATATAAATTTTTAAAACTGTAAAAACCCTTCAAAAAACAACGAAATTTTAAATCTCACCGATTTTCATTTTGACTATCAGATTCAAAAGAGTAGGACTTGCCCTTTACGGCAAGCCCAATTTCACCGTCCTCTGAGCTCCCAAAGTCCAGATATTAATTTTTAAAATCTTTAAATTTTCCAAAATGGCGGCAGCAACTTTTTATTACTCCTTGCAATTTCTTTTCCCTTTTAAAAATTTCCAAGGACCGCACAAATAATATGACCAATAGTTCTTATCTTCTTACCCTCTTTTCAGTTGATTCCAACAATTTATACTGTCCCGAATTCTTTTTATAACAATGTTTTTAATTTAGCCTCCCAGCAATGGCCGCCAATGTTTCTCAATGGTATATATTCCTAGAGTAGGTTTTCTTTCCACTACTTCCTGTTTTTGTTACCACAAAGCCACAAGGAGATCTCACGATACTTGACGTATTTCCTGTCTTGCTCAGATGTGCTGCAGGTCTGTTCCAGTATGACGATGTTGCTTTTTCTTTCCAAAACCGCAAGTAGACAAAACAATAAATTCCTTCCCACTTTTTAGCAGTTTTTAACACTGTCCATTATATTAATAAAATCCAAATTTCACCTCTTCCTTCCCTCTTCTTCCAAGCTCTTTATATTTCCTTTTCCTACCTTTTAACTTTGTCCCTTTAAGCTATAAATAGCTCCGGAATGAAAAAATAATCTTCTGTACCTTTTCTTCCAATTATCCAAGTTTCCACTGGTCTTTCAAAGCTTTAGATGTTTAGCAATGTCCAAGAAGGTTAGGATCTTGACGAGCTTATGTCAAATAAATGACTCTGGGCACTTCTGCAGACGATGACTATGCAACTTCCCCTGAGACCCCTCAAAGCCTCAAAGAAGTCCCCCCCCCCGGGGCTCCCTTTTAGCCAAGGTAAATCTCATTAAAGTTTTCTGTGCATGTCTTGGACTAATCTCTAACTGAGAAAAGTAGGCAGTAGGCATTAATTTGCCCTCCACTACCCCGAACAGAAGTTCCAGCCTGCTCCCGTTATGAGAGACAGCTCAGCTCGGCATTTTCCTCCCCCGGAAGTCTCTGTGTGAATGCACACTTCTTCAGAAAAAATGAACTGGAAATTACCAGTCCACAAGTCCATATATATAGGCAGTAACTCTTAGCATTCCACAATTAAGGATACATTTGCCCATCAGTCTCCAATTTTGATGTATTTATTTCCTTCACTATTCATTTCCCCCCAGAATTAAACCCAAACAAATGGTAGCCATATAAATGAAACTTGTTTTTTCCTGTTTGGTCCTTGAACCTGTTAAATGCCTTGAATCTGTTAAATGTCTTCATGATGCTGTATGCTAATTTACTGCTCACCTTCTACCTATATGTAGCCATTTGTCACACTGTCTTTTATGAGGAAGGATTACACCACAGGTAGTCCAGCAGTTTAGTCCAGCAGAGTCTGTGTCCATTTGTACAAGTCTGGACTGTAGTCAGCCTGGCACAGTTGTTTTCTCCCGTTCCCCTTGAATGGGGGTGGCCAAACATGCTTAATGTAAGAGCTGCATAGAATAAACATTAGATGTTTGAGAGCCACAAGACATGAGCATCAGATGTTAGGGAGGGAGGGAGGGAAAATGGAGCAGGAAGGAGAGGTGGTAAGAAAGCAACTTTAACTTTAAATGCATTCTCCAAGCATTGGGGGCTTTGAGAGCCTCAAAATGTGTGTGAAAGAGCCACACTTTGGCCACCCCTGCTTTAGAATATTCAGTACATGAGACACCATACTGTGGGGCATGGAGAAGGCCTGGGGTTCCCTGTCTCCAACAGAGTTTGGAATCGGTGATTCGCTCTGCCTTCTGGAATAGGTTTCAGTGGTTCTTCAATGTACGGCTTAGAACATCTTCATTGTCCTGAACAGAAGTTTTAGCATTGCCATGACACCAATCTCAATTTTAGAGCTTCCCCCCTTCCCCCACCGCAACAACTCCCTTCAGTTGAGATCCTGATGTAGAAAGGGCTGGGGTTTTTTCATCCATTCACTGCTGGTCAGAGCAAGAGTTCAAGCAAAGGTCCTGTGAAGGGAAACAGCCTTGCTAGCACAAGGAGTTTTATTTTGGGCAAGGAAGCTTCAGTAAAGTTTTTTTCCCTCCCCTCCTTTTGATGAATAATTGGTCCTTCAGATAAAAGATGGAGAGCCAGAGGAGAGCTTGTTCAGTGCTCATTTAGAGTCCCGTGTTGCACGGAGAAAGAATTCACAGATCAGAAGAAAGAGGAGGAAGTAATCCAGCACAGGCAAGTGATTACGGGAGTTGACATTCCACGGAAATATCCAAGTTCTGTAGTCCTGCCCAATGCTACTGAAGGGAATATTTAAGAATTTTTATCCTGCTTTTCTCCCACCTTGGGAACTCAACACGGTTTAGCGAAAACACACACAATAATAAAGAATTAAAAAGTAAAGGTAAAGGTAGTCCCCTGTGCAAGCACCAAGTCGTTACCATCACAGCATGACGTTTTCTTGGCAGACTTTTTACGAGGTGATTTGCCATTGCCTTCCCCAGACATCTACGCTTTCCCCCCAGCAAGCTGGGTCCTCATTTTACCAACCTCGGAAGGATGGAAGGCTGAATCAACCTTGAGCTGGCTATCTGAACCCAGCTTCCATCAGGATTGAACTCAGGTCGTGAGCAGAGCTTGGACTGCAGTACTGCAGCTGAGTCAACCTTGAGCTGGCTATATGAACCCAGCTTCCACCGGGATCGAACTCAGGTCATGAAGAGCTTGGACTGCAGCTGAGTCAACCTTGAACTGGCTATCTGAACCCAGCTTCTGCCGGGATCGAACTCAGGTCGTGAGCAGAGCATGGACTGCAGTACTGCAGCTGAGTCAACCTTGAGCTGGTTATCTGAACTCAGCTTCCGCCGGGATCGAACTCAGGTCGTGAGCAGAGCTTGGACTGCAGTATTGCAGCTGAGTCAACCTTGAGCTGGTTATCTGAACCCAGCTTCCACCGGGATCGAACTCAGGTCGTGAGCAGAGCTTGGACTGCAGTACTGCAGCTTACCACTGCGCCACTGGGGTCCCCCACGCACAAACCCCACACACACAACCCAGCAACCTCCCCCAAACATAAATGAGTCAGGAGGTCATCCCAGGCTGCTGCTGTTTCTGCTGACATCACTTACACAAGGATGTGAGTCAAGGACCAAGAGCACTTTGGCCAACAGCAGGCTTTAAGGGGGGAGGGCAAGTGCCTAGAGGCCATGCCAACTCCCCCCGCCCCATCCCAACAAAGCAAATCCTGTTGCCATGCCCTGCATGTAACCTTCTTGGTTTTGGCTTAGCAACAGAGGACAGCTTGCACTTTGGAGGGGGGTCTTGCATTTGTCCATCCAGCAGTTGACCCCAGAACAGAAGCTATCAGGCTCAAGTTATTCCCTCAAGAAGAAGAAGGCCGCAGATTTATACCCCGCCCTTCTCTGTGAATCAGTCTCAGAGCAGCTTACAATCTCTTTCCCCCACAACAGACACCCTGTGAGGTGGGTGGGGCTGAGAGAGCTCTCCCAGAAGCTGCCCTTTCAAGGACAACTCCTACCAGAGCTATGGCTGACCCAAAGCCATTCCAGCATCTGCGAGTGGAGGAGTGGGGAATCAAACCCAGTTCTCCAAGATAAGAGTCCATGCACTTAACCAGTACACCAAACAGCATTTCAGGACAGAAAAACAGAGCCCACCCGTATCAGGGAACATTCTATAGCAAATCCATTCACCCACAACTATAGACACATGAAAGCTTAGCAAGCCCAGTTTATTCACAGCTGACCTGTCCTTGCACACAAACCTAGCGGAAATGGTATCTGCAGATCTTTATGTCTGTTTACTGGCCTTTGTTTATTCTACCCCTCCCCTTTTGCAACGGGGGCCTTTTGTCTATGCGAATTCCTTCTGTTGTGGTGGTGGTTAAGGAAGTGTTTATGAGAGCAGGGGAAGCTGATTTTCCCCCCTATTATGCCAGATGCATTTGCCTCTTTGTATATTGTTCTTGTCAGGCTAATTGGATCTATAAATTACTTCCATTAAAAGTTAATAACGGCAGTGAAGGAGGGCGGGGTGGAGGAAGAGGTGCTCAACGGAATCACGCAGGGGGCTGTCCAGGAATGGGGGCACTAGCGATGCACACTTTGAAGGAGAGGAGGACAAGTCGGACAACCCTTTTGGGGTCACAGGCTTTGGGTTCTCTCCCTCTGACCCTTAAACAGATTTCCTGCATGGCTAGACAAATCCCCTCACCTCAGTTTCCTCATCTGAGGAAAATGAATAACCGGATATTTAGGATACACACAAGGCGGGAAGCAGCAGTGGGATTCTAAATGTTTGTAATGATCTTCAAGACCATGGGAAGAATGTGCCAAAGAAATACAAACTATGATTGCACTTTGATAGCACTTTGAAGCTTTCCTGCCATTACACAGCGGGAGATAAATTCTTCTATCTAGACATTTCCCACGGGGGGGGGGGAGTTAATTTCCCTACCCCGTGACATCCCGTGTTTCTGCAAATGTTCCTCAAAAGCATCTGAGACCCTTCAAACACAAGCACATTCGCACAGCTCATATAATAAGCTGTGAGCGTGAATATCTCTGCGAGATTCATGTGATTTTTTTAAACAATGACAATTAAAATATGGTTATCTTCCTTTGTTGAGAAAGAAAAAGAAATCAGAATTTGTACTGGCATGGAGTGTGTGCCATGCCACTGATTCCATGCCCAGCCATTTCATGTTTTCCCCTTGGTCTTAGGCTTAACGCACTGACCATGAGGTTTCTGAAATGTATGTCAATAGATCAAAAGCAGGTTTGCAATTTACAGATACACACCTGAATAGCAAACTCAAGATGGCTACACCACAGACATTGTCTCCAGATTTGGATGCAATAATTCAGAGCAAAAGATGTCAGTTATCAGACATTGTTAAGCAAAATATTTCAAAAGTGCTAATCTTTTAAGCATATTTTAAGTTTTTAAAAATATCTTTAACTGTGGTTGTCTGTTTCCTTTAAAGAGTTTACATCTCCACTACCTGGCATTACATTTTATGACACACATGGCCTGGCCCGACAAGGTCTCGTTTGTGTCAGATCCGGCCCTCATAACAAATGAGTTCTACACCCCTGCCCTATCCTTCACAGCTCACTGGCTTTTGAGTAATTTCACAGCCATGGACATCTCCACTTAAGTCTTTTTATAATGCATGCCCAATGATAGAGAGGTATAATACCCATCCTGAAATTTTCTTCTCCCTGCTCTTCCGTTCAGGTTTCGTGCTGGTGATTGGGATGGTGACGTTCTATCGTATTGGACCCTACACCAGTCTGTCCTGGTCCTGCTACCTGAACATTGGGGCGTGTCTCCTGGCCACAGCCGCTGCTGCCATCCTCATATGGAACATCATTCACCGACGAGAGGACTGCATGGCGCCCCGAGTCATCGTCATCAGCCGCACCTTGACGGCTCGTTTCCGACGTGGCTTAGAGAACGACTATGTCGAGTCGCCGTGTTGAGAAGCTGGGCGTGAAAGGGGAGGCTTGCTCGGGAAGATTTACAAATGGATTGCTTTCTATAAATACAGCATGTAATTTAAACACTGACGAGTGGGGAGGGAAATGATGATTCCCTTTTCGGTTAAAGAAGCCCAACGCTATTAACAGGATGGGCCAAACCATTATACATATGTACATTATACACCATCCCTCTCCAGTGATGTACAGTGTAAAAATATTAACAGCTCAACTACCTTTACGGAACTTCGAGCACAGGACAAGGAGACTGGATCTGGGGGAGACTACAATGAATCTGGTCGGATTATGGGAACGGGGATGGAAGTGGCAGTCCAATATTCCAAGTTTGACCCTTACTTTGAGAGAAGAATCAGTTCAAGGGCTCAGCTATAGAAACGGCCCTTTCTTGGAACCAACAACATGAACAGCTCTAAGAGGAGGCAATCGCTTGGCCCAAGCCGTTTTTACCGCCCACATCACACAATCTGAAGTGCTTCTATAATATTTCAGGTTATCGGGGACAACCAGCTGACTTCAGGTGAACCTATGGTTGGATGCAAAAACAGTGATTCCCACATCAGTGCCTGGCAAAAGTTAAGGGCAAAATTCTATTATATGTAATGGGAGGGGTTTTTTTAAAAGAGGGAGAGAGAATGAAAAATTAAGACTTCCAGCTTGTCTAGATGATACTGGATTTATATCCCACCCTATACTCTGAATCTCAGAGCTGTCACAATCTCCTTTACCTCCCCCTCCCACAACAGACACCCTGGGAGGTAGGAGAAATCTTACAGCAGCTTCAAGGACAACTCCTACGAGAGCTATGGCTGACCCAAGACCATTCCAGCAGCTGCAAGAGGAGGAGTGGGGAATCAAACCCGGTTCTCCCAGATAAGAGTCCACGCACTTAACCACTACACCAAACTGGCTCCCATACGCACTCGCTGGAACACAAATAGAGAAGAATCAAAAGCAGTAAACAAACAGGGCTTCCAAGAGCCACCATGAGCCCCCAAAGAGCCAACTGCTACATTTAAGTCCCCTCAAATTCACAAGAAGCATTCATGTTCCTTGACTAGGATGCTTATGTTTCTTATATATCCCACAGGCATCTTGCCTGGTAGTCCCTCTCCAACTTTACATCTCTATCCCCCCACCCTTCCCTCAGCAGCTCGAGAGAAAGCATCATTCGGTTTCGCACCCCCCCCCAACAACAGTCATTTGTGCTAGGTCCATATTTTAAGATTTCTCAAAGGCTAATTACTCTTACATTTAAATGTGAAAAAACCCATGTCAGAATAAGAATGATACAGAACAAGCACCACATATAAGTAGTCTGGAATCCCTGGAAGCATGGCATCAAAACTGTTCTTAAAAACTCAATCATGCAGTAAACCTGACCACAAGTTGTGGTTCTGTGATGCACGCAACCTTGTGATCATGTTTCCTCTCCTGATCTATAAGGAAGCTACGTGGGTCGCAGAGTCACTGAGCTTCAGATGGCGGGAGAATGGCTTATCGATAAACCAGGAGGCAAACACACGCACACATGGCTCTCTCTGTTCTAAAGCGTTTATCGGTGTTTCTCTCAACGAATCAGGTCCATTACAAGAGATTATAGACAGTTTGATAGCACCTCCAATGTGGTACAATGAATTCTTAATTGGCTAACTGATCATGACCTCAGAACTTTGCCCCAATCCCAAGTTACATGAGCAGGTGCACAGGTGTGTTTTGTAGAAAAAGCCCAGCAGGAACTAATTTGCATGTTAGGCTACACTCCCCTCACACCAAGCCAGCCGGAACTATGTTCCTGTGCATTCCTGCTCGGAAAAAGTCCTGGAAACAAGGATTTTTAAATAAATTTTCCCCCTTCCCCCCAAGTTGAAGCATTTGAATTTTTTTATCACCAAAGCATAGTGTTTGATGGCCCTTTGGGGCAGACCCTATGACATGCCATTGCTCTCAAGCCAAGCAGGAATGCAAATGTGACAACTAGCATAGATAGACGTCACACCCTTTGAACCCTGGCCAAGTCAGCCAGAACTGCTTTCCTGCTAAAAAAAACCCAACCCCCCCCCTGGTTTTTAGTAACTTGCATTGAGCAAGTGGTCTGATTCTCCTCTTGATTTCAGGTGCCCACCAACCTCCACTCCACAGGAAGTCTCCAGAGTTCCTTCATAATGTTCCCTGAGAACCATCTACCGTGAGCTACGGATAAATCATATAGCCAAAAGACCAGGCTGCCTTTCCATCTACCTGGTTTGCTTTCCGGAAAAACCCCATAGTTCCTGGAACAAAATGTGCTCTAATAAACTGCATTTTTAATAGATTAAAAATATTGGAATATTTAAGATATGTTATTTCAGCTATTACTGTAATAACCATATTATTATTATGTGAAATTAAAACCAATATTGACCATGCAGTCAATTTCACTGTACTATTTGGTGTAAGTGTGTTTATTTGAGATGTACATAAATGAAATAGCATTACCTCCTAGAATTCTAACAATTAAAGGATAACAGTCAGCTTATTCTATATTCCAATAGCCAACCACAACCCCCATTTGCAGATAGTGAAACCTGCGAATTGGGGCCACATGCCAGCTAAAGAGATTCTTCTACAAATTCAGGGCAGTCTAGGGTTGCCAGCCTCCAGGTGGGGCCTGGAGATCTTCCACTTTTACAACTGATCTCCAGCTGGCAGAGATCAGCTCCCCCGGAAGGCTTCTTCAAAGGGTGAACTCTATGGCCTTGTACCAAGCTGAGGCCCCTCCCCTCCCCATCCCCGCCCTCTCCCAGATCCACCCCCAAATTTTCCAACACAAACCTGAAGACCCTATGAAAAAACTTTACAAGACAAACAGTGGGGGGAGCTTAAATCCCCCCCCTCAAAAAAAAAAAAACAAAAAAAATTTCCCCTCCAATAATCACCTACCTGGGTCCAGTGTCAGAAGCACAGTAGCCCAGGAGCTGCAGCAGATGGTGGGTGGTGATGGAATGTGATTTCTCCTTCTGCGACTTCCACCCCCCCACCCCCGCCCCACCCCCCCAAGAAATTATACCCCTTGCTGCTGGCCTGCTGAAAGCAGGTGAGGGGAGCAGCAAGGGTGAACATAAGAGAAGCCATGTTGAATCAGGCCAATGGCCCATCCAGTCCAACATTCCGTATCACACGGTGGCCAAAAAAACAGGTGCCATCAGGAGGTCCACCAGTGGGGCCAGGACGCTAAAAGCCCTCCCACTGTTGGCCCTCCCAAGTACCAAGAATGCAGAGCATCCCTTGCCCCAGACAGAAAGCTCCAACAATATGCTGTGGCTAACAGCCACTGATGCACCTCTGCTCCATATGTTTATTCAGTCCCCTCTTGGTGGGGGCAGTGAATGGAAAGGGTAGGGGGATAGTGAGGTGCCAAGTGTAGGGGGTAGGTGGGAAGAGAGCAAGAGGGGGGGGGGGGCGAGTGGATTGCCAAGAGACCTTGACGGTCTCTCCAAGGTCTCAGGCAGAATCTTTCACATCACTTGCTGCCTGTCCCTTTTAACTGGAGATGCTGAGGATAGAACTTGGGACCTTCTGTGTGCCAAACAGCGGCTCTTTCGCTGAACCATATCCCCACCCCTTTCCATGGCAGACTGGGAATTTGGACTTGGTTTCTTCCAGATCCTAGTCTAACCACTGCACACACTGCCATTTCTGACTGTGAATACCAGACAGCTCCACACACACTCCACCCACATCTCACCAATAATCCACTTTGCAACACCTCCTGAAAGAGGTCTGACATAGAAAGTGTGGCAGAATTATAGGCGAGACGGAACAGTTCTGTATAGTGGCCTGAATTTGCTTAGACCTGTCTGCTTGGTTATCTCCCATAGGGCATTGCAGGAGGCTCTTCAAGACTGACAATCCACCCAGCACTCTGCTCTAAAAGAACTGTTTGCATTTCTGAGCTCCAGTCTCAAAGCCAAAACATCTAGATATGAGGACCTGTGGCTCCAAGCTTCTGCCTTGACGGGCGGTCATCTACACTTTCCCCCCAGCAAGCTGGGTACTCATTTTACCGACCTCTGAAGGATGGAAGGCTGAGTCAACCTTGGGCCAGCTACCTGAACCCAGCTACCGCCAGAATCGAACTCAGTTCGTGAGCAGAGAGTTCAGACCACAGTACTGCAGTACTGCTGCTTTACCACTCTGTGATAGTTATAAATTAAAGAGGTCATTTGCTCTCAACCAAAGACGATAAACACTGACTTTACACATACACAGGCCTCCTAATGTTTGTTTCCAGCAGATCTGTATGTGTTGTGTGTGTGTGTGTGTGTGAAGGAACAGACTTGAAAACCCTCCCTGTTCCTTTGGGTTGGTCACTGGGAAGTCAGAATTCCCCACAGCTGTCCTCGAGTCTCTACTGGGTGACCCCTCCCCATCGCTACCCAAGGGGGCCAAAAGCAACTGAGAGTATCTACAGCCAAACAAAGTTGCATGTCTAGCACTCTGTATCTGCACCACAGGTAAAGAGGATCCGCCTAGTTGCCACACCACTCCTATCAGCTAGCGAGGGTGGGATCTAACACAGCTTTACGATTTATGCTGCATATAGGAAGACCGAATAGATGTGGTGTGTTTCCAGAGGTCAAGTTCAGAGCGTTCAAAATATAAGAGCTTTTAATAAATAATAAAAAGAATATACGGTCTGTTCAAGAATTCAGTCTAAGCAAAGGAATGAAGAAAAGGTGAAAACATGAGGTCCCCCTTTCCTTACGCTCGGTACTTATTCTAAATAATGTTTAAATAGGCTAAGCTAGTATTACTCAAAGCTGCAGGCAATTTCAAGTTCTTCATTACTTTCGTTCAGAAGCAGGATGAATTCAGAACCCTGCATGATTGAGAACCCTCACATGATTGGGACTTCTTCCCATTACTCCTTGCCCCATGGAGTCCCTAGGTAAAATCTTAGTCCTTAATGGTTTATGCCCATCCAAGGAGAACAAGATTCAAGAGAGATTCTTCTCTGTGTCATGAAAACCTTGGGGAGTCCATCCTAAGTTGGAGTCAGTTTGATCTTCCTGCTTCATTGTTGCGATTTGGCTGTTTCCCTCTCTACCCTTTGGATGTCACCTGCCAGCAGTGTGTGGAGTGGGAAACCATTATCCTGTTTTAGCCAGTCATAAGCACAACCCAGACCATGAACGCTCTGTGCCTGGAGCTGGATGGCTCCTTCCCCCAACCCCCTCTGAGCCTGCAACTGAGTTCCTAATCACATGCAGAGTGTAATCACAAAGACTGAAATACCATGGCAGATTCTCAGGTAGAGGGCATTTCTCTACAATATATATTAATTTTGCACACACAAATCAACATTCTAATGCAGTACTAAAACTCAAGTTTCTGCTATGCAATGTATCATCCCATGATGTATGTGACATACCTAGCACCAATATCTTCTCATGCCTTTCTAGTACAAGAAGAAGAATTGCAGATTTATACCCCGCTCTTCTCTCTGAATCAGAGACTCAGAGCGACTTACAATCTCCTATAACTTCTCCCCCCACAACAGACACCCTCTGAGGTGGGTGCGGCTGAGAGGGCTCTCACAGCAGCTGCCCTTTCAAGGACAGTCTCAGAGCGGCCTACAATCTCCTTTACCTTCCTCCCCCACAACAGACACCCTGTGAGGTGGGTGGGTCAGAGAGGGCTCTCACAGCAGCTGCCCTTTCAAGGACAACCTCTGAGATAGCTATGGCTAACCCAAGGCCATTCCAGCAGGTGCAAGTGGAGGAGTGGGGAATCAAACTCGGTTCTCCCAGATAAGAGTCCGCACACTTAACCACTACACCAAACTGGCTCAAGACTGTTATACAACACCAACTGCTTACTGAGAGGGTGGAAAACAGGAGAGTCTGCAGAGAGTGTTTGGTGGTGCTACAGCCTGGGCCATCCTAGCAGTACACTCTGAAGCAGGGGTGGTCAAACTGTGACCCAAGTCATATTCTCCAGGAGCTTGGAGAATGCATTTAAAGTTATAGTTGCTTTCTTTCCACCTCTCCCTCTCCCATCTATCTTCCTTCATTCCTTCATCTTACAGCTCTCAAACATCTGACATCCATGTCTTGCAGCTCTCAAACTTCTTATGTTTTTTCAATGTGGCTCTTAAATTATTCAAGTTTGGCCACCCCTGCTCTGGAGTATAGAATTGCTTGTGGAGATCTCAAGCACTTTGAATGGTCAAGATCCCTTTTTGTATTTTTTCTGTAAAACTAACAGAGTAAAAGAGTTTATTTCTTCTATTGTAGCTGAAGAGACAAGCTCTTTCTCATGGAAACTCATACTAGATAAGAATGTCAGTCTTCAGGGTGCCACTGGAATTCTGCTTTGTTTTGCTAGAATAGACGAACATGCCCCACTGTAATCAGGTAATACCTTGCAACCAACACATTTTCACAGCAGCCCTTAGGACATCATGAAGAAGAGATCGACTGAAAAAAAACAAAGCCACCAGAGAAGTTCCGCTCCTACCTTTTGATAAGCTTGATTGACTTGAAGGCCTCATCCATGTCCCCAATTGTGAGATAGAAGCTGAAGTTGAGCATGGCGTCCCGGGTGGCCTTGTCGCACTCTTCCAACCCGACGAAGTCTCGCAACGGTCTCCGGGCGACCATCTGATAGAGCTGCATCAATCCAGTCTCCCCCTCGCCCTCTCTATCGGCTTCAGGCTGAAAAGAGGTCACCAGTCACACAATGAATGAATAAGGGCCACTTTCCAATGAAAAACAAGGCCTGCATAATTTTAAGCATGTGGAAGAAGCTGGATTGCTCTCATATTCCAAGAGAGCAGAAATCTGTCATTTGTTTGCCTTAAATCTTCAGAAAGGAGCTTTGTGTCACAATAATGAGGAGCTGAACAAATGGAGCAATTCCTCAGGCATCAAAACAGTTTGTGCAGTTGTCAAGAGACCGTAACTTTTAATCTTTTAACTTCTCAAGGCTGGAAGTGAAAAGCAAGGATTATGGTCTGAAGGCACCCAATGCGGCACTACTGCTTAAGCGGCTGGGGAGAGCATGTCTTCAGCACTGCATGCTTGGGAAACCACATGTAAAACTATCTGAGCCCTCTGGAGGAAGCACAGGAAAAATGTGAAATGAATGCTGAAAAGCCTACTGTGGTTTTCCTTCATTGTAACACAATAATCCACAAATGGCACCCAGATCTAAGAAAGAAAGGGGGGGGGGAGGGAACATTTCGAACAATTTACAGTGAGAATAAAATAATCTTGTTTACTGGCAGCAGACTGGTGGCTGCATCGGAGAGTCATACGGGAAGCTGAAAGAAATGTTTCTGGGCAGAAGAGGAAGAAGAGGTTGGATTCATATCCCACCCTTCCCTAGGAGTCTCAGAGCAGCTTACAATCTCCTCTCCCTTCCCCTCCCCACAACAGACACCCTGTGAGGTTGGTGGGGCTGAGAGAGTTCTGAGAGAACTGCTCTGATAAAGTTATGACTGACCCAAGGTCACCCAGCTGGCTGCACGTGGAGGAGGAGTGGGGGAATCACACCTGGTCCTCCTAGATTAGAGTCTGCACACTTAACCACTACATCAAACTGTATTGTGGCAATTTCACAAAGAAAATGTGATGGTCTTGAGTATGCTCACCCATGAATCCTTCATGCCGGGATGCAAATTTCAGGCAGCAGCAGGTGGCTATGACAAAACTTGCCACACCATTCACAGTGATCCCTGGGGCAAGCAGCTATCACAGATCGACTCAGCATAAAGGTAAAGGTAGTCCCCTGTGCCAGTCGTTTCCGACTCTGGGATGACGTTGCTTTCATGACATTTTCACGGCAGACTTTTTACAGGGTGCTTTGTCATTGCCTTCCCCAGTTATCTACACTTTCCCCTCAGCAAGCTGGGTCCTCATTTTACCGACCTTGGAAGGATGGAAGGCTGAGTCAACCATGAATCATAGGATCATAGTTGGAAGGGACCTCTAGGGTCATCTAGTCCAACCCCCTGCACAATGCAGGAAACTCACAAACACCTCCCCCTAAAATCACAGGATCTTCATTGCTGTCAGATGGCCATCTAGCCTCTGTTTAAAAACCTCCAAGGAAGGAGAGCCCACCACCTCCCGAGGAAGCCTGTTCCACTGAGGAACCACGGTCAGGAAGTTCTTTCTCATGTTGAGCCGGAAACTCTTTCGATCTAATTTCAACCCATTGGTTCTGGTCCTACCTTCCAGGGCCACAGAAAACAATTCCACACCATCCTCTATATGACAGCTCTTCAAGGACTTGAAGATGGTGACCGTATCACCTCTCAGCCACCTCCTCTCCAGGCTAAACATGCCCAGCTCCTTCAACCTTTCCTCATAGGACTTGGTCTCCAGACCCCTCACCATCTTTGTTGCCCTCCTCTGGACCCATTCCAGCTTTTCTATATCCTTCTTAAAATGTGGTGCCCAAAACTGAACACAATATTCCAGGTCTTACCAGAGCAGAGTAAAGCGATACCATCACATCACATGATCTGGACACTATACTTCTGTTGATATAGCCCAAAATTGCATTTGCCTTTTTAGCCACCACTTCACACTATTGACTCATGTTCAGCGTATGATCTACTAAGACCCCTAGATCCTTTTCGCACATACTACTGCTAAGACAAGTCTCCTCCATCCTATAACCATGCATTGGATTTTTCCTACCTAAATGCAGAACTTTACATTTATCCCTGTTAAAATTCATTTTATTGATTTTAGCCAAGTTTTCTGGCCTATCAAGGTCATCATGTATCCTGTTTCTGTCTTCTTTTGTGTTTGTAACCCCTCCCAATTTAGTATCATCTGCAAATTTAATAAGCATTCCCTCTATTCCTTCATCCAAATCATTGATAAAGATGTTGAACAAAACAGGTCCCAGGACAGATCCTTGAGGCACTCCACTTGTTACTCCACTCCAAGAGGATGAGGAACCATTCACAAGCACTCTTTGGGTGCGATCTGTCAACCAGTGACAGATCTACTTAATGATAACAGGATCCAAACCACATTTTACCAACTTGTCGACAAGGATAGTATGTAGAACCTTATCAAAAGCCTTACTGAAATCAAGATAAACGATGTCTAGAGCATTCCCCTGATTCAGCAAGGTGGTCACTTTCTCAAAAAAAGAGATCAGGTTAGTTTGACTTGACTTGTTCTTGAGAAAACCATGCTGGCTCTTAGTAAACACATCCATTCTTTCTAAATGTTCCAGAACCGACTTGTTTGATGGTTTGTTCTAAATCTTTTCCAGGTATAGACGTCAAGCCGACAGGTCAGTATTTGGCCGGATCGTATTTTTTCCCCTTCTTGAAGATGGGGACAACATTTGCCTGCCTCCAATCTTCCGGCACCTCTCCTGTTCTCCAAAAATTCTCAAAAATAATAGCCAGAGGCTCAGAAATTACATCCGCAAGCTCTTTTAGAACCCTTGGATGCAATTCATCTGGCCCTGAGGACTTCGTTTCATTTAAAGAAACTAGGTGTTTATGTACTACCCCAATCTGATCCTAGGTTGGAACTTCATACCCTCCTTATATGTTGTTTTTGCCATGCTGAGCACCATTTCCCGCAGAAGAGAAGACTGAGGAAAAGTAGGAATTGAGTAGTTCTGCCCTCTTCATTACCTGTTACAATTTCACTTTCTTGCCCTCGCAATGGGCCTACCGTTGCTCTTTTCTTACTCTGAACATAAGAACCCTTTTTTTGTTGTTTTTAGCATCTTTGGTCAGCCTAAGCTCATACTGAGCTTTAGCTTTCCTTTTTCTCTACAAGCACTGGTGATTTGTTTACATTAATCCTTGGTTATAAGGCTCTCTTTCCAATTCCTAAAGGATGTTTTTTTATTACTAAGTCTTTAGAAAGCTGTTTAGAAAGCTGTTCTTTAGGCTTTTTCCATTTTTTCTTCTCATAGGAATAGTCTCTGATTGTGCTTTCAGTATTTCACTTTTAAGAAACTCCCACCCCTTCTGAACCCCTTTCCTCCTAAGTATTTCTGACCATGGGATTTTACCCAGCAGAGTTCTAAGTTTATCAAAGTTTGCCTTTCTGAAGTCCAACCTATAAGTCTGACATAGCTTTTCCTTTCCCTAAGACTGTAAATTCCAAAATCACATGGTCACTACTGCCCAGTGTGCCCACTATTTCCACTTCTTCAATCAATTCTTCCTTGTTGGTGAGAATCAAATCCAAGAGAGTTTTATTTTCACAAAACAGATCAGGAGAAAACATGTATCTGAAGGTGCAAAAACTAAAAAAGAACCACAGCTATGATAGTGAACTGCATTGGAATGTACAGAAGCCATTCACAAGACAGACTGTGCATGATAGAAGATAACAGATAATAAAAGAAAGACGAAGATGGGGGAATAATATGGTGAATCTGAGTCTGACTAAGTCAATTATGCTGCAGCAAAACGGGCTTCTACTACTTCTGCTGCTTGAATCCTTAGCCAATAGGCCATGAGTCTTGGTAAGTGCCAGCAACTTTCTGCAAAAAAGCCTTGCTTCTTTTTTGTGACCTGATAAGATCACAACATTTGATGTGTGGGTAGAAATATATGGCAGTATTACAAGGCCTCTTCAAGTTACACCTTCAAATCAGTTTAATTTGGGGACGCACAAGACTAAGTTCCTGGATCAACAAGTTATCATTAAGTTGCATGTGAAGAACAGATTACTTCTTGTATCCTCCACTCTCTCAAAGTCCCTTTATATTTCAAGGACAAGAGCAAATCTGAGAAACCAAACCTGAATCTGAGAAATCAAACTTGTATACTGGCAGATTTTTAAATGATGACAGGACAGCTACTGATACTTACATAAGGTTTATAGATATCTCCTCTCCAAAACAATAACTAGTGGCAGCAATAATGAAAAAGAAAAAGAAAATAATGACAGAAGTAGCCAACAGAGAAAAGCAAATACTGGGGGTTGGGGGTACAAGTGGAAAGCAGAGAAAGCAAAAGACATTGTGAAAGCCAGCTCTTAACTGTGTGTGTGTGTGTGTCTGCATTTGAAACTCATGTTGACTTCTGGTGACTGACCCCTCAGGGAGGTGGCTGAATAAGCCTGCCCCTGCCTTCCAACTGGGTATTTCAAGGACAGTCTCTCATCCAGGTACTAGCCACAGTTAATCTTGCTTACCTTCCGAGATCCGATGAGATCAGGTTTGCCTGGTCTATCCAGGTCAGGGCAGAGTCTCCAACCAGCTTTGTTGTACCTCTGATCCCCACATGCTGGCGGCCATTTTATATTCAACAGAACTGTACAAAGTTAGCAGTGCTGCCTGCCCCATGCCAACAACAATGGCAACATCGTGGGGGATATGGTTATCATTTCTACCTTATCTGGAAGCTTGTCTCAGACTTCCGATGGAGTGCCAAAACACCAAATTAGCACAAATTAGAGAAAGAAGTATTTCTCTCCCTTTCTTACAATACAAGAACTCGTGGGCACTCAATGAAATTGCTGCACAGTCGAGTTAAAATGGATAAAACGAAGTACTTCTTTGCCCAAAGAGTGAATAACACGTGGAATTCACTGCCACAAGAAGTGGTGGCGGCTACAAGCATAGGCAGCTTCAAGAGGGGACTGAATCAACATATGGAGCAGAGGTCCATCAGGGGCTATTAGCCACAGCTTATTGTTGAAACTCTGTCTGGGGCAGTGATGCTCTGTAGTCTTGGTGCTTGGGAGGAGCAACAGTGTGCGAACTTCTAGTGTTCTGGCCCCACTGACAGACCTCCTGATGGCACTTGGGTTTTTTGGCCACTGTGTGACGAAGATGAAGATATTGGATTTATATCCCACCCTCCACTCTGAATCTCAGAGTGGCTCACAATCTCCTTTACCTTCCTCCCCCACAACAGACACCCTGCGAGGTGGGTGGGGCTGAGAGGACACAGCAGCTACCTTTTCAAAGACAACCTCTGCCAGAGCTATGGCTGACCCAAAGCCATTCCAGCAGGTGCAATTGAAGGAGTGGGAAATCAAACCCAGTTCTCCCAGATAAGAGTCCACACATCCAGTCCATGCACAAAGTGTTGGATTGGATGGGCCACTGGCCTGATCCAACATGGCTTCTCTTATGTTCTTATGAATGGGAAGTAAACAGAGTTGGGTGTGCCCTGATTTTCTGGGTAAGTGCTTCTTAAGAACCCACCTCTGAATATCCCCAGAATGACTATTTATTGGCATTACCTGTTTTATCACTACCTCTGATGCTGCAGGATGGAAAGAGGAGAATTTCATCAGCCTATACCTACCTCCTCTAGCCTCAGCTTAGCTCAGCCTGGTCCAGAGCACCTAAAAATATCCCCCCACCCCAGGTGGAGACAGGAGGAGCAATGTTCCAAGCCATCCTCTTTAATTTGGACTTCTCACCTTTTTGGCAAAGTAATAATGTGGCACTTCCATGCCCAGGAGAGACTGGTAGGCTGATGGCAAAGGAAAGCTTTCTTGTACCAAGAGACCGTGCTCCTCTGTACTGAAGAAGGAGATAATCAAAACGTTCATCTGGAAGAGAGAAATCGAACACTGTTTGGGTTTTATGCAGCAACATCCTTTTTTGAGGTTTGTTTTTATTTTCCATTTTCACTTGGCAGGGTTTGCAGTATTTTTTTTTAATCAGCACAGACACACACCTGCTACAGCTGGCTGAGTTACGGACTTCCTCTCTAAATGTGAGCAGACAAGAACACACGTTGCACTTCAGCGTGTGTTCCAGTAGCACAGAAAGAGCCCTGACCTTCTCAGTAGGGAAACCTTCACTTGAAAGTATGTGTCTTCAGAAGAGTTTGGGATCCTTCTAGGCAGGGCTGGCCCTGGACTGTCTGGCACCCCAGGCAAGGCTAATTTCTGGCACCCCCCTCCCTAACCCTCCCCTGCACTGATAATGTCACTGAGTCACATGAGAGGGCACCCAATTTGGCACCCCCAGAAGACCAGCGCCCTAGGCAATCGTCCAGTTTGCCTAGTAGCAGGGCTGGCCTTGCTTCTAGACTCAGGCCGCAAAGTTACTTCTTTGCAGATTCTGCCATGCCACTAGATACTCCTGTTGTTTGGTCAGGTCAACATCAACAGTCAACCCCTGAGAGCAGCAGGAGGAGATGATGGTGGTGGTGGTGGTGATGATGATATAGGATTTATATCCCACCCTATACTCTGAATTTCAGATTCTCAGAGTGGTCACACTCTCACCTTCTCCCCCCCACCCACAACAGACACCCTGTGAGGTAGGTGGGGCTGAGAGAGCTTTTAACAGCAGCTGCCCTTTCAAGGACAACTCCTGTGAAAGCTATGGCTGACCCGAGGCCATTCCAGCAGGTGCAAGTGGAGGAGTGGGGAATCAAACCTGGTTCTCCCAGATAAGAGTCCGCACACTTAACCACTACATCAAACTGACTCTGATGTCAACGTAGGCTAGAACATATTTTGAGCCCAGAGGCTCCTTTAAGACCTTAAAGGTGCCCCTGGACTCAAAATTTGTTCTGCTGCTTCAAAGAGAGCCAGTTTGGTGTAGTGGTGAAGTGCACGGACTCTTATCTGGGAGAACCGGGTTTCATTCCCCACTCCTTCACTTGCAGCTGCTGGAATGGCCTTGGGTTAGCCATAGCTTTTGTAGAGTTGTCTTTGAAAGGGCAGCTGCTGTAAGAGCTCTCTTAGCCCCACCTACCTCACAGGGTGTCTGTTGTAGGGGAGGAAGATAAAGGAGATTGTGAGCCGCTCTGAGACTCTTCGGAGTGGAGGGCAGGATATAAATCCAATTTCTTCTTCTTCTTAAATCAGCACTGCTCCCTACCACAATGTAGCACAGAACTATCATACTGGGATTTCTGCTACTCCTTCCAGTCTTAACCACAAATGATGGCTTGCTCTCTTCCCTCTAAACAAGGATTCCAAATTCTAATTCAGTCCTCTTTCATAATCCTGGTTTATAAGAAAATGAGCAAATGATAGTTTGTGGTTTAGACGCAGCAACAAACTGCAGTATGATGTGGGATTCTTTGACTGAGCTGCATACAAGTGGGGGAGGGAGGGAGACGCAAGGCTCCCTGAGGCTCGATCACATAACGACAAGCCACCTTTATGAGTAACACTAGCCTCAACAGCCAATCCCAGGGAGAGACGGGTAGGAGAAATATATACCATGTTTTCTGGAACTGGCTGCTTCTTATCGGACGGCTGCTGGCTTGGGTCGAGGACAGCTTCGCATACAAAGAGCCTCGGTTCGCTCTGATCCCAAAAATGAGCAATGGGGATGTGGCCGCAAAGATCAGGATGTTTGGAGCTGTCTTTGCTGCTTGGACGACAAAAAGGAGAAGAGCAAAAATCCAGACAACCAGCATGTTCGTGCTAAGCCTTGAAACATGGCATAAATTAATACACACACTCCTCTACTAGTGAAACAGAATCAGCTGTTTGAGCTCTAGCTAGATGAAACATTTGCTGTGACTCATCAAAAGCAGCTTCTCCCATGCTTGTGCGTGTTGCGGACAGCAGGAATTGGCAAAAGTCGTATTTATCAGGCTGGGTACACACTACGCTTGTGGATTATCACAGAACCAAAGCTATCAAAAAGCATCCCCAGCCCTGCTAAAGTTAAAAATGACAAACATCTTGCATCCAAGCTCATCCTATATGTTCTTTGATCCCACTTTAGGCCTGTGGAACAAAACCAGCCCCACAGTGAAGACTCAAAGACCATAAAAAGGTAAAGGTAGTCTCCCCTGTGAAAGTACCAGTCATTTCTGACTCTGGGGTGACGTCGCATCACGATGTTTTCACGGCAGACTTTTTACGGGGTGGTTTGTCGTTGCCTTCCCCAGTCATCTACGCTTTACCCCCAGCAAGCTGGGGACTCATTTTACCGACCTCGGAAGGATGGAAGGCTGAGTCAAAACCTTGAGCGAGCTACCTGAACCAGCTTCCGCCGGGATCAAACTCAGGTCATGAGCAGAGCTTGGACTGCAGTACTGCAGCTTACCCCTCTGCACCACAGACCATACAGCAGTCAAAGGAAGGAAGTGCCTTCAAAGACCACAGCTAGATAGGCCCCATCTAAGGCATGAGTGCAAGTAAATTTAACTGCAGCATAAGTTTCTTTCTGTTCTTCAGTTATTTAACTTTATGTACACCCTGCCTTTCTCCCCAGTGGTGATCCAACATGGCTTGCCTCTTTCTCCTCTTCCCCTTTTAACTTCATAACCCTGTGAGGTTAAGTTACAAATGCATAACAACTGGCCTAAGATCAACCAGCAAGTCTTAATGGCAAACTGGGGATTCAAACCTAGGTTTCCCAGCTCCTAGTCAGACACTCTGATCAAAGGGGTGTCGAACTCATTTGTTATGAAGGCCAGATCTGACATAAACGAGACCTGGCCAGACCATGTGTGTGCCTATTTAAGATTAGGTAGCGGAGATACAAACTTTTTAAAGAACACAGACAAAAAACGTCGACCTTAAAATAAAGCATGCTTAAAACATTAGCACTTGTTGGTCTTAAAGGAGCTTTCTTTGCATTTCTCCCATTAGATCCAGGAAACTGGGCAAAGGAAGTTTTGGTTCTTTCCCTCCTCCCACCCAGGGGACCAGGGGAGGAGTCTCAACTAATGGAGAAAACTGAGGTTTTGCTATGTAGCTCCTGTGTGATTGAGCAAACCTGGCAGAGCAAGGTGTGACAAAAGGAAGCAAGAGAGAGGGAGAAGGAAGCAAACAGGAGCCAGTTGCTCGGGGGCCTGATGGGAGCCCTCCGGGGCCTGATTCGGCCCCTGGGCTGCATGTTTGACATCCCTGCTCTAACCGATATTACTACACTGGCTCAGAGGCGAGCAATGTTCAGCACTCTGGCATCTCCCCAAAAACCAGCAAAAGAAACTTGTAACTCTGAGCAAGCACTGCACACTGATCTTGGGGTTTCCCATCAAAACTCTGCCTCAAGAAAAGCCGGTTCCCATGATCCATACAGAGAACACCACAGCACTAGTTTGTACCTAGTTTATTGGGCCTTTTTGCCTACTCTGAAAATGCAGCCCTGAAACGTGTAGGTAGTGCCCAGAGGAGCTGCAAGACCAGGGGAGTGCTCAGCAAAACTTCCAGTCATTAAGGGTAGGAGTTCTGTGTCCCGGATGACTGGTCATTCTGCTGCAAGCCAGGTGGAGAGACAGAACGCTTTTCACGGCTGTACTACATGAAAAGAGATCCTACAGAGGACACAACGTCCTTTGGACTACTCTGCTTGGGACTGCCTTTGAAGAGATCTCAGAAGCTCAAACTGGTGCAAAGTACAGCAGTGACATTCCGGCTGGAGTCAGCCGGTCAAAACGTACCACTCCCGTGCCACATAAATTGTGCTGGTCAGACGCTGGCTTCTGTGCCCACTTCAAAGTGCTGCTCAGTATCTTTAAAGTCCTTCATGGCCTACCACGTTTCCTGGTATATTCCCCTATTATCAGTTATGTTCTTTAGACAACCTTATCCTGCCACTGCCCTCCCCAGTGTGCAAGACAGCAATAGTTAGGTCACAGGCTTGCTCTGGGATAGGTCCAATCAGGTGCTGGAGCTCATTAGCACAACTCATTTGCATAACCTATTTGCATATGCCACACACCCCTAACATCACTGGAAGGTGTACTAAGTTATATCAGCTCAGCATCTACCTTAAAATGCTTCTTGAATGATAATTGTCATAATAAAACCTTTCTCCCATCATACTTTTAAAATTACTTTTTCCCGTGTGGCCCCAATGGCATGATGAAGATTTCCATCTGCCTGCTTTCTATGTTTTGGTTATTGTCCCATTTTTTGTGGAGGGAAATATCAGAAAGTTTGTCAAATCTCAGAGTTCAGCACAATTCTCACAAGGGGCTTGAAGAATGGAGCCCAGAAGCAAGATTTTTTGTGGGGGGGGGGGGGGGGAGAAAGAACCAGAGCCCCGTGGCACAGAGTGGTAAATATGCATTACTGCAGTCTGAGCTCTTTTCATGACCTGAGTTCGATCCCGGCGTAAGCTGGGTTCAGGTAGCCGGCTCACGGTTGGCTCAGCTTTCCTTCCTTCCGAGGTCAGTAAAATGAGGACCCAGCTTGCTAGGGGAGAAGTGTAGATGACTGGGGAAGGCAATGGCAAACCACCCTGTAAAAGTCTGCCGTGAAAACATTGTGATGCAACGTCACCCCAGAGTCAGAAACGACTGGTGCTTGTTACGTCTTATCACAGATTTATGGCAAGTCTGATTACAAGAAGATTCTGATTTGAGGTTTTTATAATAAGAAACCACCAGAAAACATATTTAACCTATGCTAACGTGCTTTTCTTGAACATTGGTCAAGAAACCCCTTGGTTGTCAGAGACCCCTTGTGGATGATCGAGACATTAAAGCCAGGTTTCTGCTGAAACACAGCATATATAGTCACTCACCATTCAAGTTAAAGGAACCACGTGTGACTTTAGACAAGAATCCAGAGCTATCAGTAAAGAACAAGTAAGGGCTCCCACAGTCAATGGAAAATCCAAAACAAATGCAGAAACCGGGGGAAATTATATACTACAGATCAGATATGTATTATCACCAGGAAACAATATCAATATCAAATAGCATACTCGTATTTTAATTCACAGCACAAAGGTAATGAACGCATACTTCTAACTCCAAGATGGAGACAAAAAGGTATTTCATAAAGAGACCATAGCTGTACAGAATCTAAATCCAGATGTAGTGATAGCCAAAAGCACTGGACCCAATAAGACCAGGAAATGAATGCAGAAAATGCCAAGGTCCCTTCACCCAACAATTGTTGATATTGTTTCCTGGTGATAATACATATCTGATCTATAGTATATAGTTTTCCCCACGTTTTTGTTTTGAAGAATCCAGAGTGCCAAGAGATTCAAAGATGGCTTAAGAAAACAGTTACAGTTGCCAGCTGTGTTCCCTCTAAGCTGGGTTAGTGAGAGCAAGCTTACAGTTTCTTAGCCTCCAGTTCACACATTTTCATCTTAACTCAGGAACAATGGCCCCAGGGCAAATTAACTTATGCAATAGCCCACAACTTTAATGCCAGTAGCTCAGAAAGTAGAATTTTTGCTCACAAGACTCCACAGCTTAGAGCAGGGGTCCCCAACCTCTGGTCCGTGGACCGCTACCGGTCCGCAGCCTGTTGGCAACCGAGCCACAGCCTCCTCCCCCTGCCCCGCCCACAGTGCTGCACAGCCTTGCCGCCCCACACCTCCTCCAGCACCCTCCGTTTTTATTATTTTAAGGCCAGGGAAGGGGCAACAACCTCCTCCCCGATCGGCAGCAAAAACCTCCGTAGCAGCAGCGGGCGACCTGCTGAAGAAGTGGTGCCACCTTTGTCTCCTCTCCACTTCCTTCCTGGGTGTGGGGGGAGGAGACAAGGGCAGCGCCGCTTCTTCAGTAGGTTGCCCACTGCTGCTACGAAGGTTTTCGCTGCTGATCGGCGTGGGGGTGTGTGTGGGGCGTTGTTGACCTTTAAAGAGCCGGGAAAGGCTGCACTTCGCCCCTTCCCTGGCCTTAAAATTGTAAAAACCGAGGGTGCTGGAGGTGCTGTGGGGGACAGGGCGAGGCTGTGGGAGGGGTGGCGAGGCTGCATGGTGGGGCAGTGAGGTTGCGTGGCCATGGAGGGCGGGGCCAAATTCAGTGCCCCCACCCTGCCAGTTCCCAATGCCGCAAAGGTTGGGGACCATTGGCTTAGAGGGAACATTGGTCGCCAGTCCCCCCTCCATCCCACCCCATGATTCACTGATGCCATCTTCATCATTTGTATCTGTGAGAAGGAGACCCTGGAGAAATCCCACTAGAACGTCAACTTCCATTCTTAATGGAGGCCTGCAGAATGCAGGTAATGGCAGAGCACCCATTCTGGCTACAGGCGGGAAGACTACATTTTTCTGCTTGCATCCGTTAACAGTCTCTTTCAGCAGAAAACTGAAACTGGATGCATGATGGTTAAACGGGTTTCCCTGGATGAACTGGCTGTTTATCTGCAGGGACTTTTTTTTAACATGAGGAACTATCAAAAGGGGTCAGCAGCCCCCCTGCCCGCTGCAATCCAAGGTGACACAGCATAACCCATCACCTCAGAATTCAACTAAGCCTAAAACCAGACCACTCCATGCAGCTCACTCTCTTGCAGTGCAGCTAAAGATATCTGATTTTTTTTTTTAGCCAAACCAACACAGAGCATTGCATACACCTATTTCTTTATGACATGTGACCCGGGAGCCAAATCAAGCCCCTGGAGGGCTCCTATCAGGTCCCTGAGCAACTGGCTGCCATCTGCTTCCTTCTGCATAACAGCTTGCTTTGTCAGGCTTCCTCAATTGCACAGGAGCTACAGAGCAAAACCTCTATTTTCTCCATTGGCTGAGACTCCTCCCTTGGGGAGGAAGGAGGCAGAGGTATCATTTTCTTTGCCAGGCTCTCTCAACTGCACAGCAGAGCTACTGAGCCAAGCCTCTCTTTCTTCTGCTTGAGGCTCACCCCCCCACCCCAGTCCCCTGGGGAAGAAGGAAAGAGCCAGAGCCTTTTTTGCCCAGTTCCCTGGATCCCATGGGAGAGATACAAAGAAAGCATCTTTCAGACCAACAAATGCTAATATCTTAAGCATGTTTTATTTTAAGGGTGTTTAAAACATATTTTTAATTGTGTTTGTCTGTGTCTTTTATAAAGTTTATATCTCTGCTACCTAATCTTAAATAGGTACACACATGGCTTGGCCCAACAAGGTCTCATTTATGTCAGATCCAGCCTTCATGAGTTTGACACCCCTGCTTTATGGGAGATCTATCTCCATTATGGAACATAAACACTTCCACTGACACAGCAAGAGAGAGGGACAGCAGGTAGAGCAGTTGCCTCCTTGTTGTGGAGGATGCCGATTTCTGGGTTAGTCCCAAATGAGAGAAAATAAAGGCCCGGGAGGGGGGGGGGGATTCCTAGCCTTGAGAAAGAGGGAAACTAGCAACCCAACATGAAACACACTTTGCAAGTTTAACACTTGGTGGGCATGCTCTCTCCTGTACTCTGTCCTCTCTTTTCTTATTTTCGAATCTGCAAGCTCAGGTTAACAGACCAGGAGAAAGTGCAAACTGCAGATTTCCCTCCCAGAATTAACAGACAACCAGGACTTAATATAAAGTCACCATAACTCTAGATATGCACCATTTCCCATTCCAGATAGCAAAACCTCAGAGGTATGTATGCACATAATGGATTGTTCCACCTGCTTAACAGTTATGGTTTTCACTTGATTTCAGGTTCAAAGCTATAGCAGCTGCAAAGCACTTTTCAACAATTCAAATGGTTAAAAAAAGAAAGAAATCCATCTTAACCCCAAAATACAACTTACGCTTTTTTTCCCCCACCCTGAGGAAGATAAATGTCTACCTGTCACCCTCCTGTCCGGCAGAATACAGCATCTCCTTAGCATCCTTCTGTTGACCAGAGTGGAAATCAAAGAGAGTGACTGTGTCCATTTCAATGTCATAAAAACAGATCCTGGGATCAATGCTCTGATCAGCCTACAAAAATATTTTTAAAAGTTTTAAAAAGAGACACAATATGATGGGGTCATTCTAATCAGTGTTCCGATAATCCCTCAATCTGATGAACCGATCTGACAAGATGGAAGAAATGTACAGGAAGAAGAAAGCTGTAAAAGTAGTAGATTCTTCTCCAGATGTTCTCAGTCTCATGCAGTAGTTTCTTGGACTACAGGGACTCTGGAACTATCTTTTTTTAGTGCCCTTCTCAACAAGCAGAACAAAATAGGAGTCCAGTAGCACCTTTAAGATCAACCAAGTTTTATTAAGAACGTAAGCTTTCATACGAATGCCTACTTCATCAAATGGAATGGGATACAGTTAGCAGAAATACTTCTAGCTGGTAGGCAGTGGTTTAGAATGCAAAGCTAGAATCCAATGGCAAAATAGTGAAATTAACAATTGAAAGAACATTCGGTCTGGATAGCATTTGCACGGGAAACTGATAAAACAGTAACATGTCAGAATGTGAGAATGTGTTAATCACTATATTGCTAGCAAGCCTGAGCCATAATGAGGACATTTCTTTCTCAGACATTTTTCCTGTTCACCTAATTTACCTTTTAACATGTAACAAACATATCAAACAAGGTTATTGGTTATTATTAGTTCTTGCCTCCTGGGGCAGGAGGTGTCTCTGAAGAGCCTGGGAGGTGCCACTTTTGCATCTGCAGGCAGCGCCTGTTTCAAAACAGCCGCCTTCATCACAGGAAGATGCACAGCCTGTGCCTCCTGATAGGATCTCAGCCCCCATGGCAGCCATTTTGTGGTGGCACCCCCAATTACAAAAGTGCCTGTGGGCCAAACAAGGTTGGAGATGCTTAGGGCTCCGGTTGTTCTGTGGGCTGCTCTGTGTGCTCTTAGTCCCAAAGGCAGGCAAGCCCCATCTCACCTTGCTGAGGAGGATGCTGACTTTATTGCCACTGGCATTGCACTTCACTGAGGCGATGCCACCGGTGTCTGGGATCAGATCAGCCACGGCCTTGCTGCTGCAGTGCACTTTTGCTTCTCTGGGGGAAGAAAAGTCGCTTAGGACACCATCTAGCACAATGAGAGCTACCTCCTCTCCAAACAACAACAATTTAAAAAAAAAACGTAAGAGGCATCCCCCAATACTTGAGGTTGTCATAAGACTTTGACCTCTGATTGTTCTTTCTGGACTGAGTAATGAGTCATTTGAAAAACCAAATCCCCCGTCAGAGTAAGAAATCTGTGTGTATTTGCATGAGCAAAGAATACAAAGAGGAAAGTATTTTCACGAGCAAAGAATTGCGGGACCTTGCCCAGTTCCACAAGGCCTGCAAGACGATGCTATTGCAGCTGGCTGTTAACTGAACCTGCCGAGACATAAGATCTAATAGGATGTCTAAGAGCATCGAATGCCATCTGTAACTAAATGGAAATTAGCACCAAATTGTTGAAACTGTTTTGTTTATCTAAATTGTTTTATTGTGATTTACTACGTATCGTGAGCTGCCCTGAGCCTGCTTTGGCGGGGAGGGATATAAATCGAATAAACTAAACTAAAAATAAACTATGCTTGGCCTATTTCACTAGAGCCACATACCCATGGCAAATGCAGACTAGTACACAAAGGCCAATCACAGCATCCCACTGAGTCTACATGTGGCAAAATATACAGCAAGTGTCTATGTCAGGATGCAGCGACAGTGAGACTGGAAGGACTCATTAGTTAATTAAGTATGGTATTAGCAAATACACAGCAGATAGGATGACAAACTCCTTTCTGGCTACACAAATTGTCATGGCGGCTCCATGTTAGCCAGAGCGGCCTTTACCAGTCCCCCACAACATAATGACAAGAAATACTTTTTTACAAAGACAGAATGCACTGCAACTAGCACTATGTCTTCCTCAATGAATAATTTTTATACTGTTTTTCTCCCCAGAGAGACTCAAAGCCAGGGGTGGCCAAACTTGCTTAACATAAGAGCCACATAGAATAAATGTCAGATGTTTGGGAGCTGCGGGAGCTGCGGGAGCTGCGGGAGGGAGGGAGGGAGGGAGGGAGGGAGGGAGGGAGGGAGGGAGGGAGGGAAGGAAGGAAGGAAGGAAGGAAGGAAGGAAGGAAGGAAGGAAGGAAGGAAGGAAGGAAGGAAGGAAGGAAGGAAGGAAGGAAGGAAGGAAGGAAGGAAGGAAGGAAAATAAATGGGGAGGGAGAGGTGGAAAGAAAGCAACTTTGCCTTTGAATGCATTCTCCAAGCCACTGGCTGGCTTGGCTTGAAGTTATTTAAAGAGACAACTGACTTCTCCAAGCCAGCCAACAGGGTGGTGGGAGCTTCAAGAGTCACGCAATATGTGTAAAAGAGCCACATGAGGCTCCCGAGACACAGTCTGGCCACCCCTGCTCAAAGCAGTTTATAAAAAAAACGGGAAAGCAGAACATCCAGATTAGAAAGGCAAAGAAAGCCACATTAGAAAGCCAACAAATTTGGGCTAGGCTGGGCTCACCAAGCTGACCATTGCAGGTTCCAAGCTGCCAGCCCCAGGCTATGAACCAGATAAGAACTGGCTGAGGAGCGATGAAAAAGGCAGAGGCAGGAGGAAGACACAGCAACAGTGGAAGGCCTGAGAGAGGGTGAAAGGCAGAGGTGGGAAGAAGAGGTGGCAGCAACAGTAAGAGGCAGCTATGGCAGGAGCATGGTGGTGGCTGGGAAAGAGGCAGCAGCAAAAGAAAGTGGCAGGAGAAGAGGTGGTTGCTGGAGAAGAGGAGGTGGCATCAGCAAAGGACAACAGCAGCAGAAGAGGTGGTGACGACTGAGGGCAGCAGCAGCAGGAACCAGATGGCAGCTGGGAAGAGGCAGCAGCAAAGGAGAGCAGCAGGAGAAGCAGCAGCAACCGGGGGCAGCAGTGGCAGGAGGAAGGTGGTAGCCAGAGAAGCAGCGGAGGAAGCAGCAGAAGCAGGTGACAGATGGAGAAGTGGCGACACAGTGGGGGGAGGAGGAGCAGGAAGCAAAATGGAAGAAGCAGCTGCAAAGAGGAGCAGCAGGAGAAGCGCCAGGGGTGAGAGCAAGGTAGCAGAGAAGGGGTAGTGGCAGCAGGGAAAAGGTGGAGGCAGGGCAGTAGCGGGGAGAGGAGGCAGCGGCAGCAGTGAAGGAAAGCAACAGAGACAAGGTGGCGGCTGGGTGGCATCTTCGAAGGATAAAAAGATGGCAGCCCTGGTGGCAGCTACAAGCTTCAAGAGGGGATTGGATAAACATGTGGAGCAGAGGCCCATCAGTGGCTATTAGCCACAGTGTATTGTTGGAACTCTCTGTCTGGGGCACTGATGCTCTGTCTTCTTGGTGCTTGGGGAGGGGCCACAGTGGGAGGACTTCTAGTGTCCTGGCCCCACTGGTGGACCTCTTGATGGCACTTGGGTTTTTTGGCCACTGTGTGACACAGAATGTTGGACTGGATGGGCCATTGGCCTGATCCAACATGGCTTCTCTTATGTTCTGACAGTTAACGCAGACAAGCGGGGGGAATGCAACCTTGCCTCCTGCAAGTTCCTCCCAGGTCCCCTGCTTATGATTTCAGGAGGGGAAAAAAACCAGAAGTGAGATACAGAACCGTGTCAATGTTTCTTTGTACCTGCGAGAAAGATCAAAAATCTTGAAGTGAGCCAAGTCTGTTCCGACAGTCAGGAAGTTCCCGCAGACGTCCAGCAGGCAGGGGTTCCCTTCCGATTCAGAGAACGCCAGCAGCTGCTTCACCGTGCCCTGCGGAAAGGAGAAGAGCAGTGCCTTCAGCCGCAAACCTCTGAGGCTTTCCTTTCGCCTTAATGACACCACAGAAACCGCAGCGGCTTGTCCCGGTTTCGTTTTGACAAACCACCACCAAGGAGCAAACCAGCCACAAGGAGGTCCTGATGGCCACATCCAGCAAAGAGATAAGGAACTCTTTTTAAAAAGCAAACGAGAAAACCAATCGAACTTTTAGGTTCCTTTTTAACAGATATTCCATTTTCTATTATGATCAATTCACTTTACCACCACCAGCTAACAGTAGTTTATTACTTTATCTTTGCCAATTCTAAATTAAATATTTGAGGGTTAAAACCTGCAAAAAGAATGGTTAACATAGGTGTCAATCAAACCAAGTAGTTATAGAAGGGACAACCCCCCAGAGAACTGTAGTTCATTCCTCTGGCAACAAGGAATTTATTGATTTATTTATAATTTGGATTTACATACTGCCCTTCTCTGAATTCACAGAGTTCAGGGCGGTTAATAACAAAATATGCAGCTTAAAATCCAAAGTCAAAATAGATAATACAATATCCGAATGGCATCAAATCAAGATACCATGTGCATTATTGTCCCACAATAAGAGGGAAAAGTAGAGTGGGGGAGGGGAAGGGAATGCCAGGTAAGACGTTACCCGTTTAGCACTCAATTACATTTTCTGCTGCAAAAGGATGGCAGATTAGCCTAAGAAGTGTGCCACTCTGATGGTATTTTTGTATGTAGCACAGCTTTGAGGGAGATCACAGGTCAGCTCCAAAAAAGTTTAATACCTCTTGGTTTCTGATACCATTTCAACATCATTTGCCCATCCCACCCAAAAAAACCCAGGCTCAAGAACGCAACAGCTTGCCTCCCGAAAGAATCTTAATTAAAGTGGTAACACAGTATATAACATCAGAAACAAAACAACAACACTGTGCACAAAGGCTCTATAAACAATAACATAAAGTCTCTCTTTGTTTTTGTTTTTTGTTATTTATACTTTATTAATTTTTTTTTCATAAGCACATCGCAGACAGTCATTCCGTCGAATGAACAATGGCACTCATCCCACACCCTGTGCACTGCCACCATGTATTCTCCTGATCTAAACTGCCTGTAACCGGAATGACTTAATTAGATGCCGGCATGCCAGTTCCCCAGCCCACGTGCCCCCGGGCAGGCAAATCCCAGACTTCAAGGTACAGAGTATTGAGTATTTGATGCTTCTAAAAAAGCCGACCAAATCTCTTCGAATTGTTGTTGTTGACATTGCCGGCAATATGCTACCCTTTCTTGCACAGCTAAGGCATACATTCCCTCGAGCCAAATTATAATCATGCCAGTGAAGTCTTCACGCCACTGCCGCAGGATACGCCGCTTCGCAATCATTATAGCACGTGCAGCCCATCTTCGCTGCATACGAGTCAGTGGCCAGGTCGACTGGAAGTAGTTCAATAATATCTGCATAGCAGAGATAGACTGGTCAATATTAAGTACCTGTTGCATCCATCGAACGATCCCGTCCCAGAAATTTTGTAGCATCGGGCAATTCCACAGCATGTGAACCAGACCCACCTCTGGGCGCAGACACCGCCAACAAGCCGAGGATTCAGCCAAACTATGCTTATAGAGGCGAAGAGGAGTCCAGTAAATCCTGAACAAAAGCTTTTGTTGTATTAAAATCAGATGAAGATCTTTCGAACAATGCCAGAGATCACTACAAATAGCAGCCCATTAAAAAGGGTAAATAGGGCAGTTGATTTCCTCGCTCCACTTACATCACAAGTCTTCCATAGAGTATTGCGAGTCTTTTTTCAGGCATGAATATAAAACACGGACTGGCTTATTTTGTTCTATTGCATGTTCTAGAGTCTGCAGGAGAGGCGGGGTCTCCGGAACTGCCAAGGCATCTGTGCCGAAAGAAGTGGACAGTGAATGCTTCAGTTGCTGGAATTGCAGCCATTGGTTAGCTGGTAACCCAAAGCCGCTTTGTAGATCCTCAAAAGAAAGAAACGTATCCTCATTGCTATCTTTAAGCTGAGTGAGAGTTAAGAGACCCCTCTGTGCCCATAGCTTCCAAATCACCGGCCATCCCCCTATCTTCACTTCGGGGTTGCCCCAAAGGGTCATCTGACTATGGATGTAATCAAATCCATAGGTATCACCCAAATATTGCCATGTTTGTCTTGTACCCCGAATTGATGGAAGAACCGACTCTCCCTGATGGTATGTTGACCCAAGCACATTCCATGTCGACAAAGGAGTGAGAACGGCAGTTTCCAAGTTAATCAGGGGTGACCCTACAAGTTGATTAAGTGAAGCCCATCTCTGAATACCAGCCAACAAGTAAGCCCGATGGTATAGGCATAAATTTGGCAGGCTGAATCCACCTCGGTCGAATGGTAACTGTAGATGTGCCCACGACAGCCGGGGGGTTTCCCCTCCCAAAAGAATTTCATTAATATTGAGTTGATTTTTCGAAACCATTTCTGCGGTATGTATTGATGGATACCACGCAACACGTAAAAGAACATAAAGTCTGTCTTTGTTATTTCAATAAGTAAAAAGATGATACCCACTACACAGCATCCTGTGTGACTTTTTGTATGCTGTGTAGTGTGCATATCATCTTTTCACTTATTGAAATAACAAAGACAGACTTTGTATTATTGATTGTTTATAGAGTATTTGTACACAGCGTTGTTGTTTTGTTTCTGCTTCCCCAAAGAAGCAGACAAACAGAAGTATGTCAGGCTGGATGCCTTTTACAATGTAAACCATGCCCCAAGCCCTCAAATGCCAATCCAGGTGGTTTTCATCGTAAAAATGTATGAAAAGAAAGAAACCTGAGGCAATGTCATTATTTACAAGAAGGCCACTATTTCCACTAATGCTTTCAATTCAACTGATAAGAGTAAAGATGTCCAATCACAGAAAGGCAAGATCCAGAAGTACATTTAAATGACAGAGTCGAGTTGGTAAGCCTCTGCACTGGGGTTGTGACAAAGCATTTGCCCTGTACCAAGCTCTTTGCTAGGCAACTGCCTAGAGAGGCCTAATGTTAAAGCCAGCCCTGCTTACCTGCCATGTACGAACTTGTACACGATTTGGCTCAACGGTGTAAAGGCTTTCTTCGTGCACAGCCAACACAGGGGAGTCACAGGCAAAAGAACCTGGAACCAGATACGAGAGCACAGGCCCCCCGATACATGTCACTAATTGTTACTGACACAATCAATTGTTCCACCCACACAGATCCAAAACCATATGTTCCCTTAAGCATTCTCTGAACATGCTTAAAAACATAGGTCATGTACAATCACATACATTCCTCTGTTGGGGGAAGCCTTTACGAAAGGCTGCTTATAAATGATAGGTTATTTGGGGAAAGTCATGGCTAACATCGGATTTTAGGTTGAGAGCCAGTTTGGTGTAGTGATTAAGAGTGGCAGATTCTGATCTGGAGAACCGGATTTCATTCCCCACTCATCCACATGCAGCCAGCTGGGATATAAATCCCAAATAAATAAATAAATAAATAAACAAACAAACAAACTTGGGTTGGTCCCAGTTCTCTCCAGTCAGAGAATCACAGAGTTGGAAGGGGCCATCCAGGCCATCTAGTCCAACCCCCTGTAAAATGCAGGATCCGCCTAGAGCATCCCTGACAAATATTTGTCCAGCCATTGCTTCAAGACCGCCAGGAAGGGGGAGCTCACTGGTTCCACTCTTGAACAACTCTGACTGTAAAAAAGTTTTTCCTAGTATCCAGTCAATACCTTCCCACCCTTAATTCAGACCCATTCTTGCGAATATATCAGGAATTTCTACAGCTAAGTTTTCATATAACTGTTGATCTGCTGGCTTGCTAGCTACTATTCATACTGATTAAACAAAGAGCACAAAGAGAAAACAGCAAGTTTAGCTACTGTATCCTAGTGATGAGAGTGCGAGGCAATGAGAAATCCAAGATTCAACCTCACCACTGAGACAGAGCTCACTGTGTTGCCACCTTTCAGCATTGCCTTCCTCACAGGACTGTTGATAAGGGGAAAAGAGCTACTCAAAGGAAAGATGGCATACCAGCGTAACAAATATCTTAAAATTAAAAAGATTAACTTGGCTATATGAACAAAAAACGCAGAAACGTGAAGGTTCTGAATCAGTAACATCCTCAAATGTATTTTTATAGGACATCTATACCATTAAGATACTCTATTAAAGCCCATGAATCTTACCTGCATTTCGCAGTGCGGTACCTTGAATTTCAAAGATGGTAACTCGTTTTCCGTTCCAGAATACCACTGCATCCTAAAGGAGCCACAGAATTAAAACAAGTCCATGCCTGAGACTTGGGCTCAGAAACAATAAATAAAATCACTTCCAACAACTCTAAGAAATGGAAATCTTACTACTGACTGCCAACGAAGAGAAAGCCAAGAATTGTTTCACTTCTAATACACTTCCATTGGAATTAGTTGTTTGAAACAGGGGAGCAGTTTTCTACCACATGCAATTTTGTAAGTGACAAGAATAAAGGGAAAGGTTGGTTGGAGGGGGGGGGGAGTGTTTAAACAAGGAAAACAGAAAAACAACATATTTAAGGATGTTGAAGAAATCCCCCCTTGTAACTGGCACTCAATTGCTCCCAACATTTTGTCCCCTCTAGAGCATATTTATTCTTCATCAGGGTTCACTCTTTTTGTTAATTTACAAAGTCTAATTCCTGCATGCCTGGGGAGCCCTCTAAGTAGCCTGAGAGCCTAAACTAGTTACAGTAATTAATACAGTATTAAAATAAAACCTTAAGTCCATGAACAGGATGTTTAAATTGGGTTAACTTGGTAACAGAAGCAAAAGCTGAATACAAGCAACTTTGTTTAGGCTAACAAAGAAAGCGAGGAGAGCAAAGGGGCTATTCTGTATTTTCTTTCTGAGCTAAGAAAAGGATGTTCTCTGCATCCACATCAGTCATCTCCCTGAAACAAGCACAGGAGTTGCAGGACATCCAAGCAGCCCCCCCCAAAAAAGTTCATCCCCTCCCAACAGACATACAAAAATTTATGCTCAGGGCTTTTTGTGTAGCAATAACTCCTTTGCATATTAGGCCACACACCCGATGCAGCCAATCCTCCAAAAGCTTACAGTAGACTCTGCAAGAGCCCTGTAAGCTCTTGGAGGATTAGCTACATGAGAGGGGTGTGGCCTAATATGCAAAGGAGTTCTTGCTACAAAAAAAGCCCTGTTTATGCTCTTTCACAAAGGGCCAAAATGGAGAGGGCATAAGGAACCTGGAGCATGGGAGAGCCTTTCTACAGCCACTGGCCATTAGTATGCCATCTCCCCCATGGCAATGCCCAGGGGTGGAATTCTAGCAGGAAATCCTTTGCATATTAGGCCACACCCACGTGATTTAGCCAATCCTCTAAGAGCTTACAAAAAAAGAGCCTTTTAAGCTCTTGAAGGATTGACTACATCAGGGTTGCGTGGCCTAATATGCAAAGGAGCTCCTGCTAGAATTTCACCCCTGATGATGCCCTTATGCAAATAAGGAGGGTCTGGGACACGCTCCATCCTAAAACCCTGAGTTTAGCCAAGCCGCAGGACAGAGGTAACAGCCATGGTCAGAGGTTACCTTTGTGGCAAAAGCTCCGTTCACATGCATGTCAATGCGGAGGTTGTGGGTGGTGGTTGCACTGAAGAAGGTGACATTGAACAGGTTGGGGGACACCTGCACCACCGCCACCTGTTGGTGGAAGTGGGAAGACATGGCCTGCTCATTGAGGATCATCACACAGCTGGTAGTGTTGACGGCCAGCAAGTTCTTCTTGGAACCCCACTAAGGGAAGAGACAAAATGTTGGTCTTTAAAGATGTAAATATTCTGCTTAAGTGAGAAGTTTGACTTTTTCACAGGAGATTTTCCAAACAGCTTATGCAGTTTCTGTAGTTGATCCTTTAGCAACAGTCTGGTAACCGAACTGCCAAGTTATCCCTTACTATCTGCAGTTGTCCTCAAGTTTATTGTTCTCAAATCAAGATGAAGACTTCAGCGTGATGCAGCTGAGCTTCTGGTATTCCACACACTTTCCCCAGCTTCCATAACCATTTCATTGTACCTCACATACCGCTATAATAGGGTAGCCAAACTGTGGCTCGGGAGCCACGTGTGGCTCTTTTACACATATAGTGTGGCTCTCGAAGGTATTTGTCTCTTTAAATCACTCCTCCAAGTCAAGACAGTCAGCAGCTTGGACATGCATTTAAAGTTAAAGGTACTTTCTTTCCACTTCTCACTCCCTCCCCCCACTTATTTGCCTGCCTTCCTTCCTTCCTTCCTTGTCTTAAGGCTCTCACAGATCTGACATTCGTGTCTTACAGCTCTCAAACATCTAAATCTCTCCCACACAAGGCCCATTTAAATATTAGTGTTTTCACATTGCCAGAACACTATGCACTTTTACTTCAAATTCAATACATTTGATAGTTTGCACGTTTCCGCTAAAAAAAACGTACGGTCAAGGCAATTGCTCCTCCTTTCAGAATCTGGGTTTTAAAGGATATACCAAGTTTTACAAGGGGCTCCCCCAATTATTTAACCCATTGGAAAGGAGGGTTTGTAGAAAGGAACTGGTCTATGTTCAAATATCTGGGCAGGGGAGGTTTGTGCTCCTGGTTTTGATGCCGCTTGCACTACCTCCACATCATAATAACTCATGTTATTATGGGGAGGGACAATGGCTCAGTGGTAGAGCATCTGGTTGGTAAGCAGAAGGTCCCAGGTTCAATCCCCGGCATCTCCAACTAAAAAGGGTCCAGGCAAGTAGGCATGAAAAACCTCAGCTTGAGACCCTGGAGAGCTGCTGCCAGTCTGAGTAGACAATACTGCCTTTGATGGACTGAGGGTCTGATTCAGTATAAGGCAGCTTCATATGTTCATGTTTCCTGACCTCCTTAATGGTAAATTGTTTTCAAAACATACAACAGAATAAAGTTGTACAGCAGTTTTTCAGGGCCAGAGGAGCTCTGATTATCTTCAGTTTCTGAATCAAATAAACAGAGGTTCAAGGAAACAGAAAGTACCACATTCTAGGCCAGGGGTGGCCAAACTTTGACTCAGGAGTCACATGTGGTTCTCACACATATTGTGTGGCTCTCGAAGCCCCCACCACCCTGTTGGCCAGTTTGGAAAAGGCATTTCTCTCTTTAAATCACTTCTCCAAGCCAAGCCAGCTGGCGGCTTGGAGAAGGCATTTAAAGTTGCTTTCCTTCCACCTCTCCCTCCTGCCTTCCCCCATCTATTTGCCTCCCTTCCTTCCAGCTCTCAAACATCTGACATTCACGTATTGCGGTTCTCAAACATCTGACATTTATTCTGTGTTGCTCTCACGGTCAGCAAGTTTGGCCGCCCCTGTTCTAGGCTTTTTCAGATCCTTGCAAAAACAGGACAGCTAAGTGCTATTACACACTACTGTCAAGAGCTGGAGGATAGTCCAATGGGAGACAAGTAACACAAGAGAGTGAATGCATGGGCGCTCTAAAGAGAAGCAGCTGGTTCACTCCCACAGGGGAAAATAATGTTAAATGTGAACTTTGCTTAGGGCAGATGGTAACCCTTCCCTCTCGAAAGATGAAAGGAACGTTTTGTGTCTGATTTACCTTGATCTGAGTGATATTCCCCTCGAGCTCTGTAGGGGCTTGAAGCTTCCATCTCTCCTTGCCGTCGGATGACCATGAACCTTGGCTAGAGACAGGCACTCTCCTCCACATGGCTACTCTCCCTTTGTTGGTGCCAGCTGACAAGAGACCTGTCAGAAGTATCACATACTTCAGATGGAGTCACAGTTATTGCCCTACTGTATTCATGGGTGTATCAGTTCTGGCTTTACATCCCTCTGTAGCGTGAATGAGGAGAGGGTAGGGCTTATTAGTGGTTACTTCCACTAAATGGCGGGATAAAGAGCCTCCAATGATTCAACATTGGCAAAATAAACCCTGGGGGTCTTTTGTTTATTGGAAGATCTCATACAACCCCTTAATGCCAGATTTAGCAAACTATCAGCAAAAATTTCAAGCTCTCTGGTGGATTATTTGGCAAACCAAAATGTCATTCCAAAAAATGATTTATTTTTTTTTAGATTTGGTTTATTTTTGTTGTATTGATGTGTACACATCTGTATTTCTTTTGATAACCTTGATTTTATAACTTTTGTATATTACTGGAATAATAGCGTCTGTAGTATATTAACAAGAGCCCCGTGGCGCAGAGTGGTAAAGCTGCAGTACTATAGTCCTAAACTCTGCTCGCAACCTCAGTTTGATCCCAGCGGAAGCTGAGTTCAGGTAGCCGGCTCAAAGTTGACTCAGCCTTCCATCCTTCCGAGGTTGGTAAAATGAGTCCCCAGCTTGCTGGAGGGAAAGTGTAGATGACTGGGGAAGGCAATGGCAAACCACCCCATAAAAAGTCTGCCATGAAAACGTTGTGTAAGCAACGTCACCCCAGAGTTGGAAATGACTGGTGCTTGGACTGGGGATTACCTTTACCCCTGTTTATAGTATATTGATATCAATGAAACGATTCTCCTACTGTGTTATCCCCTCTGCTGTAACCCCTATTTGTTTCAATAAAGTTTCTTGTTAATTGGGGGGGGGGAGGGCTCTCCAGAGGAAGAGAAGAGCAGCTGCATCCAACTAGCTCGTCTAGTGATAAAAAGGGACACCACCACCCCTTTGACCACAGACAAAGGCCTGCCTGGATCAAAGGCACATGGGACAAGGGCTGTAGTATTCATCTCATAGTACAATCCACAGCTGAACTAGCAATAAACAACATACACTTCTGTTTAATAAAAATTCCTCCTTGTATTGTACTCTAAATCACTGGATGGTTTTCAGACCGAGAAGATGGAGATTTAAAATGCTGGTGGGAGGTCAATGCAGTAAGAGCTTCCTCACCTTTAGCACTGCAATAGGACACACAGCTGATATACTCCCCAATTTCAAAGCCAAGCTGCGTGTCTAAAGATAGCACGTAGTTCTCACCGAGCTCCAAGTCCCACAACCTGAAGAGGAAAGTCAAGAGGGGGTTGATCTCCTTCCAGCTTCGAGGCAGGCCTGGCTTCAAAAGTTAATGATGCAAGTTACAAGCCTCCGAGGCTGACACTGGCCCCCCACAGCTTACTGATGCCCCAGGGAAGTCCAAGCTGAGTGCAACCGTCTGCACAAAAAGCATCCCCCCCCCTCTAAACAGAGTTAGTGTGAGCGTGCTCACAGTTTAGCCTCCAGCTCACATGTTTTTGTCTCAGCTCAGGAAGGATGGCCCCAGAGCAAAATTATTTACGTAGTAGCCAGATCTCTGGCTTACAACTTTTAATGCCAGTAGCTCATGAAGTAGACAGCCAGTTTGGTGTAGTGGTGAAGTGCGTGGACTCTTATCCGAGAGAACTGGTTTTGATTCCCCACTCCTCCACGTGCAACTGCTGGAGTGACCTTGGGTGAGTCATAACTCTCTCAAAGTTGTTCTGCTCAAGAGCGTTTTTGTCAGAGATCTCTCAGCCCCACCTACCTCACAGGGGGGGGGCTGTTGTGGGGAGGGGGGGAAGACGCCTTTGGGTATTGAAGAGCGGGGTATAAACCCAGTCTCCTCTCCTCTTCTATTTGCTCACAAGAGTCCAGAGCTTGGAGGGAGCGTTGGTCCTTACCCTGCTCTTGGACTCAATGCCAAGAAGCAGTTACTGACATTCAGTAACAGCATCTACATCAGGTTGGACAATGGATGCGTAGCGATTAGACTAACCAGAGACATGGATTCAAATCCCTACTTTTCCACAAACGTAACACAGTAGCCTTGGCCTAATATCTTCCTTCATAACCCACCGTGTTGAAAGCATAAAAGTGTCTGGGAAAGAGTACTGGGGTGGGGGGGGGGGAAGAACATAATAGAATGGATAGTTTTCAAGTGTTCAAAGCACTCTGCATCTATTAGTTCAATAATTCAGAAGTATTATGATCCCCATCTACAGGTACAAAGAGCAGACCAAGAGAACAGGGGCTTGCCTAAGGCTAGCTGGCATGTTGGTGACAGCAGCCAGACTTAAAGCAGGACGTTCACAGCTCAGCCTCTCCCTCTACAGGCTACACCCCCTCTCCTGCATTTGCCCTTTAAAAGAAACAAATGGCTCACAGGAAGCCTGGAGATACCAACGACTAGCTGCTGATCCCTTCCCTGGCCGTTCTGGTGGTCCTCATCACTATAAGGGAGATTTATCTGAGGTACCCTGCAGGACCTAAATTACTTCTAGCGCACTTATCTCACCTAAGAACCGGTTCGCCTGTCGCTGTGATAAGGAGGCCTCTGTCAATC
This sequence comes from Heteronotia binoei, assembly GCF_032191835.1. NCBI lineage: Eukaryota > Metazoa > Chordata > Lepidosauria > Squamata > Gekkonidae > Heteronotia > Heteronotia binoei. The sequence continues at coordinate 16,349,107 of NC_083242.1, read as the reverse complement.
AAAATTATATCTGCGGGGTGGCCTATCTTCCCGGTCAGTTTCACCTGTGAACAGAAGTCACTCAATCAAAGAGCCATACTGAAAAGCAGGAAGAACTGGGTGGGTACAAGCTGGCAGCAAAAGATTTGGGTTGGAAAGAGAGTAGCCATTGTGTATTTTACTTTAAGGCATGAATGCTCTTTTGCTTGCAGCAGAGAACTGTACAGTTTTTCATCAGGTTCTCCTCATAAAAGCCCTCTTGTGGCAGGTCCCTCATTATTCCCCTTCCACAGAAGGGGAAATTAATGCTGAAAATGGCCCCAGTGTAATGCTCCTATGGGGCTCTGAGGCAACCGCAGACAGTGTCCAAAGAAGCAGGAGAGTCCTCCATCATTCCACCAGCAGCGACAGCTTTGTGCTGGTCAAAAGTATACATACAGGGAGTTGTCCCTGGCAATTAAGTGCCTGGGGAAAGTTTCTGTTGCTCTAAGCCAGGGGGTCAAACTCATTTATGAGTTATGAGGGCTGGATCTGACATAAATGAGACCTTGTCGGGCCGGGCCGTATGTGTCATAAAATGTGATACTAGGTAGCAGAGATACCAACTTTATAAGGGACAAAAGCACAATTAAAGATTTTATATCTCTCCCATGTGACTGAGGGAACTAGGCAAAGGAAGCTTTACCTCTTTCCCTCCCTCCCCAAGGGTTGAGGAGGGGGAGGAGCCTCAGCCGATAAAAGGAAGAGAGGCTTGGCTCAATAGCTCTGCTGTGCGATTGAGAGAGCTTGGCAAAGCAAGCTCTCCCTCACCTTCTTCCTCCCCAGAGGAGAAGCCTCAACCAACGGAGAAAATAGAGGTTTTGCTCTGTAACTCTTGTGCGACTGAGTAAGCCTGGCAAAGCAAGCTGTGATGCAGAAGGAAGCAGATGATAGCCAGCTGCTTGGAAGCCTGAAAGGAGCCCTCCAAAGGCCTGATTTGGCCCCCAGGCCACATGTTTGACACCCTTGCTCTAAGCATTAGGCTTGAGTATTTTTCTGCCCTCAGCTACATGATAGTCTCTGCTGAGCACAGCCCCTATACCACCCTATTTTCAGTGGGTATTCAGGGTACTTGCTCACAGGGCTTTTTTTTTTGTAGCAGGAACTCCTTTGCATATTAGGCTACACTGCCCCCCCCCCCATGTAGCCAATCCACCAAGAGTTTACAGTGAGCCCTGTAAGCTCTTGGAGGATTGGCTACATCAGGGGTGTGTGGTCTAATATGCAAAGGAGCTCCTGCTGCAAAAAGAGCCCTGCTTTGCTCATGCCCCACCTGAAATCCTCAATGCCAGCAGGACACAACAGTCAGTCAGCCTGCAGGCAGCCTTTAAGACCGTTTTGTGCAACTTGTCAAAATTCCCACTGAGAAACCCTATCCTAAGGGATGCCTTTGTGCAGCCTACCTTCATGAGCTCCTCAGCTTCTCCCTCACGACCAATTTTGTGAAGGGATAAGAGGAGGGCGTCCGTTATTACTACCAAAATGTCCTTTTTTTCCATGAACAGCAGCTTTTGGACTGAACTCTCGGCGGTCAACGTGTGGCTGGTTTTCCCTCTGTCATTCACATAATGCACAGTGCCTGCAAGAAAACCAAGACTGCTGCGGATTAGCCTGCTACAGAATACGGCTAGTAAAATACTGCTGCAGATCAAAAAGTGAAAAACCCAGCAGTTTACTAGAAAATAACATCCGGATACACACACAAAAAGTCATCAGACCATGGGTTGGATCCAGACTAAATTTTCCAGTGGCAGAGAGGGCCTTTCCAAGTTCCCCCTTCATGCTGCAGCTCACAGATCTCCATGAAATGTTGCTCCTGAAGGACAGCACCCTGAGGAACAATGGGGGGGGAGGGTCTGCAGCAGGAAAGGGAATGTGGCGCAAAATGCCAATTTAGTTGGATTCAACCTTTGCAACTGAGTAAGAACAGCACAACCCATTTGACCAAAACAGACACTGAGATGCGACGCGGGTTGCTATAACAGTCTCACCAGTCGCCAACTATAACATTTTGATTCGTGCAAAATGCTGAATATATTGTTTCCAGGGTACGTTTTCCTCTGCATTGTCAACGTGCTAGAACACAGGTGCCACATCATTTAAAGCCTATAGAGAAGCAGGGAGACACGCCATGCATTTATACAGCCTGTTACTTTTCTTGATAAATGCAGCAATACTTGTCCCTCCAATATAATAAGTGGTGAAAGGTAAAGGTAGTCCCCTGTGCAAGCACCAGTCGTTTCCGACTCTGGGGTGATGTTGCTTTAACAACGTTTTCACGGTAGACTTTTTACAAGGTGGTTTGCCATTGCCTTCCCCAGTCATCTACACTTACCCCCCCCCCAGCAAGGATGGAAGGCTGAGTCAACCTGGAGCCGGCTACCTGAACCCAGCTTCTGCTGGGATCAAACTCAGGTCGTGAGCAGAGCTTCGGACTGCATTACTGCAGCTTTACCACTCTGCGCCACGGGGCTCTGTATAAGTGGAGACAGCAGTATTTATGTGGGAAATGGGGGGAAAGTTTAAAGCTCCAAGACTAGATTTCAAGCATTTCTATTTACTTGTATGATTTTAAACTCTCACATAATAAGAAATACTTCCATTGCAGATTCTCACAGCTTCAGAAACTTAGGCGGTGAGCTATTTATTGTACAACAGAGTAGAAAGGGTCTAAAGTTTAAAGCTTGTTTGCACCTCAAGATCTCAAAAGAATGCCAGAATAAAGTCAAAGAACCACACATCCCTGTGCTTTAGTAGAGCAAACACACTCTGAGTTGCCTTCACAGCACTTCCTCTCTCACACTAGAATGTATTATGTTCCTACATTTGTAGTTTACTGGAGTGAGGGCAAAGAATTCACTTATACCCAGACTATAAGGATACAGGCCGACTCAAGCTACTTCCAGAAATATGTGTAAGGAAATTTTAAAAGGTAGTGAGAGCCAGTTTGGTGTAGTGGTTAAGTGCGTGGACTCTTATCCAGGAGAACTGGGGTTGATTCCCCACTCCTCCACTTGCACCTGCTGGAATGGCCTTGGGTCAGCCACAGCTCTCACAAGAGTTGTCCTTGAAAGGGCAGCTGCTGTAAAAGCTCTCTCAGCCCCACCTATCTCACAGGGTATTTGTTGTGTGTGGGGGGGGGAAGGTAGAGGAGATTGTGACCGCTCTGAGACTCTGAGATTCAGAGTATGGGGCAGGATATAAATCCAATATCATCTTCTTCTGCTACTACTAAACTGGGCAGGATTCAGCATTAAACCGAAGAGGGAGCTTTTTATAGAGTACAATCCACTAATGAGGGGGGCCCCCATTTACAAATTTGTATACAGAGTCCGAACTTTATACTGGGGATGAAGAATCATGAAACTAATTCAATACGAGTGGGAAATCCTAGGTGAATGGAACACAATTATAATAAGGTACAATTGATTACTGCAGAACTACCCTATGTAGTTTTATTGAAAGCTACGAGTGGCCAAGAGCTGAATGAGAGGGTCCAAAGATGGAAAGCAGCAAAGAATGAGCACTATCATTTAATACTCAGAGCAGCATTGGAACCAGCCGAGCACTATCTACTTTGTAACCTACCTGATGTGACAAAGTGGGAGAACAAAAAGTCGTCTGTGGAGATGCCAAAGAGGGTTCCCCCCATCTTACTACTTAAGAAGCAGAAGTTCCATGTCTCTAGTAATGTCTAGTTTAGCCCACAAATACCATAGGGGGAGCAGAGAAACAGTTGGACTGCACTTGAACGAACTGCACTGTTGGACTTAAGTGGAGCTATCTGTCTTTGATTTGGCTGGGCACTGAGGTGTATGAAGCTAAATTCCTGGGAAGCTTCTTAGATGGTTAGTTTCACATGGTTTGGGTTGCATGACCACCCGTCAACTGTTTGTTTTTAAGGAAATGCAATTTTAAGCTCTGAAAATACATCTCTGCTGTTTCCTTTTCTTCTTCAAAAGGAAACACCAAACATGACTGAAGTAAGTCCAACAAGAGCACGCTCTTTGGTGAGGATCTGCTGTTTTCAAATGGGCAGCATCGCCATTTTTTTGAAACTAAAGCACACAACACTCTAGTTGTCCTGAATAAACTTACCGCCCCTCTGCCATTTTCCTTTTATTTCAAAACCAGATTAAACACACACTGATTTGTAGCTACAAATCCAGCCTCAAATTCTCTCTAAAGGAAATAGGATTATGGAGGCCAATGTCTCAACGTGAGTTTAGGCAATTTCTGACCTCTAGCGAGCAAGCCAAACAATGAGTGTGGAATTACTGCTTTGCAAGCAATATGGTTTTACCCAGTTCTCAAGGGTAAAATGAGGAAAGCAAAACAGATCCACATCCCATTTTAAAGAAAGCCTTTTTCAATTCACCTGTCAAATTAACCAGCCCTGTTAAAAAAATGCACGACAGCTCCAATAAAAATGCAACAAAAACAATTTCCATCTTCAAAGAGAAGGGAAGAACAGAATTGGCTTAGAAAAGAGATTCCTTTTTCCCCTAATATTTTATTTTTCAAAAATTCCCATATGACTATATTTCTACTATACAATACTATAAACCATAATTGTGTGTGTTTGTGTATGTATGGAGAGAGAGTGAGAGAGAAAGAAAGAGAGCGAGACTGAGTAACTAAACTACATTTTCACAATGACTGGCATATTTAGCAGTACTAGTTCAAAAATAAAGCAAGTTTTTATAATATGGATTTTTTTCCAGAATAACTTCATTTTCTGTTAAATATTCTGTCACAGGAGAGAAAAGAGAGATACTGAGGACAAATTGCTCCCACCTACTTAGATACACTTTCTTTCTTTCATTAAAATTTTTATTAGTTCACTTTGTAGCAAAATTACATCTTGCTATTAAGATACGCTTTCCATCTGTCTTCTCAAGACTACACATGGAAAAAAGAACCTCCTCACAAGACACAGACTGAGACAATCCCAACTAGGTACGGACTGAACCACGGATCAATTTTTTCCATGGGCCAAGGCCCGTTTCATGGTCTGTGAGCCTGGTCTGTACACCCACCAACACAGACTTCCATAGACCGTCCAAGAGGTCCATGGGTCTGTGTGGGTGTGAGGCTTGCAAAAGCCACACAGTGTGCGAGTGAAGGCCAAGAGGTGACTTCATGCACTTCTTGGTGGGTGAACTCGCCACTCAACCTTTACTCACACACTGCCTAGCTTTGCAAAATATGCAGCACACGAGTGAAGGCCAAGTGGGGGGTTCACCCACTTCCAGGTGGGAGAATTCACCGCTTGGCCTTAACTCACACGCTGCACAGCTTTGCAAAAGCCATTTAAAATTTAAATGGCTTTTACAAAGAGGCCAGGGGTCAACTTCACCCACTTCTGGTTCACCACTTCTGGTGGAGTCGCCGTTCAGGCATCATGGTCCAAAAAGATTGATTCAGCCCATGAAACCAACAGACCACAATTTTTCTGGACCATGCCCATCCCTAGTCCCAACAACAAGCAACAACTTCCCAAATATTGATTTTTTTTGCTGGTCCTTACCATCTGCCACACCAACAAAGAAGGACAACCCTTCCTGGGGTCCCAGTTTCAGAGGCATGTCCACTCCAGATTTCCTCCAGTTAAACATGTCCAAGGCTTTCTCATCACCACTCACTGCTGCTTTTGCCAGCTGTACTAGATCCCTGCAGTCAAAAGGCAGACAGATTATTTGGAGCTTCCTTCATAGCCTGATGTAGGAGAAGACAAGGACTTCCCACTAGCAGAAACAATCACCTCTTATGACCAAGAGATCACTCACTTCCCATCTAATTTAATTTAATATTCCTTGTTACCTGTGCTGAACCTGATTTCCTGTATTAGTTCCTCCCCCCCCTTCAACTTTCCCCAGACATCATCAGCAATTGAGAAGTTATTTTTTTAGCAAGGCCGACAACTTGCATGCTGGTTACTAGAGCTTTTTTTGAGCAGGAATGCACAGGAACACAGTTCCAGCTGGCCTGGTGTCAGGGGGCATGGCCTAATATGCAAATTAGTTTATGCTGGGCAAATCAATGGTAACATCAGCAAAGTGGCCTAATATGCAAATGAGGCTCTGCTGGTTACTATTTGCCCAAAAACAGTTATTGGTGACCTCTTTATAATCCAGCAAAAGAAAAAGAATAACAAGGATTATGCACAAAGAGATAGAATATCATCAATAACTGTAAAAATTACCTACAACTGAGGATGAGCCAGTAGAAACAGGGCTAGCAATAGGACTACAGAGCCAGGGAAGAGGGAGAAAAGAGATGGATTCATAGCAGGATGAATGGTCTGGGTGGGAGGAACAGAAGATTCCAAGAAGCAAGGGAAAGCATGAGAATACAATGTGGTGATTGGATGACATATTCAGGGGGAATAGCCATGTTAGTCTCCTGCTGTATGCATCTGATGAAGTGAGTTCTGGCCCACTGAAGCTAAATCTTTTAACCTTTAAAGCTGCCAATAATATTAAGAGTCAGCAGTACATTAATGGAGTAAGGGGTTCAGACTAGCATAAATGAGGAATATATGCATACAGAATATCAGCCATTCAAAGAAAACTTAACTCATTCTACTGGAACATGTACTGAATATGGTTGTTTTTTTTAAAAAAAGAATACAGAACTTCTGCTGGGCAAAATTCTGGCCAAAGCCGCTGACTTACTCGCCAGGAGGAGGTGGCCGAAAGATGCAGGAAGTGAGATGATTTCCATACTCGTGTTGAAGCAGAGGAGGGCCCTGAACTCTACCCCGCTGGTCCATCCTCCACAAAACAAGGCCACCAAGCTATAAAAGATGCAAGAGAAATTAATCTGTCCCAAATACAAACACATACACACAAAGGATATTCAGGGCCTTTCGTTACAACCCTCTCCAATGCGGCAGCTGCATTTCTCTTCTGCCACCAGCTGCGTGCACAAGCAACTTTGGACATCCTTCAGCTGAGCGCTTCAAGACTTCTGGTGCAAGAGTGGTAAAATGTGATCCCGTACACTGCAGCACGCGGCATCACTGTGCACTGACAGGTCAAGGGGTAATAACTGAAAATTGCAGCTGCCACGCCCTACAACAATCTATTTGATTTGTATTGAGAAAAAAGATGGTGTGACTTTGTTGCTAATGACTGCATTCACTGAGTTTCATATTTTTCATGCTGTCAGAAAAAACTCAGTTCAACAGCCGCGTGTTTGCAGTTCAGCTTTCCGTCCATAACTGTTGATAGCCGCCCTGAGCCCGTCAGGGGAGGGAGGGATACAAATGTAATAAAATAAATAAATAAATAATCCATCCTGGTACTGTTTGTTCTCCCTCCGGCTTCCGCAGAGAAAGATAACCAAGTGACAACTTTAGAATGACCTGAATTGCAGAATGCAGCCCACCCACCTTCTTTTGCCATTGAATCACGGCTGACTTATGATGAGTCTTGTAAGTGTTCTCAAGACAAGAGATGTTGAGAGGTGGTTTGCTGTTGCCTGCCTCTGTGTAGCAACCCTAAACTTCCTCTGTGATCTTCCACCCAAAAACTGGGCCAATCCTGCTTAGCTTTCAAAATCTCATGAGACTGGGCTAACCTGGGCTATCCAGAATGACTTGAAGTGCTGATTTGAGCTCCTGTCTCCTAACAAATCCAGGAGCCATGACTACTTCCTCCTGCAAGGTCCAGCTGGCCAACATCTGGGACAGAGGTTTGGGGTTTGGTTCAAAACACCACCAACAAAAGAAGTTGGCAAGAGTGGGATTCCCCTGCCACCCCCCATCTTACTGTGTTCCACTGAACCTCTGAAATCCTGCTCTCGAGGATAAATGCAAGTGCCGTTCTGACTACTTAAATGTCATTCTGCTGGAAGAACAGCACCTTTGAATCCAACCTAGGGTCAGTTAAATCTGACTGACAGCAGAGACTACACTGCTCTCAGTTTCGCTGCACAAATGCAAACCACTGAAAAAAGGCACTTTAATTTCAACAAAGCACAGCAAAAGGCAAGGGGTGGGTGGGAACCAGCAGCTTTCTTTGCCTTCAAAATGGTAAGCTCTTTTCCCCATGGGACTGTGCAGCCATCTTGCTTTGATGCTTTTCAATAAATGAATATGCTTGTAAAAAGCAGACGGAGAACTCAGAAGACACTGCTTTTGCCGGAACATGTTCCGTGCTGGTGCTGAGATACTTCACAAGGATATAGGAAAAGGGAGCAGTTGAGACCAAAGACAAATACTGCACAGATGTTAAGGACCACGTGTGCTGCTACCTGACACCTCAAGGTTAGACTACCAGGGATGTGCCTTTAAGCTAAAAGTGACTTTTCTAAAAGCAGGACTGGCTCCCAAGGTCTCCACCGCAGGTCCAAGCAAAGTGATTTTTTTTAATAAGCGAGGCAATCATCAGGACACATATCACAGTCTGATGGCTAGAAAAGTGATCACAGGTAGCAGTTAAGAACATAAGAGAAGCCATGTTGGATCAGGCCAATGGCCCATCCAGTCCAACACTCTGTGTCACACAGTGGTCAAAAAGACCAGCTGCCATCAGGAATTCCACCAGTGGGGCCAGTTTGATCTAGGTGGCACCTTCCTGCTTGTACACACCTCCTTTTGCTTGCCCCCAGCAACAAAGCATGTGACACTCCAAACTAAGCACTGTAAAACATTTTAGAACTTTATACAGATGTGTGCCTAGAAAAACATGCCTGGTGCCATTAAGTTCCACAGCAAAATGAGCCAGATGTCGCTGCTTACCCTGTCCCCAGAAATGAGGCGGGCACCGTTGGTGCTCCAGTGCAGGACTGTGATTTCGGCACGGTGGTAGGAGGGGACTGGGTGGTGTTCCTTGTCTTGCTTGTTCAATACCACCACTTCCCCCAGCTCCCAGCCCATGGCCAGGATCAGCTTGGAAGGATGCCAGCTGAGACATGTGGTCCGGAAATTCCTCTCTGTGCACACATCAGGCAGGTGCTCCCCCTGCAAAATAAAATGACACGGCTCTCTTGACGTATCTCCTGCTAAGCCTCATGCAAAAAGGCACTCACCAGACCAAACTTTCTTCTACTGCTGGAAAACATCCCTACCCGCATGCTCAAAAAACTGTCCAAGCCCTGATGGGAACCCAGAACATGAGACCTTTTTTGGAACAGCAACAAGATTGCCTGGTTATTTAAACACAATCCTAGAGGGCTTGCAAGACTCAGAAAAATCCTCTAATTTATGTCATTGCTTTTGTCTAGTTTTCCCAGGATTCCACTACTTTATTGACTGGTTTCATCTGACAGCACATGGTGCAGTAATTAAAGTGTCAGCCTAGGATCTGGAAGACCCGGGTCAGAGAGCCACTCACTGAGTGACCTTGGGCCCATCCCTCTCTCTCAGCCTAGCCTACTTCACAGGGTTGTTGTGAAGACAGAACAGACGAGGGGAAGATGTTGTGAGCCATTATGGATCACTACTGGGGAGAAAAGGGGGGTATAAATGAAGCAGCTAAATAAGTATTTTTGATACTGCTTTCTTATGATTTTGCAACTTGCTGTTGGGCAGTCTGCAGGTATCCAGGCAAAGACAGAAATATTTTAATAAATAAAATCTCCCATGCTTTCGTCTGCAATGCACTTAGTTTCTGCTCTCTATTAAAAACCTTTTATGATTATAGAAATCCAATCAATTAAAAGCCTTTATCACTTTCTCTTGCTATGTTTTCCCAGTAATTCACACAAAGCAATGATTCACACCATGCAAAAAATCAAAATCAAAAGTAGAGGTTACAGAAGACTGGATGTGGGAGAAAAATAATTTATTTTTGACTCTGTGGACCATCTGCTAGAAGGCCTTAGACAAAGAATATAGCAACTCAGTACATCCAAGAAGTAAAATTAAGATGGTGATATGCATGCTCACACTTTGAAAAATTACTTGGGAGGTACATTCTCCATTCTGCATTTCTTTTTGTGGCCCACACCTTGTGGAATGGCCTGTCTCTGAAAAGATCAGGAGAGCGCACACACCTCTAGAATTCCACAAGCTATGTAAAACAGAATGGTTCAGGAGAGCATACTATAAAGGCAATAAGACTATATTATAATTAATACTCCGTCTAAACTGTGGAGTCTTCTAAGCAAAAGTTCTGCATGTACACAAAAGCTGCTGGCATTAAAGTTGCGAGCTACTGCATACATTAGTTTGCTCTGGGGCTTGAGCTAAGACAAAATTGTGTGAGCCAGAGGCTAGAAAACTGTGAGCTAGTTCACCCTAACTCAACTTAGAGGGAACACTGATTATAATAGTGTTTTAAGAAGGCGCTTTAATTAAAGAGAGCAACACTGGGGGGGGGGGCGATACTATTATATACAGTATACATCATTTGTTTGCCATATATATTATTTGGCTCTTGCTACATAGCTTTCACTTTTTTGTTAACATATTTCTAATGTTTATGCTTTGTTTTCAGATTTTTGTAATACTAGTTCTATTGCTTCACTTACCAGATGTCTTACTTCTATTGATTGTATTGATTTACATTGTATAATCTGCCTTGAATCTAAATGAGAGAGGTGGATTTATAAATAGCAAGTAAACAAACTTGAATTTGTTACTTGATCCTAACAAGCAACATGTCCTTAAATTAAGTAGAATTTTTTTTCACTTAAATAGTATTGGACAAGTGCTAGCAGTCAATTTAAAACACATCTATTAAAATGGATGCAACATGTGGGAGAAGGAATTATGTATTAAAAAACAACATAGTTTGAATCCAGTGGCACCTTTAAGTCCAACAAAGTTTAATTCTACATATACACAAAATCCAGAATTAAACTTTGTGGTGTTAAAGGTGCCACTGGACTCAAACTTCATTCTGCTGCCTCAGACAAACACGGCTATCCACCTAAATGTATTTAAAAAGTGTTAAATGAAAATGAACTTCCACTGCGTTACAAATCTAACACTGACCTGTTCTTGAAAAATGTCCACGCTGCCACCAGAGTTAGAATTGATGGATGCAACAGCCAAAAATGGATGCTGATCATGCCAGGATATATGAGAAGGGGGTCCACAGGAACTAGGTGCTTCAGTTCGATGATCAACATACATAGCCATAGCAGGAGTTCAGAGATCTACAAGGAGAAAAAAGTATAAGGCAACTAATGTTCCCTTTAAACTGCAGAGTCTTATAAGCAAAAATTCTACTTTTGTGGGCTACTGGCATTAAAGTTGTGAGCTACTGCATAAATTAGTGTGCTCTGGGGTCATCCTTCCTAAGACAAAAATGTATGAGCTGGAGGCTAACAATCAGCTTAGAGGAAACACTGCTAGCACACCAAGTTGCTGCAAACTAAGCCTTCACCAAAACTGAATACAAAGTAGGTTGCAGACATATACCATCACCAAACCCAAAGTCTAGCAAGGTATAAATACAACATCTCTGCTGTAAAATTATAATATAATAAGAAGGTGCAGAAATTTACATTTATTAAAAGGTTTTCTTTAGTAATGAATTTTCTACCATGCAAGACAGAAGCTGGTTATCTGAGGCTTTATCAACTGCTCCTATCATCCAACTGTGGGTTAGAAGCACCCTCAATTTAACCAGTTGCCTTTACATAAAACGATTCCTGTAGCAAAGGGAATGGCATGAAAGCAGTTACAGCAACAAGATGTGCTGAGACTGTCTTTGGATCTAGACTGAAGTAGATCAGAGGTGGCCAAACTGTGTCCTGGGAGCCACATGTGGCTCTTTCACACATATTGTGTGGCTCTTGAAGCTCCCACTGCCAGCTTGGAGAAGGCACTTGTCTCTTTAAATCACTTCTCCAAGCCAAGCCAGCCAGCGGCTTGGAAAATACATTTAAAATTAAAGTTGCTTTATTTCCACCTCTCCCCCATATATTTGCCTGCCTGCCTTTCTTCCTTCTCTTCCAGCTCTCAAACATCTGATGTTCATGTCTTGTTCATGTAGCTCTCAAATATCTGACGTTTATTCTATGTGGCTCTTAGGTTCAGAGGTGGCAAGTTTGACCATCTCTGAACTAGGTTAGCTGTTATTTAAAAAAAAAAGCTGTTATTTTTTTCTCTTATGAAGAATTCCCATATCTTATCATGCCATAGTAAAAGTGAGGGTGCCAGTTTTTCCTTTCTATTTAGCATTTTTAAAGGCACCATTCAGCTAACCCAGGGGTGGCCAAACTTGCTTAATGAAAGAGCCACACAAAATAAATATCAGATGTCTGAGAGCTGCAAGACATGAATGTCAGATGTTTGAAAGTCTCTAGTCAGGCAGGCAGGAGGGAGGGACGGAGGAAGGAGAAGTGGAAATAAAGCACCTTTAGCTTCAAATGTATTCTCCAAACCATCTAGCTAGCTTGGCTTGGAGAAGTGATTTAAAGAGAGAAATGCCTTCTCCAAGCTGGCCGATAGGGCAGTGGGGCTTCAAGAGCCACACAATATGTGTGGAAGAGCCACATGGGGCTCCCGAGCCACTGTCTGGCCACCCCTGAGCTAACCCAAAAAGTTGGTTACCCCTCCTGATTCCCTCCCTGCCCTGGTCCTCCCCCACCCCCCATCTCTTCTCTTCCCTTGATCTTCCACCCACAAACATTTCTTATCACTGCATTCTGAGATTTTCCACCTTACCAATTTCCCAGTTTCCCGTCGTTTTATCCATTCGTTTGTTCGATACCCGCCTGGGGAAAAAATGCAATAAAACATTAACTGGGAAGAGCCAATCACACAAAACGGTCCACAGGTCTAACCGCCCCCCTCCATCGCTTGAGGCGCCAGTCCCCAACAGAACCTCCCCCTGCAATGTCTCGAAGGCAGAGAAACGCCGAAGGCCGCCCCCGTTCCCGGTTAGCCCCTCACCCCCCGCCTCAGCCCGCTCGAAAGGAGGCCTGGCGGGCCTCAAGACGGCCTTCGCTGGAGGCTTCGCGTTACCCTTGGCAACTCCGGACGACCCTCGGCGGCGGAAACAGCCGAAGGCGGGCCGAAGAGCCACGAACTTTCCCGAGCGGGAAGAAGCGTACGGAAATTCCCGAAGCCTGTCTTCTGGCTTGTATGATAAAAAGAACCCAGCAAACTTCGAGTCCAGCGGCCCCTTTAAGTCCCACAAAGGTTTATTCCAGGTGTGAGCTTTCGGGTGCACCCACACTTCTTCAGGTACATAGGAAAGGGTGCTTTTATTTCGGATTATGGAGCTCACCAGAAATCTAAAAAAAACAGCACTGAAGCAAACCATGCAAACAGGTCTCATTAAATTCTGCAAAATTACACAAGGGTTAGGGGAGCCAAGGGAACCCAGTGGCGCAGAGTGGTAAAGCTGCAATACTGCAGTCCAAGCTCTGCTCATGACCTGAGTTCGATCCCAGCGGAAACTGGGTTCAGGTAGCCGGCTCGAGGTTGACTCAGCCTTCCATCCTCCCGAGGTCGGTAAAATGAGGACCCGGTTTGCTGACGGGAATGTATAGATGACTGGGGAAGGCAATGGCAAACCATCCCGTAAAAAGTCTATCGTGAAAACGTCGTGATGCACCCCGGAGTCGGAAACGACTGGTGCTTGCGAAGGCGACTAGCTTTTACCTTTTAAGGGGAGCCAACTCACACCAAACTATACAAAGTCCCGAATACAGCGTCCAAGTGACTTTGAGGATCATTTTGCACCGTGTTACCCACGATTCATAGAGCAAGGGGCACGTACTGGGGATATATGGGTGGTGGGGGTGGGAGTATTTGTAAAGTTCCTGCATTTTACAGGGGCTCGATTTTACAGAAGTCCCTTCCAATTCTATGATGATCCTATGGCCTGCACAGAAAAGCCCCAATGAATAACTCAGTTGGTATCCATTCATTTCTATCCGCCTTTCTTCTCCCTTGGAACCCAAAGCAGTTTATATGGTTCTCCTTTCTTCCAGTTTATTCTCACAAAAACGCTGAGAGCTTGTGAGCAGCTGGTTCCCTGGTAAAGAGGAAATTCGAACCTGAACCCTCCCCCTGACATTAGTGCCCGCCCATTCTCCCTAGCCAATAGGAATCTAGTTCTACATTCCCACAACTAAAATGGCTCCAAGAAAGGCAGAAAGTGATGCAGTCACAGCGAATCAGGGTCCCCGTTACCGGAAGTCGTGACCTTTCCCGGGAAGTTTAGGTTTACTGCTCCAGTCTATTTTCACGCTGTTAGCCACGATTCAGTACTGATTTATTGACCAGGAGTTTAGACTGTGGCAGGTTTATTTTCCTCTGTGTACCCCTTCATCCAATTGCCCATTTTTTTTTATATCAACCAATTGACACTCCATTGTTCCAGCTGCACTCAAGCCGGTTTGGTTTTAAGATCAAGCACATGGATGACCAAAGTATCTCAGTATTATTTATCTATTACGTTAGACTTATATCCCGCCCATTCTAGGAAGACTCAAGGCGGCTAACAACAGATAACAATATTAAAACAGTAAAACAATAAAACAGTCAGATAAAATCGCAGTGGTGTTACTTCATCTATTCAGGCAAGATCATATATAGTATTTTCCTTTCTCCAAAGCGGTCAGATCTTAGGCAGATGGTATTAATGCGAGATAGATCCAGGTGAGGTGGCAGCCCTCGCCTGTTTAAATGTCATATGCCATCCGAAACAATTCAGTCTTGCAGGCCCTGCGGAACTGCAATAAAGTTCCGCAGGGCTTCTGGGATGGCTTCTGGGAGGGACTTCCAGATTGTTGGGTCTGCCACGGAGGAGGCTCTTCCTCTGGTGGAATTTAGCCTAGCCTCTTTTAGACCAGGGACAGCAAAAAGATTTTGAGAACTTGATTGAAATGCTCTCTGGGGAACATGTGGGGCAAGGTGATCCCACAGATAGCTAGGTATCAGACGAAAGCAAGTTAAGGAATACTATTAGCTGCTTCTGGCTCATCTCAAAGCTGCCACTTTTACTTCTCACCCCCGCTTTCAGAGAAACAATTGTTTGGTGTATCTATTCAGATCCTGTACTAAAGGGTTTTTTTCCCTCCAGGACTTTAGAATTTCAATCTGTTCTCTCTTCCCCCACCCTTCCTCTGGTTCCATTTATTTTAAATAAATGAGCCAGTTTGGTGTAGTGGTTAAGTGTACAGACTCTTATCTGGGAGTACCCAGTTTGATTCCCCACTCCTCCACTTGCAGCTGCTGGAATGGCCTTGGGTCAGCCAGAGCTCTTGTAGTTGTCCTTGAAAGGGCAGCTGCTGTGAGAGCCCTCTCAGCCCCACCCACCTCACAGGGTGTCTGTTGCAGGGGAGGAAGGTAAAGGAGATTGTGACCACTCTGAGATTCAGAGTATAGGGTGGGATATACGGTAAATCCAATATCATCATTATCTTCATGGTGGGTGGATGGAATTCTGCATTTTACAGAGATGTTTGTGCTGCTTTAATGAGTCCTGTCAAAAGAGGGGCACACAACTGCTGCCGTAAATTCCTATTTTTTATACTTCCTATATACCCCATTTCTCTTCCCAATGTAGAATCATAGAGGCTTACATCCTTCCATTCTCCATTTTATCTTCACAACCACCGTTAGGTGGGTTAGGTAGAGAGCATGACTGGCCCAAAATCATCTTCCAAGCTTCCACGGCAAAATTGGGAACCAAACCTACTTCTCCTGCTCCACCACTAACCACTGCAACATGCTGACTCTGAGGGGAGTAAAACTGAGGCTCTGTAGAGTGTAGTCTAGAGGTCAAGAGTGCTGGGACCTGGGTCAGGAAGACTCTGGTTCAAATTCTTCCTTGCCTGAAACTCACCTTGGGCAAATGACGATCTCCCACTGCCCAGCCTACCTTACAAGGCTGTTGTGAGGCGATATGAAGAGCAGAATCACGTACAATGGATGCAAGGGCAGAACTTACATATATACATATTGCAGCACAACTCTGAAAGCCTAAAAAGGCTCCTAACAAAACATTTATTCTCAAAAGAACCCTTTAAAATTACTTTTATTCAAGGACAAGTTCCATTGTCCACTGGGACAGAAACATCCCCAATCAAGACAGAGTGTGACCTCAAAGTACACAGGATCCCTTTGGTCAGTGTTGCCACCTTGCTCCCATTCCTCCTCAGCCTCGGACTGATTGTCTCGAGGAGCCAAAACAGCCATTAAAGGTAAAGGTAGTCCCCTGTTGTTTCCGGTCCATGGTGTGACATCACATCAGGACGTTTCCTTGGCAGACTTTTTATGGGGTGGTTTGCCATTGCCTTCCCCAGTCATCTACACTTTCCCCCCAGCAAGCTGGGTACTCATTTTACCGACCTCAAAAGGATGGAAGGCTGAGTCAACCTTGAGCCAGCTACCTGAACCCAGCTTCTGCCGGGATTGAACTCAGGTCGTGAGCAGAGAGCTCAGACTGCAGTACTGCAGCTTTACCACTCTTCACCATTACAGGGGGGCTAACAGGTAAAATCAGACATGCATCAAGTTTAACGGAGACCATGCATTTTTTGTTTTGAAACCATGGTTTTATTCCATCTTGTCAATCTACACACACGTACAAACACAACATGACTACAAGGTGCTACAAAGTCATACAAAAATCAAGCTTTATAGTAATGACTGTACAGCAGGCTGCAGACCTCTCGCCTTTCACAATACGAATGTTAACTACTCCCCTCCCTCCCTAGTTGGTCTGTTTCAAATCCAACCGTTGAGTATTTTTCTGCCAACCTGTTTCATATTTCTCTTCTTTAAAAAAAAAACCAGAAGCATTTACATCAGCACTAAAGGAACAGGGTATGAAATACAGATCAGAACCATTTGGCTAGGAAAGGGAAGCTTCACAAGCAAACTAGTTTCTCAAATGACTGGGTTGGGTTCGAATCCGCAACCTACTGCCATAGTACAGGAGGACCACAATCTTGGCCAAGTCCCTGGGCAAAAATCTTGAATGGGTACATTCACTGCATTAAGAACCAACAGTCCTTGGCACCAAACATCCCCACTAGGAGGAATTAATTGGGGGAGGAGAGAGCAGAAATAAAAAAAAGAAGTTATGTCTAAATTAGCTGGGAGGGGTGAGAAGAAAGGGACACTTCCATGTTCTGAAATGGTCCAACAGAAATGAGAGCCGTTCCCCTTGCTCACTTGCTATTTCTTAACTGCAACAATTCCAGCTTTCATTTCCAGCACTTCTTGAGCCTTTGGGAAAATTTTAAGCAGTAGCTCCGTGGGCTTCAGGGAGACAGATTTCCTGTCTGAAGAGCAACGTCACCTGAGAACATCAGCACCAAAGCCATCTTCTACAAGAACCTCAATGCAAGTGAATCTCCCTCCCCTTGGCTCCCAGTCAGTCTCCCCATCACTAGTTTTCAAGCTTTTTTGTTCCATCCCCACTCCTTTCTTTTAAAAATGTATAATTCTAATCAGTATATGACTTGAGTATTTTTTATTTTTTAAAAAAAGCAACAACTGGAAGCTGCTGAGTCTTGTGTTTTATCGGGACGAGTTGGAACTGGAGCGACTGCGGTGACGCCTTCGACCAGGAGACCGAGATCTTGACCTCCTACGAACGGGGGACCTGCGCCGGGGAGACCTGGACCTGCAGGGAAACAACGGGATGGGAAGAAGAGAACCGTTTCATTGAGAAGGCCTCCTTTCGATCATTGATGCCTACCTAGTTCCTTTTCGATCAGGAGGACCCAAAGTAATTTACATATTCTAAAAGAGCAGCAACATTTTCGTGTGTTTACACTACACCTAAACCGGGGGGAGGGGAGGGACACACATCCTATGTCCCTACCTCATCCCTGAAATGTTCCACATTCACATTCTGAACACAGGTCAATTTTTTCCAGGCACTGACCAGCATCATCTACTTGGATCAAAGCAACATGAAGAGACAGCACTAGTATGGATAGTGTGGTACACTAGGACGGGGTTCCCCAACCCCCAGTCCGTGGACCAGTAACAATCTGTAGCCTATTAGCAACCGGGCCATGAGTTGTATAATTATTTCATTATATATTACAATGTAATAATAATAATAATAAGAAGAAGAAAACGATGACATCGGATTTATATCCTGCCCTCCATTCCGAATCTCAAGAGTGGTCACAATCTTCTTTACCTTCCTCCCCACAACAAACACCCTGTGAAGTAGGTGGGGCTGAGAGCACTCTTACAGCAGCTGCCCTTTCAAGGACAACTCTGGTGAGAGCTATGACTGACCCAAGGTCATTCCAGCAGGTGCAAGTGGAGGACTGGGGAATCAAACCCAGTTCTCCCAGATAAAGAGTCCACTCACTTAACCACTACACCAAAATAAAGTGCACAATTGTATCATCCCAAAACCACTGCTCCCCAACCCGTCCCACCAGTCCGTGGAAAAACTGTCTTCCACAAAAAGGTGCCCAAAAGGTTGGGGACTACTGCACTAGGACTTGGGACAACTGGGTTCCAATTCCTACTCTGCCATGGAAACTTGTTGGGTGACCTTGGACCGGTAGCATTCTCTCAGTCTAACTTAATCCCACAGGGTTGTTGTTGTGAGGATAAAGTAGCAGACAGGACAACAGAGTGATAAGCTGCTTTGGGTCCCCACGAGGGAGAGATGAGAAAGAGTCTGCAACCAACTGCAATTCCAGCCTTTGGCTTACTACCAGCTGAAGTACCCTCAGGAACACACGCAAATCATCCAGCAAGTAAGCTCAAAAGAACACAAAAGACATTTCTTTTTAGCTCTGTCTCAGTGGCCTGAGTTTCGCCAAGCCGCAAGGGAGTAGAGACAAAACAGAGGCGTGGAATAAACAAACAGTCGCATGTTGTATGGAAGGACTTTAAGAGCCCTGCTGGATTAAGTCAGAGATCCATTTTGTCCAGCCTCCCAATCCCAACCATGGAGAGCCAGATGGTTCCTAGGAAACAGAGCATGAAGCCATTCACTAGTTTGCAATTCACAATGCACAAGCAAATTGGTATTTAGTGGCATCTGGCTTTCTCTAGCCAGATTTATAGGAAGATGGCTGTATTTTCTTCTGTCTAATCTGTTATCTACCTCTAATCAATATAATCTTGTGAGCCTGGATTCTAGAATTGTGGGACAGTGAGAGAAGACTATCCAGTTTACCATACTGTGCGGAATTTTATAAACCTCTATCATGTCTCCACTCACCTTTTTTCCTAAACTAAAAAGCCTCACACTCTTCTCCTCTCTTGCAGAGAATCTTTTCCATTGCCCTTTTCCACACCTTATCCAATTCTATGGTTCCTTCTTTACCACAGATGGTAAAGCCAGTGAAGTACACCCAGTGGGATGCATGTAAAAACCACCCTTCACAAACACCACTGTTTTCCCCGACAACTACAAGTATGTTAAAAAAGATGACTTTGCATTCAGATCTGCATGTCCAATTTGGAATGAGTGGTATGGAAAATTGCATCTCTTCACGACTGTGTGGACACTTAAGAACTATTGGCAAGCAAAATCCTCAAGGAACGGAACCAGGGGATGAATCCTGAAGACCTGTTCCGTTAATGGCAGCATTTTTCTCTAGCAAACAGTTTCTTGTGTCAGGAGAAGGACTCTTGCGCTAAAGCTAAGCACCATTTGTGAAGCAGATCTGTGGGATCCAACCCAACATAACTTATAGCAGGGATGGCCAAACTTGCTTAACGTAAGGAAAGGAAAGATCCTCTGTGCAAGCACCAGTCATTTCTGACTCTGGGGTGACATTGCTTTCACAACATTTTCACAGCAGACTTTTTATGGGATGGTTTGCCATTGCCTTCCCCAGTCTTTTACACTTTCCCCCCCATTTTACCGACCTCAGAAGGATGGAAGGCCGAGTCAACCTTGGGCTGGCTACCTGAATCCAGCTTCTGCCGGAATCGAACTCAAGTCATGAGCAGAGAGTTCAGACCACAGTACTGCAGCACTGCTGCTTTACCACTCTGCGCCACACAGAATAAATGGCAGCTGTCTGGGACCCGCAAGACATGAATGTCAGATGTTTGAGAGTAGGCAGGCAGGCAAATAGATGGGGAGAGAGGTGGAAAGAAAGCAACTTTAAATGTGTTCTCCAAGCTGCCGGGTGGCTTGGCGAAGTGATTTAAAGTGATAAATGCCTTCTCCAAGCCAGCTGATGCGGGGGGGGGGGGGGGCTTTGAGAGTCACACAATATGTGTAAAAGAGCCATATGTGGTTCCTGAGCTGCAGTCTAGCCACCCCCTGATCTATTGGGGGGGGGATTGGAAGTTCATTTTCACCAAGTAAGATTCTAAGATCTTCAGAGTCAATTGCTTACAAGAAGCAGAACTCTATAGTTTGCAGTGAGTTAGTTCCAAAGAGATTTACCTCAAACTCTGGACAGAGACAAAACTTACAGAACCAGCAATTGTAAACACCTGTGGTTCTGCGCTGCTTGCACAGCCCCTGAAGACAACCTACCTTCTTCTCATACGTGGTGGTGATCGACGCCACATGGGCGGTGGCGGCAGCATCCTCCTGGGAGGGGAGAAACGTCTTGGGGGCATCCTAGTCCGAGGAGCCAAGACACCTGTGGCGGTGATCTCCTGACCATCAATCTGCCCTGTTAAACATCACAAAGTCAAGATGCCTTGAATGTTTTCCCATGAGAAGCCCAGTTGCAGCACTTTCTTAAAAGACAAAGATCACATTATCTTTATATAGCTTTAGGAAGAAAGGGAACGTAGCAAAAAAGAGGGCTTAGGAACAAATGCATCTTTTCGCTATGCCAATAAAGGTGGTTGTTGTTAAAACCTGCAGCTTTGTCAGGTTAAAGGAGGAAACAGAAGTTACTGGGGTGGAAGGGCAGAGAAGGAACAAGGTCTGGAAGAGTAAGAATTTCTCTACGCAATGATAAAGTCTGTTAACTTTTCCAGGACGTGGATTAGTTCTATGAAAAATGAATACCAACTTTCTCCAAGCTTTTCCGTCATGACTAATTATAAATGGCATGGTTGTATGCTTTTTGATTGTTTCATTGTTTGTATTTAAAATAAATGGTTTTTTTTTTTAAAAAATGACTATAAATAAAGGATAATCTATTCCCACTGTCCATTTGAAAAACACAGTGAGCTATTATCCAGTGGGCCAGCTTTTCCCACTTTTTTTTAGTGAGAGAACCCAGTCCAGTTGATCTGCAATCAAATCATCAACCACCTCCCCAATCAGGATGGCGACCATCGTGCTTTTCAAGGATGGTGAAGTTCCAAAGGACAAATTCTTTGGGGGGAAAAACCTGGTACTATATTTCAATCTGTTCAATCGGTTGCTGACACCCACCTCCATCCATGTGTTTCAGGGCCTTCTCCGCATCATCTGAATTCTCAAATTCTACGTACGCATAACCCTTGGAGAGGTGTGGATTGAGCCTGTCCACTGGCATGTCAATCATTTTAATCTTCCCGTAAGTGGAAAAGATTTCCATTATGTGATCCTGTTGGAGGAAAGAATTCACCTCAATGGCCATGGCAACACAACACACACTTTTACCTGGATTTGAACACTAGCTAAATCTGCACAAATCCTTCAGCTGAAGTTTACCTTCCTGAATTACCCCAACTTCACTATCATAAACTAGTGTTTTATGCGAGTTCATTTGCTTTATGACCATTATGTCTCACTTCATATTTAAGATATCCAGTCTTTATTGAGCTCTGAAAGAAGCAGACTATCACCTTGGTAACATTTCTGGTGAGCCTCCCAACATGCACTTTGGTAGGTTTTGGTGACGGGCTTCTTCTCTTCCGTTCCTTTTCATCTCTCTTGGGTGGCTTTGACCTGGTTAAAAATGTTTAAGATAGTCACATTTAAAAAAAATATTAAGAACATATGCATGAAACCAACTGTGCAACTCAACTGTTGATAATGTTCAGTAACCCCTCAGTAAATTTAAGAATTTAAAATGCAAGTTAATTGCAGCTGGGTCAAATGATATCACCAAGGCACACAGTAGGGGACAGCATCCAAACAACCCTCCTGAAGACCAAGGACATCAAACAAGAACTTGACTGAACACAAATTATTTCAGCCAAGAGCAATGGCTGGTGAGTCACTGAGGCTCTGAGCCAACCTCTCATGACGAGTGTTTCTAAAGGCCTCACCAAAATGAGCAAAAAAAGTCATTCAAACTCACTTGGAACGGGAACGTCTCCTGTTGTCGTGCCGACGTCGAGATGGGCTCGGGGAACCCGAGGAGCTGCTGGAGCTGGAACTTCGTGAAGTGCTGGAGCTCCCGGAACGGCTTGATGCTGAGGAGGAACTGGAGCCGCTGCTGGAGCCGGTGCTGGAGCTTGACCCTGAACTAGATGTGGAGCTAGAGCGGGATCTGGCAAAAAAAGGAAGTGCCAGAACAGATCATGCAAAGGAATGTGGAAATCTTCTCCCAGTCACTAGAGATAATTTTAAATGGACGTTTGCACTTCTAACTGTTGCCCATCTGTTTTACTCTCTCAAGTTTGGAGCAACTATTCTGAGGGATGCATGCATGATGTGTGCAAACCCCACACAAATTAACAATGCCTTGTTTCGATCTGGAAAGAGGAACCAGAGTTTGCATCTTTTGCTCCTCTCAATCCCAAACAGTGAAAAAATTGGGTTGTGGGAACAACCCAATGTCCCTGTATTGCACGACACAGCTTTCAGCACACTTGCACACATGTACCTCGGAAGCTCACGAACAGGGCAGGATGGAAACAGCCATCCACTTACCTCAGTACACAAAAGTCCAGGGCATCCACCACCTCCAACTATGACAGCCCTTGGAAGCCAGCCACTTCCTAAGCCCCCTAATTCCCAACAGCCATGTGACCCCACCTTGTGCTGCTGCTGCCGCTGGAAGCACTTCGCCTCTTTCGGGTCTTGTCTCGCCCGCGGTCCTTTTCACCAGATTCCTTGGTGGCTGGTTTGTCCTTAGACCTGTCCTTGGATTTTTCTTCAGTCCGGTCTTTACGCTTGCTAGGAGAGGGAGCCCTTTAAAGAATGTAAGTTCAGAAACTCAGTACCCGACTTTTCCTTGACAACATAAAGCAAAAGCAGCCCATCTCTACAGGGTGCGGAATGCTAGAATTCCCAGCATTCCCACTATGGAGCAGCTTCACAAAATAAAGCCAGTGGCGGGAAGGATGCTGAAGTTAAGAAAAGGGCGGGGAGATGCATTGTTAATTCCTCATGCTTGCTGGGAAAGCACTAGGACACTATACAACCACCGCCCCTCAGAAGGGTTAGGGCTTTGAAAAAATCAGACAATTATTACCTAGTGCTGGACTTTTTATTATTTTCTTTGATTCCTAGCAAACTCTTCTTTTTCATTCCTGATAGCTCCATTTTCCCCTTCCGAGTCCAAAAGTGGCACTGCGGGGGACACACTTATCCGACCTCTTAACTTCTAACTCCTTGAGTTTGAGAAACGATCCCTAAATCGCGTGAAATAAACTCCAAAGAGCAGCCTGGTGACAAGATAAAAAGATTTAGAGACAATTAATATAGTATATATATATATTTTATACAGGCAGAAGATACCCACTTCCCAAGGAGGTAAAAAAGGCACAAGTAACTGAGTCATCTGTGCATGCAAAGTACCATCCGTAGACAAATGACCGTTACAACCAATGCTCCACTTTTAAAATAGGCACTAGCTGCATAAGCAGCTTGCGTGGCGCATTTTTTAAAAAAGAGCACTTGAAATTCTCTCCTAAACACTTTCACATAGGAGGAAATATGAGCAAGCGAAGCAGTGGAGCTCAGAGGAACTGTCTGGAGATGTCGTAGGGTTTGGCTTTTGTACATCCACTATCCTCAGACAGCCCCTACTCAAAGTGTCCACCATGGCGGTGAGGGGAGAGAACCAACCAAACAATCCCCCCTACTCCTACATCTTTGAAGTTTCCTTTCACAGTTCTGCTTTCCTATTAAGCATCCAGGTATCAGCACACAGCTGCAGCAAGGGCAGACCTTTAAGCTGTCAGAAAGATTACAGGAGGTAAAGGGTACATCTCTCTGTCTCGATTCTCAGGGAGAGGGAGATAAAACTAATCAGGATTCCCACAATTTTGTGATGTAGCAAGTCCAGCCAAAGATCCATTTCTGGGCACTTGCTAAGGACTTGCAGGAAAGAAGACAGCTGGTAACGTAAATGCATTTGTACAAAACTATGGTGCAATTCAATTTGGAAGACAGTATATAATTCTGGGGTTTTTTTAAGGTAAAGGTAGTCCCCTGTGCAAGCACAAGTCATTTCCAACTCACTTGAACCCAGCTTCCGCCAGGATCGAACTCAGGTAGTGAGCAGAGCTCGGACGGCAGTACTGCAGCTTTACCACTTTGCACCATGGGGCTAGTTTAATTCTGTTCACCCCCAACTTAAAAGGGATATCAGAACAGAACAGGAAAAGGGCAGCCAAACTGATCAAATGCCAGCAAGGTATGTTTATCAGGATGTGTTGGACTAGTATCTGGGAGACTCAAGTTCAGATCCCCACTTCACCATGAACTCCTAGTGGCTGACCTGAGGCAAGTCACACTCTCAGCTTAACTTATCACCAAGGGTTGCTCAGAGGATAAAATGGAGGACAGCAAAAGCCACTTTAGGTACCCACTGGGAGGAAAAAGTGGGATATAAATGAAGTAATAAATAAAACAAAGGGGCTGGCCAGTACCTTCCCTATGGGAAAAGGCTAAACCAGGGGTGGCCAAACTTGCTTAATATAAGAGCCACATAGAATAAACATCAGATGTTTGAGGAGGGAAGGAGAAAAGCAAATACATGGGGGAGGGAGAGAGATGTGGAAAGAAACCAACTTTAACCACTGGCTGGCTTCGCAAAGTGATTTAAAGAGACAAATGCCTTCTTCAAGCTGGCCAATGGGAGGGAGGGGTTCAAGAGTCACACAGTATGTGTAAAAGAGCCACATGCAGCTCCCAAGCCACAGTCTGGCTACCCCTGGGCTAAACCATTTGGGATTTTAATTTAGGCAAAAGCCAATCAACAGCGGACAAGACAGATATTTACCAAATTAGGAACAACTGAAAGAAAGCAGGCAGACAAGCATTTTTCTCCCCCAAAACTAATGTTTGGGGGTCACCCCAATGAATCCTGCTGAAAGCAAATTCAGAACGAGAAGAACTTATTTTCATCATAACGAAGTAATCAATTATTATAATTAGCTTATGGAATTCATCGCCACAAGATGGCCCTGGTCTTTGGTGGCTTATTTTGAAAAAGGAATTGTTTTTGAAGGAAACTGAACAGACCCCCTGCTCAGAGCAGTCAGAGATGCTGAAAACATACGAGCTTCCTGCATGCATTCAGCTAGCCACTGATGAGTTTAGTAAGGCTCTTTTTACATTCTTAAGCCTTCTGGACAGGAACCTGGTCCCTTTCTTTGCCTTCCAGATCCCAGGTCACAAAACAGCTACGACACGGTTGCACTGTCAACAGTAACTGTACAAAAATTAGCACAAGTCTTGTGTAGTACAACAGACTAGCAGATTTACAGTAAAGGGTAAGAGTCTGAGCTCCAAGTCTGCAGCTCCCAAGTTCAGGGGTGGCCGTACTGTGGCTCTTCCACACATATTGTGTGGCTCTTGAAGCTCCTACCACCCTGCTGACCAGCTTGGAGAATGCATTTAAAGTTAAAGTTGCTTTCTTTCCACCTCTCCTCCCTACCCCAATCTATTTGCCTGCCTGCAACTCTCAAACATCTGATGTTCATGTCTTGTGGCTCTTAAACATCTGGCATTTATTCTATGTGGCTTTAACGTTGAGCAAGTTTGGCTACCCTTGCCCTAGTTCAAGCCTCAACCTTTGAGATGAGTTCACCAGGTGGCCCCAGTCAACTCCACTGGCAATACAGATAACAATCCTGGCCTACCTCATGTACCTCAAATACTCTGTCCTGCCTTTCATTTGTGCAAATATTAACAAATACATGAATGAAGTGTGTGTAAATGTGCACACTTCTCACCTGCTTCTTTATTCAGCCGAACACTGGCTTCTGAAATGACTGACTCCAATTTAAAATACTGATATAAATAAAAGGTCTTTTGGGAAGCTGGTGAGAATGTCAGTTGAGCTCCCTTTCCAGCAAACATCTTTAATTTATACTTGCATTTTAAACTGGTGTGTTTGGTGAAGCACCAACTCAGCACAGGCATGGTTTACATGTAATCATGCTGATTTCCCCAAACGCATTTTATTCTACCTGTATTTCATATTAGAGTAAGCCACTAAAAAGCCAAGACGACGGGTAAAAACACAGAGAGAAATTAAAAGAATACATTCACCCTCAACTTGAGGCATGCTAAAATATTACACGACATAGCAATTTTGTAGCTCACACAAAGTTTTGTGTCCTTTTCGTTGGTTCTAACAACAGGCATTACATGGCTTCTGGACTCAATCGTGGTCTGCATCATCAATGCATATATGTCTACCCACAGATATATGTACACACCCGTTACACAGAGAGATGCCTACATACATTGGCATAAATAGAGATTTCAGATATATCTAGCATAGTCATACCAAACCTAAAATTCCCAATACTTTTACTATTAATGTAAAGTCAGTTCAGAGCATCCAGGAAACAAACCCTGGATATTCCAGGTTATGTCAAACTAGGGCGGCTAGATCCAGGTTGGGAAACTCCTGGAAATTTGTGAGCAGGGTCTGTGAAAGACAGGGACCTCAGTAGGGAACAGTGCCACAGAGTCCGCCCTCCAAAACATCTGCTTTCTCCAGAGGATCTGAACTCTGTAGTTTACAGCAGGGGTGGCCTACAGTAGCTCTCCAGATGATTTTTGTCTACCAGTCCCAGCCATTGGCCATGCTGGCTGGGGCTGATGGGAGTTGTAGGCAAAAAAATCTGGAGAGCTACCGTTGACCACCCCTGGTCTAGAGAAAAGCTCTAATTCTGTGGGATTCTTAACTGGAGGCTGGCATTCCTGCATCAAATCACAAGTGTCTCTGCAAAACACTGGCTAAGAAACTAGGCTTAAATTAGGGTTGCTAACCTCCAGGTGGGTAATTGACAACACAACCAGAAGGTTATAGCAACAAATTATGATTTATAGCATCAAGCAAATGAGTACCCAGCTTGCTGGGGGGAAAGCGTAGATGACTGGGGAAGGCAATGGCAAACCACCCCGTAAAAAGTCTGCCATGAAAACGTGAAACCAATCTCACCCCAGAGTCGGAAACGACTGGTGCTTGCACAGGGAACTACCTTTACCTTTTTACACTATCGGGCATTCTATTCCATTGGCCAGCCCTATGCTGCAGTACCACCTCTGTTATAATATTAAATTACCTTTTGCTGTGTCTGATTCTCAAAATGCAGGACCGATTCGTAGTGCATATAACATGTGCCAACTGATTCTTAGGCTATACATGTGCCAACGGAACTGCCATCTGAAACTATTTTAAAACTGTCTATGAATGAATTGTCCTTTATTTTATTCATATGTTTTAACTGTTATTCATATTGTTTTATAAGGCTGTTATCCGCCCTGAGCCCTTTTTGGTATAGGGCGGACTATAAATGACCTAAAATAAATAATAAATAAAATAAAGAATCCCTTCATTTCATAAGGAGAACCCCTGATAGGGAGGGAGGGAGGGAGAACGGCCCCCATTTTCTTTAGGCGCGCCTGGACTTCAGGTTTCTTCCAACGATAGCCAAGGAGGCGGGGCCAGTGGGCTCTCTCGTGTCAATCATACATATCCTCTTCCACACAGAGGCTACATCCCCTCCGGTCTCCCGCCGCCGACCCACCCCGGGCCGACTCCCAAGACGCCCTAAGGTGCTCCCGCCGCCACCGGCCCTCCGCATATGCACCTCCCCAGCTGCACGAACTTCCCCCGTGCACGCCTGGCCGCCCTCGCCGTGCCGCCTGGCCCGCCCTGGCTCGGATGGCGGCGGATTCCCACCTCTCCCTCTACTCACATCCTCAGCCACCGTCTCCTCACACCTCGGTCGCGTTCGTTGTGACGCTAGAGCCGTGAGAGCGCCAAGAGCCCGTCAGGCGGCGCGGTCTGATAATGTCACGGAGAAGGCTGGTGTTTTCGCGAAGGGATTGGAAAGCGTGTGTTCGCGCTGCTGGGACCGCTTTTAAAGCGGACAGAGCAAGCTTGGGTTGCCAATCCCCAGGTGGGGGCAGGGGATCCTCCCGGTTTGGAGACCCTTCCCCCGCTTCAGGGTCATCAGAAAGCTGGGGAGGGAAATGTCTGATGGGCACTCCATGATTGCCTATGGAGACCGATATGGTATAATGGAAAATTGCTCCGCGGGTATCGGGGGGGGGGGCTGTTTTTTGAGGTAGAGGCACCAAATTTACAGCATAGCATCCAATACCTTCTTCAAAATACCCTCCAAGTTTCAAAATATTGGACTACGGGGTCCAATTCTATGAGCCCCAAAAGAAGGTGCCTTTATCCATTATTTCCAATGGAGGGAAGGCATTTAAAAGGTGTGCGGTCCCTTTAAATGTGATGGCCAGAACTCCCTTTGGAGTTCAATTATGCTTGTCACAACCTTGCTCCTGGCTCCACCCCCCAAAATCCCCAGATATTTGTTGAATTGGACTTGGCAACCCTCGAGCAAGCACCTTAACTTCCGCACTAGACTTTTAATCCAGGTCCAGCCCTATCCCAAATTGAAATTCTGCACTAGAATCATAGAAATCAATTCTATGAGTTTATGATACTAGTGGAGAAAATCAATCTGGGGACCAGGCTGGATCAGGATTAAAGGTTTGTTTGGAACTGGTCTGTGGCTCGGGAACCACATGTGGCTCTTAAGTTGCTTTCTTTCCATCTCTCTCTCTCCCACTCCCCCCATCTGTTTGCCTGCCTGCCTTCCTTGTGGCTCCCAAACATCTGATGTTCATGTCTTGTGGCCCTCAAACATCTGGCATTTATTCTATGTGGCTCTTAATGTTAAGCAAATTTGGCCACCTCTGTTCTAAACCAAAAGAAGAAGATGATACATGATTTATATCCCACCCTATACTCTGAATCTCAGAGTCTCAGAGCAGTCACAAACTCCTTTACCTCCCCCCCCACACACACACACAACAGATACCCCGTGAGGTAGGGGGATTGAGAGCTCTTGCAGCAGCTACCCTTTCAAGAACAACTCCCACAAGAGCTATGGCTGACCCAAGGCCATCTCAGCAGGTGCAAGTGGAGAAGTGGGGAATCAAACCCGGTTCTTCCAGAGAAGAGTCTACGCACTTAACCACTACACCAAACTGGCCTTCAAGACGGTGGGCCTGTTCCCAAGTAGGGGTGCCAATCTCCAGGTGGGACCTGGGGATCCCTTGGAATTACAGCTGATCTCCAGACTACAGAGATCAGTTCCTCCGGGAAAAAATGGATGCTTTAGAGGGTGGAGTTCTTTGCATTGTACCCCATTGAGGCCCATGAGTTCCCCAGGCTCCACTCCCAAATATCAAGGAATTCCCCAACCTGGATCTGGCAACCCAACCCCCACCCCCATCTGCTGACCTCCTATAAGGCCCCCAAGCAACTGGCTATCATCTGCTTCCTTCTGCATAACAGATTGCTTTGCAAGGCTTGCTCAATCGCACAGGAGCTACAGAGCAAAGCCTCTATTTTCTCCATGGGGTGAGGCTCCTCCCTTGGGGAGGAGGGGGAGGGAGAGCTTGCTTTGCCAGGCTCTCTCAATCACACAGGAGAGCTACTGAGCCAAGCCTCTCTTCCTTCTGTTGGCTGAGGCTCCACCCCCTTCTGGTCCCCTGGGGAAGGAAGGAAAGAGCCAGAGCTTCCTTTGCCCAGTTCCCTGGATCCCATGGGAGAGATACAAAGAAAGCACCTTTAAGACCAATGAGTGCTAATGTTTTAAGCATGTTTTATTTTTATTTTTTTTTAAATCTTTGTGTTTGTCTGTGTCCTTTATAAAATTTACATCTCTGCAACCTAATCTTAAATAAGTACACACATGGCCTGGCCTGACATGGCCTAGCCCAACAAGGTCTCATTTATTTCAGATCCGGCCCTCATAACAAATGAGTTTGACACCCCTGCATTAAAATATAGTGACAATGGGTTAAGTATATTTGAGTATGTCAATACAAAAAATGTTATTCTGATGCACCATTCTAAAAGAGAAATACACTGGGATACTGTGGCTACATAGCTATACTCGCTGAGAGTGGGTTTACCACTCCATTGAAAGGGTTAAAAGTGGGCTCCTCCCCTTTCCAAAGACACGACTCCTCTTCCCAGCAGCCTCTGCTCCTTGGCTCTCTCCCAATCAAACAAAGAAGGCAGGAGCTCTTGTTTAAAAAAACAGCTGCTGAAGAGTCTCCCAGCCGGTGGTTGGTGGGAAGTTGGGGAGTCCCAGGAGCGGGTTGGAAGACTCCCCTGCCCCAGGCACCAGGCACGCAGGAGGGGGGCGGGTGGGAATTGCAAGGTGACCGAGTCGCAAGATCTGTGTTAAGCAGCAAGGCGGTTTTACAGGAGGAGAAGCCTGCTGGATATAGCAGGCATAGGATTCGGGCTGCGCGGTTTCCTACCTGGTAGGTTTGCTTGCATCGCGTTGGTAAAAACTGCCCAGCAAATACAAGGGGCGCAGGCTGCGACCGATCTGAACGCGCCAAGGCGCGCGACTTTCGTGTCCTCTTGGTAAGGTAACTTTTTAACAGGGTGGTCCAATCTTTTTGAAACATGGGAGGTATTTTGGGGAGAGGCACTAAATGCTATACTGAAAATCTGGTGCCTCTACCTCAAAAAGCAGCCCTCCACTTTTTCAGGAGAGGGGGTGAAGAGTCACTGATTCTCTTGGAGGTCTCAGTGGTTTTCAATGGCATCATTGGGTATGGTATCCTTGAGGGTTAATTTCCCAGAGTCTTGAGAACTGGGAGCGTTGGAAGGGTATGACCTCTTTCTTAACAAGCCAGTTCCAGAAGGTGGGCTTAGAGGCTGCTGCTTGCCCCCCATCCTGTGTCATTTGAGTCAGGGATTGCTGGGGGAAAAATTAAGGGGCTGGGAACCCCAGAGCCCCAAGTTCAGATTTGGTGGGTAGGGCCGGCTGGGCACTCTTTACTAAGGAGAGAGAGAGTCACAAACCAGTGCTTCTTTCTGAATTCAAATTTATTAGTTTCCAAGTAGAATGTTGTAAATACATATTCAGAACATATTAAAAATACCTAGTTTGCACTCGTTTTTTTAAGATTAAGGGATATATTCTGACTACACATCAAAGCCCATTGTCAATACATGGCACTGATGAGCTGCCCTTGCCGTTAGTAAACCACAGGTATGTATAGCTTTCTTTGACCTAGCTGCTAACCAGGACTTTTTTATAGCGGGAGCTCCTTTGCATATTAGGTCACACACCCCTGATGTATCCAATCCTCCAAGAGCTTATAGAGCTGTTAGTACAGGGCCTACTGTAAGCTCTTGGAGGACTGGCTACATCAGGGATGTGTGGCCTAATATGCAAAGGAGTTCCTGTTACAAAAAAAGCCCTGTTGCAAACATACATACAGACATATATGATCTGACATGTTTTAGTTAGGTCTCTCTGAAACTTCTTGATAAACTCCCTAATAGCCATATATAGTTTCTTTTTGTGCGTTTGTCACTTATTATTTTGTGAAGCTTCATTTGGGCCCAAACAAGGTTTTTGTATGTTTTTGTAATAAGCACATATATTTTTGCCTTTAACTTTGGCTGTATTTAGCTTTTGGCCCCTTACTAGTACTTTAAACTTCCTTTGGAGGTTTTCGCTCAAAGCCAAACCACCATCAGAAGCCTGGGAAATTAAAAAATGTCATACAGGACCTAAAACAGGGAAGGCCAAACTGTGGCTCAGGAATCACATATGGCTCTTTAACACATATTGTGTGGCTCTCAAAGCCACCACCGCCCCATTGGCTTGCTTGGAGAAGCTGTTTGTCTCTTTAAATCACTTCTCCAAGTCAAGCCAGCCAACAACTTGGAGAATGCATTTAAAGTTGCTTTCTTGCCACCTCTCCCTCCTCCATCTATTTTCCTTCTCTCAAACATCTGACATTCATGTCTTGCAGCTCTCAAACATTTGATGTTTATTCTATGTTGCTCTTAGTTAAGGAAGTCTGACCACCCCTGACCTAAAAAAAAGCAGTTATGGTGCCGTGCAGGTCTTTCCTGAGAGGCCATTCTATAGCCCAGGTGCCACTGCAGAGGAGGTCCTGTCCCTGGTCATTCCAATGGGGGCATCCAAAACAAAATTTTGAAAATGGGCCTTAGAAGGTGAGCACCTGCTTACAGGTGTACTTATGGCAGCTCTTTGAGCAGCCAGCATGGAGGCAGCTGCCACTAACATTGTGTTTCCCTGTAGGGTAAGACCTTTGGTTTACCTCCATTCACGGTGTGAGTGTCGCCATGTTTTTGTCTGTGCGCCTTGGCTCTAGTGCAGTAAATAATTAACAACAGGATGATTTGGCCTGATAACTGCTCCCCTGCTGTTCCTGAACTACACTTCATCAGACAAGTTTGTGTACACAACCGAGCCCAGCTTGTTGACACAACCTATTGGAAAAAAATGTCACTCCTTGTCCTTGGAACTGTTGACATGGTTTAGGGCGGGTGGGGAAATCAGAGGTTGAATGGAAACATAACCTCCCCTCCATAACTGGGACTCTGCCTGGTTTTGGTCATGGTAATTACTCTCATCTGAGTTCTCATAATTTTTTGAGGTCAGCCAACCATGTCAAGTGGGTGGAAATTTGACACCTCTCTGGTTTGGGGCCTTTTCAGTAGCTGCTCCAAACTCTGTGGGATATGCTTCCTTTGGAGGGTCCACCTTATTTCCTTTCTGCTTCCAGGTGTGGAATACCAGCAGGAGCTTTGCATATTAGGCCTCACATCCCTGATGTAGCCAATCCTCCAAGAACCTAGAAAAAAGAGCCATGTAAGCTCTTGGAGGATTGGCTACATCAGGGGTGTGTGGCCTAATATGCAAAGGAGCTCCTGCTAGAATTCCACCCCTGCTTGCCTCCTTTGGGTGGTAGCAGTGAAAAGTTTTTCTGTTCCACCAAGCATTTGGTGCCGCTGAAATCTCTGATTTTTATAGATACGGTTTATACCACTGATGATTTCAGTAGTGGTCGTCTTAGATAATTGTAGCTCTGGTCTTCTTGGAGTTTTTTAAATGAATTGTGGGTTTTAATCGCCTTGTGAGGTTTTTGAATTGGAAGGCAGGATAAAAATATTGTCAAATCAACAGTGGCTGTAAATGGTCATTTAGAGAGCTTGAAGGTTTTTTTCGGGGGGGGGGGGTTAACAGGTAGGGCGTTGAGTACAAGCTTGGAAAATTAGCTGCTGGAAGGTTTGTGCAGAAACCTTGAAGAAGATATTGGTTTTATATCCCACCCCTTCACTCTGAATCTTAGAGCGGCTCACAATCTCCTTTCCCTTCCTCCCCCACAACAGACACCCTGTGAGGTAGGTGGGGCTGAGAGAGCTCTCTCAGAAGCTGCCCTTTCAAGGACAACTCCTGCAAGAGCTATGGCTAACCCAAGGCCATTCCAGCAGGTGCAAGTGGAGGAGTGGGGAATCAAACCTGGTTCTCCCAGATAAGAGTTTGTGCACTTAATCACTACACCAGGGGTGGCCAAACTTGCTTAATGTAAGAGCTACATTGAATAAACATCAGATGCTCGAGAGCCACAAGACATCAATGTCATATATTTGAGATTTGAAAGGCAGGCAGGCAAATAGATGGGGGAGGGAGAGATAGAAAGAAAGCAACTTTAAATGCATTCTCCTAGCTGTTGACTGGCTTGACTTGAAGAAATAATTTAAAGAGAGAGATGCCTTCTCCAAGACAGCCGATGGGGTGGTGGAGTCTTTGAGAGCCACACAATATGTGTAAAAGACCCACATGTGGCTCCCGAGCCACAGTTTGGCCACCCGTGCACTACACCAAACTGGCTCTTCAAGGGGCATGGGGAAAGTGCCCGGTTCTGTCCTAGGCCTGAGCAGTGCCAAAGAAGAGCAGGAAAAAACATCTCCAGGAAGGCTTACCGTACTTCCATGTGAGGCTGTCCATGTTTTCATGATCCATCCTACGTTTCGATTTGATTTGGTAGCAGGCGCCTTCTCCTGCCAACACATGCCTATCAAGTTGATGAAGCTCTTCTCTGGGTGCTTCCACTTTTACTGGTTTGGTGGGTTGCAACCAGAGATTGTGCCTTCTTTGGAACTCCCTCTGCAGGCACACTGATGCCTTTTCTGTCAGCCTTTGAAAACTCATAGGGTTCCCTGGAACCCATTTGCACAATCACCTTCTCCCATTCAAGGTTCTGAGAGAAAGAAAAGGAGGAGGGGGAAAAAACCAAAACCAGATCAGGCAATAATCAAAGGTCTTTACTGCCTGATGGAAAATGCACAGTACCAGAAATAAGGTTTTCTCAGGAGAGCATTTGGGAATTGTGGAGCCACCACCCAGATAGCTGTGTTGCATGTCCGAATTTGCTACACACTGGAGAGCAGAGGGAGCCAGTTTGGTGTAGTGGTTAAGCGTGCAGACTCTTATCTGGGACAACTGGGTTTGATTCCCCACTCCTTCACATGCACCTGCTGATGTGACCTTGGGTCAGTCACAAGTTCTTGCAGAGCTGTTCCTCTCAAGAACAGTTTCTGTCAGAGCTCTCTCAGCCCCATCTACCTCACAGGGTGTCTGTTATGGGGAGGGGAAGGGAAAGGAGATTGTAAGCCGCTCTGAGACTCCTTCAGGTAGTGATGGGTGAGGTATAAATCCAAATCTCTTATTTTTCTTCTTCCACAGCAGGGCCTCAGATATTCATCTGAGAGGCAGGGCAGGGTTGCTGGCCTCACAAATACACTTCACCTCTGCAGGCACTTCCATACTTACTTGTGCATCCCAAGTAAGTGAAGTGTGAAAAAAAGTACAGTCTTGTCACCATCATAAAATATATGACCCCCCAAAGTAATTCAGGAAAGTATATTTAAACTGTATATTGGAGTGAAAAAGGGTCGGGAAGGGGGCTTGATGACTGGGCACTGATGCAAACAACAGGGATTGGCTGAAACTGGAGCAGGGGGTGGGTTTGGAACAACCAGCAAGAGGTGTGTCTGGAACGACCCACCAAAAAAGGTGGGTTTGGAACCTCCAGCAAAGGGCTTTCCATTCAAAACTGAATTGTTCAGTAATGGGCACATCCTGAAAGGTGGTGGCCCCAACAATAAGGGATATTTGAATAATATTGTCTTGGTTTCTGGAGTAATAGAGGAGTCAAAGTAGGATGACAATAGGTGGCAAGCAGAGCCCTGGTTTGGACAATATAGTTTTGACAAGATTATGTAAAGGAGGGAGTTCTAGGAGCAGAAGCAGGAAATAGCAAGAGTGTTCCCTCTTTGGAGATTAAGGCAAGACCTTTTGGAGCTAAGATCTTCTGATTAAGCCCCTTTTACATAATTGATGAGTTTAGAAGGTCTGAGAAGTTCATGCGTACCTGAGAGAGGGGGAAGAAGGTAGGGGCATTGTTATACAGCAGTGGTGGCCAAACTTGCTTAGCGTAAGAGCCTCATAGATTACACATCAGACATTTGAGAGCCAGAAGGAAAAATAGATGAGGGAGGAGGGATGGAGAGATGGAAAGAAAGCAACTTTAACTTTGAAAACATTCTCCAAGCTGCTGGGTGGCTTGGCTTGGAGAAGCGAGAGAGATGCTTTCTCCAAGCCGGCTGATGCATAGGGCAGTGGGGGCTTCCAGAGTCTCACAATATGTGAAAGAGCCACGTGTGACTCCCAAGCCACAGCTTGGCCACCCCTGTTATAGAGCACCCTCAGGCCCAGGCAGATGTGCCTTCTTTCTTTAGTTTACTATAGATATCCAGAGACCGTATGTTGGGCTGCCTCATGTCTGCAATATGGCTGACACTTTGGCTCACAGATACCGAAGGGGGGCCTTCTGAGGGAGCCCTGTGTGGCGCAGCAGGCGAGAGTGACATGAAACAAAAGTGTGCCATCTTTATTCAAGTTGGTGGCTTGGCACAGGGGCTACAGCAGGTTCATGCCCAAGATGCTGGCCCTCACAGATATGCTTCACTTCCAAACTTACTTACAGTAGTGTCCCTACATGTGAAAAGTACAGTTTTGTCATCATAAAATATATTTAACCCCAAAGTATGTTCCCCGAAGAGCCTTATGCTCAGATGAATGACATCTGGAAACCCCTGACCTAGAAGACATCTGTTTAACCTTGACCAGGGCCAGAGCCTTTTCAGGTCTGGCCCCACCTGGTGGAACGCTCTTCCTAGTGAGATTAAGGCCCTGCGGGACTTATTACAGTTCCACAGGGCCTGTAAAATGAAACTGTTCCATGAGGCCTTCAGTGGCAGATGTCTAATTATATCCCCTCCTCCCATCCACCCGAGCTGTTGACACCATACATTTTATCGAAGCCTTCTTGGTGGGTGATTGTCCACTCATCCAATATGCCAGCTTTGGGGTGAATATAAGGCAGCTTCATACGTTCATATATGATCATATGGAAAAAGTGTTTGAACTCTACGGCCTTTTCCCAGAGCGGTAACAATATATTTCTGTTTTAAAGGTAAATTATTTTGGAACTGCTGAAGCAAATTGTGATTTATGAAGTCTGCTCGCTGCAACCTAACTTTGGGTGAGGCCTCCCTGTCGAGACCCATGCCACCTTTCATGACAAAGATGAATGGGAGAAAAGATTCATAAGAAGTTGCTGTGGGTGTTTACCAAAGTATTCTTGTAAACCTACCCATGGGCATCAAGAATGGCTTCGAAGACGCAAACTTGAGTTCAAGAGCCAGACCTTGGAACAGAATATAGTGGGAATGAGAACCTGTCCCTCACAGATAGGACAGATCAGTGTTCCTTCGAGAACATTCTGTTCCCTCCCTTCATGACTGTGTGCTTCTCTGACAGGATAAAGCTTGGCTTTAAACAGGAAGCCGTCAGGGCCACTAAAAGAGAAGGGAACTGTCATCAACCAAGTTTTTTTGACATCCGAGTAGTTTCTCAGTGTTAAAAAGTGCCATCAAATTACAGTCGACCTGACAGCAATCCTGTAGGGTTTTCAGGGCAAGAGGTTGCCTCTGCATCTCAGCCCTGGTCTTCCATGGTGGCCTCCCATTGAAGTACTAACTGTGGCTGCTTGGTTTCCATGATCTGATGAACTAACCTTACCCAGTCAAGGTGATGATTTCTTACTTGCTGGAGAAAATTCTCTGGAGTTTTTTAAAGAACATTGAGTGTCTGTTTTCTCTGCAGTAAAGTAAGCATACAAACCCTCCTATTTAGCACTGTTTTATCACACTGTCTCCCCCCCTCCACACACACACACACACACCTCAGTCACAGTAGTTAATGTAAAAGCCAGTGGCCAGCTCAACCACTGGTGATATCCTTGGTCTACCAATCAGGCTTAATGTCTAGAATGGTTGCATTAAGCCAGCTTCTGCTACAGTGACCCTTGAACTATAGTGCCTTTGACACCATAAGTTGCATGGGGTACCCTTCTGGGGCCATTTCACTTGTCTGGGCTTCCTACTCAGGCAATGTTTGTCCATCTCTGTGGCCTGTGTATGGTGGGTTCATTTTGGGCCGGCTTGCATTGAAAAAGCGTGGCACATCTGGAATGTAGCCACAGACTGGTAGATCCAAGGAACGAGTGGGGTCTCCTTGTTTCCACCAAGACCCATCATGGGTCGCTTAGACGACCACGCCAAGAAGCGGATTGTGGAACTGCGCAAAGCCGGCTTGAGCTTCCGCAAGATCAAAAAGGTCCTGGAGCTGGACAATATCCGGGTCACCCCGCAAGCCATTTACCTGTTCCTCAAGCGGAAGAAGGTGGAGCCTGCCCTACCCCTACCCAGCTCCCACCAGCAACCAGCTCCCAAGAAGGAGAGCAAGAGAACAGTTACGGATCAGGCTGGGTGGGACGAGGACAAGCTCTGGAACTTACTGCAGGAAAATGGAGCAGGGCAACAGCAGCGAGAGTCCGGGAACCACAGGACACCTTGCCCCACTCTTGGAGCCAGCCTGAGCGGTGAGGGCCCATCTTCTAATACCAACCAAGACTGCTGCCCCAAAATCATCCACGTGACTTCACTGAGCAAAGATGGGGGGCAGTTTGCGAAGCCAGATGCCGCTTGTGGGGCCTTCTCTGCAGGACCACATCTGGGCCCAAGTACTGGTAAGGCTGTTGGCAATGTTTTTGGTCCTTTCCTTTTATTTGTTAGCTTCTTTGACCAATGGTCTTAAGCAGTGTTCCCTCTAAGCTTAGTTAGCGTGAGCTAGCTCACAGATTTTTAGCCTCCAGCTCACACATTTTTGTCTTAGCTGAGGAAGGATGACCCCAGAGCACACTAATTTACGCTGTCACTCACAACTTTAATGCCCGGAGCTCACAACTTTAATACCCATAGTTCACAAAGTAAAATTTTTGCTCACAAGATCCTGCAGCTTAGAGGGAGCACTGGTCTTAAGCTCAAGATAAAACAAGACAGTTAATAGAAAACAAATTACAAATAATATAAAACCAAAATAGACTAACAACGAGGGAAAACCAGTCAGCATAATCACAAGACATAATTAAATAATCTGAAAGACTACCTAATATTAATATAAAATTCCTAAAACTCTTTAACATTATAAAACATTATAACAATATAAAATTAGAGTTAAAATCTTAGTACCTATTAGCAGCACGACCAGGCCTTCGTTTTTAGAGAGACCACTATAGACAAATATTTTGCCACCGAGTGAGTAATTTCAGGGTCCACATCTGCCAGCTGTAGGGTTGTCACCCAAAATTCTACAGGAGGTCGATGTTTATGTAAGATAGGGATAATCCAAAAGGATCTGGGCACAGTCCACTGATGGCAGAATAACGCAAGGTGATCTAGTGCCTCTGTTATACCTGATGCACAGTCACACAATCGGTCTCCGAATGGAATTTTAGCAAAACATCCACTTAGCTCTGCAGTTGGAAAAACATTCAGCCTCGCTAGCGTAAAAACATATCTAAATCTGGGGATTGTAAGGAAGCTTATATAAGAAGGAATTTTTTTAGGGGAAATTTTTTGGTCCATTTACATCCTTTACACCCCAATGTTCTTTCCAATAGGGACAAAAGTAGCTTAAAACATTCTTTCCCTTTTTTTGTTCCGGCCATGTTCCTGGAATTGCACCAATTGTCCACCAACTACATTTTTATCTGTTCTGTCCTGAAAAGGCAATTAAGAGCATACATGGTTCTTTTCCTCACAGCTATGCTGAGAGGTAGGACAAGCTGTGTGGAGCCATTCACTTAGATACCTTTGTGGCAGACGAGACTGGGATTCGGATCTCTTTACATCTAATCTAACGCTAATGGCTACACTGCACTGTCTCACTCTAATGTGAAGCCACCTTATACCTTTGGCCCATCTAATACCCTGGTCTTTTCTGACTATTAGTAGGTTCTCTGATACGCTGGTATTTCGTACGCAGCCTGCGTATGCAATTGTGACCTTTATTGAATTGGATTGAATCCATTGGCTACTTATTTTTAAGCACCCCTGCATTTTTAAAACTCAGACAGAATCTGATTCCTACCTGTTCGCATGGATTCTTCTTCTCCAACTGCTGAAACTTGAGCAATGAAGATGGATGGGTTATGTGAAGGGTCGCTGGATTTTTGGCTGCCGTTGCAAAAAAATTGAAACATTCTACAGCAACCGCATAAACCCTATCGTTGTGTGGGTAGCTTTCCATTCATTGCTTAAACATAAAACTCTCAGCGGTTGTTCAAGACCACTGGATCAAATGAACAGTAATAGAAAAGTAAGAATAGTAGTAGGCTTCTAGAGACTTCTAGAGACTTAAACCTGGGTCTCTCCCACAGTTAAGGTCCTCTACTGGAGTTGCTGGGGATTGAACCTGGTGCCTTCTGTCTGCCAGGTGGATGCTTTGCCACTGACCTGTGTTCTCCCTCCTCATTTTTTGGGGGTATTTTTTGTATTTATATGTGCGTATGTGTACCAGGTAGTCATGGTGACTTCTGGTGACTGACCCCTACTGGGGGCCTGGAGGATATTCAGAGAGGTGGCTGAATAGAGCCTGCCCTTCCGACTGCTGGTATTCCAAGGAGGTCTCCCATCGAAGTACTTGCCAAAAAAGAACCTCGAAGTCATGGCAACCTCTGGTGACTGACCCCTTCTGGGGGCCTGGAGGATATTTAGAGGCATAGCTGAATAAAGCTTGCCTCTGCCTTATGACTGCTGGTTTTCCTTAGAAGTTTCCCATCCAGGCACTAACCAGAGTAAACCCTGCTTAGCTTCTGCCTTAACTATGCAGGTCAGGGCCCTCCCCCATCAGAGATCCAGTTTGGTGTAGTGGTTAAGTGCTTGGAATCTTATCTGGGAGAACCGGGTTTGATTCCCCACTCCTCCACTTGCACCTGCTGGAATGGCCTTGGGTTAGCCATAGCTATCGCAGGGGCTGTCCTTGAAAGGGCAGCTGCTGTGAGAGCCCTCTCAGCCCCACCCACCTCACAAGGTGGCTGTTGTGGGGGGAGAAGATAGAGGAGTTTGTAAGCCACTCTTGAGTCTCTGATTCAGAGAGAAGGGTGGGGCATAAATCTGCAATCTTCTTCGTCTTCATCTTTCTGTGTGAGAGGTGTTCTGCTTTTAAACTCTTTAAAGCCAAGGACTCCATTTTCAGACAAGCTTTGCAAACTCAGGGTGACTTTGTAAGATTTGTTTCCACAGTAGAATCCATTTTGTTTCTGAGGGTCCTCTTAGCTGTCCCTTCTCTTCAGGTCTGACCTCGAGACCTTGTCTCTCTCTTCTCTGTTTACCCTTCTAGGTGATAACGCACCCCAGCAGGCCTCAGCCTCTGTCAGCTGCCCCTCTTCTGACACCCCTGCGGTCCCTCAGCATAGTCTGAATGGCAAAGGGAAGCTACCTCTGCCTCCTGCAAAGAATCCAGCCTTAATTGTGAAGAGGAAGATTGTAGGGCGGGCCATCCACCTCCAGAAAAAGGTAGGAAGCACGAGGCAAGAGTGTGGACAGCAGAGGCCTAGAGCCAAACAAATTGTGGATCTGATTTGAGGAGCCTCAGACTCTGCTATGCATTTAAGAAAATAAGGTGGGGGAGTCTTGCAGTGGTAGAAGGCACACAGAATGTAGAATAACCCTCCCCCCAACACTCCCATGTCCCTCACACTCGCTCAACAGAGTGGCGGGAGGAAGTGACGTCCCAGAAACCATGGTTTTTACACGGGGTTTTGGGGAGTTCCTAGAGCGTCATTACATCAGTTCCTGGTAAATCCCCAAATTGACATAATGATGCAGATCGACACTTCTGTGTCCATCAGCTGCCTCAGCATCCGTCCCCACCCCAAAGAGCTCCTCACCTCCAAAAGCTCCCAGAGGTTGACAGCAGGGGCTCCACAACTCTGTAGTGTTGGGGAAAGCATGCATTTCCTTTCTGAACAAATCTCTATAAGAAAAGTTACACAGCAAACAAATTGGAATTTATGTCCCTGAGCTATATTGTATCATTGCGGGGAATATTTACACATCGAAGCGCTGAAACTCTTAACTTTCCACAGTCTGACTTGACTCAGTTCATTCTACCTCCTTGTTCTGCTGTATTTGTAGATTAGGACCAAGTTCTAGAAAATTGAGGAGGGAAAGTTAGTCAGAAGCTATAGATGTTTGAGGGAGGGAGGGAGGAAGGCAAATAGAGGGGGAGGGGGAAAGAAAGCGACTTTA
Source organism: Heteronotia binoei (assembly GCF_032191835.1). Taxonomy (NCBI): domain Eukaryota; kingdom Metazoa; phylum Chordata; class Lepidosauria; order Squamata; family Gekkonidae; genus Heteronotia; species Heteronotia binoei. The sequence goes on along the minus strand of NC_083242.1, from coordinate 16,307,350 downwards.
GATTTAAATGCATTCTGGCTTGGCCTGGAGGAGTAATGTAAAGAGATGTTTGAGAAAAGAAGGGAGGCAGGCAGGCAGGCAAGCAAATGGATTTGGGGAAGGGGAGGGCATTCAAAGTGGAAAGAAAGCAACTTTAAATGCCTTCTCCAAGCTGGCCAATGGGGTGGGGGCTTCAGCAGCCACAAAATTTGTGTGAAAGAGCCAGTGTTTGGATGGGGAAAAGTATCTTGGGAGCTCTCTGAATAATCAGGAAATAATAGTAATAGAGGGTGTGGGATAAGCTAACCTGCTAGATGCAGATGGGGACGTCAGAAAGGAGGAGCTAAAGGGAGCCTTGCTTCCTTGGTGGGATTCAAACATTTACCGTATTTTTCGGTCCATAAGGCGCTCCGGACCATAGGACGCACCTTCCTCCTGGGGGGCGATCCGCTGCCTCTGCCTCCGATCCGGCGCTTCCCCCGCGCCTGCCTGCCTGGCTCCATCTTCTTCAGGCAAGCGCTGGGATCGCTCCACGTGGCCCCACCGCAAACCCAGCGCTTCGCAAGCGCCGGCTGCCGTGGGGGCAGCGTTCTTCCTCCTCGTCTGTCTGCCTGGCTCCACCTCTGATGCTTAAAGCAAGCGCTGGGATTGCTCCCTCCGCCCTCTCATCCCAGCGCTTGCTTTAAGCATCACAGCTGAAGCCAGGCACACAGGCAAAAGGAAGCACCCGCCCCCTCCACAAACCCAGCGCTTCGTGAGCGCCGTCTGTGGAGAAGGCAGCGTGCTTCCTCCTTGTCTGTCTGCCTGGCTCCACCTCTGATGTTTAAAGCAAGTGCTGGGATCGGAGGGCGGAGGGAGCGATCCCAGCGCTTGCTTTATGCATCAGAAGTGGAGCCAGGCAGACAGACAAGGAGGAAGCACGCTGCCCCCTCCGCAGCCGGTGCTTGCGAAGCGCTGGGTTTGCGGTGGGGCCACGTGGAGCGATCCCAGCGATTGCCTTTAGAAGATGGAGCCAGGCAGACGCGGGGGAAGTGCCGGATCGGAGGCAGAGGCAGCGGATTGCCCCTCCCGGAAGGTACGTACCTTCGGACCATAAGACGCACACACTTCCCCCCCCCACTTTTTTTTGGGGGGGGAGTGAGTCTTATGGTCCGAAAAATACGGTATTTATTTATTTCAATTTTTATTCCACCCTCCCCACAAGCAGGCTCAGGGCAGGTTACAGGTCCCATAAGCCATGACATAAAACTATCCTATCATAATGAGGGTTTTATGCTCCCCACTGGGAGCTGAGGTGGACTTTCTGTCAATGACAGCTGCTCTTCCAAGCCTTTACTGTCACCTACTGGCAGAGTGGCATCATTACAGCCTTGATTGATTTCTTGAACCCTTTTATGGGCATTCTGGTGGGTGCAAATGCCCCTGCCTTGGCAAGCTTGCCCCCAAAGTCCAATAAATAAGTAAAATGGAGAATGCTTTGCACTGGCAAATACCTTTACCACCTTTGGGTTCCCCATGCCCCGATATAACAAATGCAGCTATTCGCCAGGAAATAATATTCCTGTGCACACACTAATTCTTCCCCTTTCTCAATCAGGCGAACGGTCTCAATGGGCAGCCTCAGTCCAGTTCATCGCATGCCCCATCCTTCATGCTGAGGGTGCAGCCAGCCAGTAACTCTTCTGGGCGATCCTGTCCTGCCATGACTGCTGACTGTGGCACACACGTAAGTTTTGGGGCTAGCCGACCCAGATGCCAACTGACAGCAGTGGAGAGCCAGTTTGATGTACTGGTTAAGTGTGCGGACTTTTATCTGGGAGAACCGGGTTTGATTCCCCACTCCTCCACTTGCAGCTGCTGGAATGGCCTTGGGTCAGCCATAGCTCTGGTAGGAGTTGTTCTTGAAAGGGCAGCTGCTGTGAGAGCCCTCTCCAGCCCCACCCAACTCACAGGGTGTCTGTTGTGGGGGAGGAAGGTAAAGGAGATTGTGAGCTGCTCTGAGACTCTTCGGAGTGGAGGGCGGGATATAAATCCAATATCATCATCATCTTTTTTGAAGCAGGACCTCCTTCGCATATTAGGCCACACGCACCATGATGTAGGCAATCCTCCTGGAGCTTGCAGTAGGCCCTGTATGATGAGCCCTGTAAGCTCTTGGAGGATTGGCTACATCAGGAGGGTGTGGCCTAATATTCAGAGCAGTTACTGCTACAAAAAAAGCCCTGGTTTTACAGAGAGAAATACTTCTCCAAGCTAGCCAATGGAGCAGTGGGGGCTTTGAGAGCCACACAATATGTGGGAAAGAGCCACAGTTTGGCCACCCCTGTACTAGGTTTTTAAAATGTGATTTTTTTATGTGTGTTTAATTTCCTAGCTGCAGGACTGAGAGGGCTCTCCCAGAAGCTGCCCTTTCAAGGACAACTCCTGCGAGAGCTATGACTGACCCAAGGCCATTCCAGCAGCTGCAAGTGGAGGAGTGGGGAATCAAACCTGGTTCTCCCAGATAAGAGTCCGCACACTTAACCACTACACCAAACTGGCTCTACCCAGGCTACCTAGTCCTCTTTCAGAACACTGCTAGATAACCGTCTTCCTGAGCCATGCTGTTTCTTTCTCGTCTTTCCTTCCAGACCAAAGAGGCCAGCACTCAGACTTCCTCATCCAACCCCATCTCCTCGCCGACCAGCCCAACCTGTCTGTGGGGAGGCCAGATGGTGGCTTCTTTGGTCCCTGCCGCCAGCCCCCAGTCCCTCACCGAAAAACTGGACGTGGTGCACACAGAGGTCCAGAAGCTGGCACGAGCAATGCAGGCGGTGCTGGAGCGCCAATGCCGGCTGGAGCGCCAGCAGGAGCAGCAGCAGCGGACCCAGCAGGAAGTGCTCTTGGCGCTGCAGCAGCTCAGCTCCACCGTCGGCCAGACGGCAGTGGCCGGGAACCCGCCCTGCACGCCATACAGCAGCCTAGTGGACCCCTCGCCTTCCCTGCCAAATTTCAGCCAGTTCAAGATGGAGCTGATCTGACCAAAGAGCGGCAGAGAAATGCACAAAAGCAAAACCTGCTTCCAGGTTTGCACGGCTTTCCTCCACCCTGGGTGGCAGTCGCTTGCCGATGAGTGCGCCGCTGCCCGTGGAACACGCTGAACTCTCCTACAGGAGCTCATTTGGGCCTCACCAAGCTTCAGACTTTGCATCGTGAAATCTGGGATTGCCAGGGAACGAGATGGGGAGTGCTACTCCTCACCCAGTGCCTTGATTCTGGAAGGCACTTAATCATTAATAAATAAATCATTAATAATAAATGTTACGTTGATGCAGACAGCTTTCGCCACTAATTTAAGTTTCATATGGCAGTGTGTGTGGCATAACCAGGCAATCCTGTCCGGCAGCTGGAAGTTCTAGCTCTTCTAGTGTTGTGCACCACTAGGTGGCAAGCTAGACTGGCTTTGAAGGCAAGAGACGTTTCAGAGGTGGTTTGCCATTGCCTGCCTTTGCGACACAACCCTGGTATTCCTTGGAGGTTGCCCATCCAAATACTAACAGAAGCTGACCCTGCTTAGCTTCCAAGATCTGACAAGATCAGGCTAACCTGGGCTACCCGGGTCAGGGCTGCTTTCAGCACTGCTGGGAGGCTAATTTTGGTGTCACGCAGAGACTTCCCCCAAACGCTGGATCAGGGCACACATGTTAACGTGACCATTGAGGCAGGCTGTGACAAATTTAAGTTTCTGCAGGGAAGGTATTCATTGCTTTGTCCCTGTCAGGATTGGTTCCCCCTGCCCCAGGCAGTGGTGTCTTCCAGAAGGTGGCCGTGTGGTGCCCCTGCTCCACAGTTGATGGTACAGGGGAACCCAGAAGTGTCTCCAGCGCTGAGAAAGCTAACTGATAGGGCAAAGAGCAACTGAGAGCGCCTGGGAGCTGTACTGATGGGGCTCTGCTGCCATTCCAAGGAATTGCCGTGTCTACTGGCTGGACAGCCAATTAATTCAGCCTCTCCGAACCAAAATGCGAGGTGCATCTCCAGTTTTAAATGCAGGATGGAGTGGGGGGAGAAAGTCCTTCAAAAGAATGGGAAACTGTTTCAGAATCATATGAGACAACTGGAGGGATACCTTAGAACAGGGGTGTCAAACTTATTTGTTAGGAGGGCCAGATCTGGCATAAATGAGACCTTGCTGGGCCAGGCCATGCGTGTCATAAAATGTAATGGCAAGGAGCAGAGATATAAACTTTATAAAGGACAAACACAAAGATTTTTAAAAAAACTTTTAAAAAAACAAGCTTAAAATAAAACATGCTTAAAACGTTAGCACTTGTTGGTCTTAAAGGTGCTTTCTTTGTATCTCTCCTGTGCAGTCCAGGGAACTAGGCAAAGGAAGCTCTGGCTCTTTCCTTCTGCAGGGGACCAGGAGGGGGAAGAGCCTCAGCTAATAGAAGGAAGAGAGGCTTGGCTCAGTAACTCTACTGTGCAATTGAGAGAACCTGGCAAAGCAAACTATCCCTCCTCCCCTTCCTTTCCAAGGGAGGAGCCTCAACCCATGGAGAAAATAGAGGCTTTGCTCTGTAGGTCCTCCGCAATTGAGCAAGCCTGGCAAAGCAAGCTGTGATGCAGAAGGAAGCAAGAGTGAGGGAGAAGGAAGCAGATTACAGCCAGTTGTTTGGAGGCCTGATAGGAGCCCTTCGGGGGCCTGATTCATTCCCTTGGCCACGTTTGATACCCCTCCTTAGAATATTCATCCACTACGTGTCTTCTTACTTGGAAACAGCAAAGAGAGGTTAAAATCCTACAAAGGAGTTGTGTGTCTATTCCAGGGTCGCCAAACTGCGGCTCAGGAGTCACGTGCCTCTTTCACACATCGTACAGCTCTCGAAGCCCCCACCCCCCCATTGGCTGGCTTGGAGAAGGCATTGCTTTCTTTAAATCACTTCTCCAAGCCAAGCCAGCCGGCAGCTCGGAGAATGCATTTAAAGTTGTTTTCTTTCCACCTCTCTCCCCTCCTCTCATCTATTTTCCTTCCTTCCTTCCTGCTCTCAAACATCTGACCTTTATTCTATGAGGCTCTTACATTAAGCAAGTTTGGTCACATCTGGTCTTATCCTATCTTCAGCCCACCCTTTTTGCAAAGAACGCCGAATGATGTTCGTGGTCCTCTCCACCTTCGTTTTATACTCCACCTTCGTTTTTTAAAACTGATTATTTTCCCACTATAGCTGTACCCACACTCAGTGTCACTCCTCGTTCACCTTCCCCCACTTCTCAGGTTTTCCACCCATACTTTCATCTCCATAAAAATCTGGGGGTTTTATTATTTCTTTTTGCTGATTTCTAGTCCGGCCTTTCCCAGGTCGGGCTCAGGGCGGATTACAACATAATAATTTAAATCACATCATAAGACAATTTAAATTAAACAGGTAAAACCATTAAAATAAATTAAGGCAGCATCAGTGTACAGATATGTACATCCTTTACAGATTGGACACAGGATGCGGTCAGTGCAGGGAGGCCGATTAGACGGTATGAGGATGCCTGCCTGCCTCAGCCAAAAGCCTGGCGGAACAGCTCCGTTTTACAGACCCTCCAGAATAGCAATAAATCCGGAAGAGCCCGCATCTCCTTGGGGAGCTGTTCCGCCAGGTTTGGGCCAGGGCCGAAAAGGCCCTGACCCTGGTCGAGGCAAGCCGGACATCCTTTGGGCCAGGGATGCTCAGAAGATGACTGGCCGATCGTAGAGGCCTCCGGGGCTTGTATGGAGAGAGATGGTCCCGTAAGTATGTAGGTCCCAGGCCACGTAAGGATTTAAAAGTTAATACTAAAACTTTGAAAAGGATCCGGTACTCAATTGGTAGCCAGTGCAGACTGCGCAGTGACAGCCGACTGCCTGCCCGTACAGGTAGTTCAGTCTTCTGTGCATAAATTGCAGGGAAGGAAAAGTCACACAAGAATTCAGGGCTTTTGTAGCAGGAACTCCCTTGCATATTAGGCCACAAAGCCCTGATGTAGCCAATCCACCTGGAGCTTACAGGGCTCTTAGTACAGGGCCTACTGGGGATGTGGGGGGGGGGGTGGCTAAACTTGCTTAACAGAAGAGACACATAGAATAAACATCAGATGTTTGAGAGCAGCAAGACATGAACAAATGTTTGAGAGCTGCAAGGGAGGAAAGCAAAGCAAAAAGATGGAGGGAGAGGTGGAAAGAAAACAACTTTAAATGCATTCTCCAAGCTGCCAGATGGCTTGGCTTGGGGAAGCGATTTAAAGAGACAAATGTCTTCTCCAAGCTCGCTGACAGTGCAGTGGAGGCTTCAAGAGCCATGCAGTATGTGTGAAAGAGCCACTTGTGGCTCCCAAGCCACAGTTTGGCCACCTCTGGCCTACAGTAAGCTCCAGGAGACTTGGCTACATCAGGGTGTATGTAAAAATGTGAGATTGTCTGTCAATGACAATGGGAGATGGGTTCAATATATGTAATGGGATAAGCAATCAGAGTCCCTGTTTGAGTGTGTCAATACAGCTAAAAGAGAAATACATCGGATAGTGATGTTCTTGCCCACCTAATTTACTTTTTAACATGTAAACATAATTCCAGTTTGCCATAGGAAAAAGGAATACGATAAAATATAGTGAAAATGGGTAAAGCATATGTAATGAGATATACAGCCAATATCCCTGTTTTGAGTATGTCAATACAAATAATTATACTGATACACAATTCTTGAAGTCCCTGGTAATTCAAATGCAGATTTTCAGATAGCAAGAAGTGTAATTTGGTGACCAGTAGAGGGCAGAGACAACTCCACTGAAAGGGATATTTTAATTACAAGAAGGTAGTGTTAATGCTCTGGCATTTCTTTTAATGCTGCCTGCCACACACTTCCCTGTGCCTTAAAGTACAGTTACCATTCCCACAAAAAGCTGCTGCCAAGAGTATAAGGCTGGGGCCTGTGGAGCACCTGGCAGAGTAATCATAATAATAACTGTATGGCAATAGATCCACGTGGGCAGCCATGAAGCAGTGGAATAAATGTTGAGTCTAGTTGTACCTGTAAGACCAACAAAAGTTTATTCAAGGTATCTGTAGAAGGGCGCATGCACATGAAAGCTCAAACCTCAAACAAGTTTCTGTTGGTTTTACACATGCCGGTAGACCAGGGGTGGCCAAACTGTGGCTCAGGAGTAATTTCCATTTCATTTATTCCATTTATATCCTGCCTTCCCCACCAAATCAGGTTCAGGGTGGGATATACATATTGTGTGGCTCTCAAAGCCTCCACCACCCAGTTGGCCAGTTTGGAGAAGGCATTTCTCTCTTTAAATTGCTTCGCCAAGCCAGCTGGTGTTTTGGAGAATGCATTTAAAGTTGCTTTCTTTCCACCTCTCCTCCCTCCTTCCTCCCCCATCTATTTGCCTTCCTTCCTGTCTTGCAGCTCCGAAACTCTGATGCTCATGTCTTGCGGCTCTCAAACATCTCATATTCATTCTATGTGGCTCTTATGTTAAGCAAGTTTGTCCACCCCTGCACTAGACTCAAAAATTGCATGGCAATGTGTCGAATAGCCAGAATATCAGAGGACTGTCAGGCAGCTGTCAGATGCTTGAGAGCTGCAAGACATGTGTTGAACAAGCATAGGTAATGGCCAAGAGGATTTAAATCCAGACATTGCTCCTCAATGCTCCCTCTAAGCTGTGGAGTCCTGCGAACAAAAATTCTACGTTGTGAGTGAGCAATTTGGCATTAAAGTTGTGAGCGAGCAATTTGGCTACTGCATGAGTTTTCTCTGGGGCCATCCTTCCTGAGCTAAAACAAAAATATGTGAGCCAGAGGCTAAAAAACTGTGAGCTAGCTCACACTAACTCAGTTTAGAGGTTAATTAATTAACCAAAATTTGAGCCAAATAATCCCTTCTTTAATATATTAAATATACTCAGTTGGATTTTTTTTTGGTTTCTATGGGGAGAGAGAAGAGACAGATTAATCTGAGAGGAGCATCTTCCACCCAGCAGAATTAACAGACATTCCCCCTGAATCAGATGGTCCTGATCAGGGGTGGCCAAACTTGCTTAATGTAAGATCCACATAGAATGAATGTCAGATGCTTGAGAGCTGCAAGACATGAACGTCATGTTTGAGACCTGTGAGATGGATGGACAGAAGGAAGGAAAATAGATGGGAGGTGGAAAGCAAGCAACTTTTAACTTTGGGCGTTTTCGCATTTGCGTTTACCCCAGGGTGGCATCCCACTTACCTCCAGATCTTTTGCTTGATTTTGCACATGTTGCTCCGCAGTCGCGGTTTGATCCACGGCTTCAGCACTTTCACCGCGCAGTATCTGGATGCGCATGTTAGCGGAGTTTCCTAAAACCTGCAGATCCACTCCACGGAGTTTGTTGTGGGAAACTCATCCCGTTCCGCATCGACTGCTTGGGGGGCAGCACCCTCCTCTGCCTTTCAGTCCTCCCACTCCATCCCCCTGGGACGTGCAATGCAATGCAAATCATGTACGCTGCTTGCCTGGCCAATCATCAGCCGTATAACCTTGTAGTGTGTGTTCGTGGTGCTTCCAAAACGTGCCCGCTCGGCCATTTTGTCCCCTTCATTTTAGTTCTTTGCATAATAGCGATATTTCACAGCTACAAAATTCCAAAATTTCAAGGAATCAAGGAATCAGTGAGGTGCCATACAGCATACACAACACACGCGTGATGCATTCCGTTAGATCGAAGTCTGAGGGCAGCATCCACAGCTTGTTTTGGGGAATCCTGCTTACTACTACTTTGATTGATACGCATCCTTCAGATCACACATAAGTTGTTGGCAGTGGTCAGATGCAAGCGTGCAGCATTTCCGGTTAGGCGGTGCCTGCTGGGTTTTTTCAGCTACTTCTATTTGATTGCGTTACTGCGATATTTCGCAACTACGGAATTTCGTCATATACTTAATGCAGCATTATCATACATCAGGGTTGATCCCTGCAGACATAAGTGTTGGGGGGGGGGGGGGAATCTCGCGAGAATTGTGACTGCTGTATGAGGATCTCTTTGCATGTGCATTAATGAGTTGGCGTCCGGCATACAGGCACAAAACCAAAACCTCCACTATGGAATAAAGACACGCCACAGTCTTGTTAACCAGATTCTCCATTGCGAATGCTTCTGTCAATACATAAAGGGCTGTGGAGGATGCTACAGCTGCAGCCAATGCTTAAGCATAAGCCGCACACGTGATGCGGTTTGCCCGCGAAAAAAAGGGGGAGGAACAGTGGTGACGTGTTACGTTGTTACGCAGTAACGCAACCAGCCATGCGCTTAAAAAAAAAAGATTGACAGGGCCTCAAAGTCAAGTCGATGCTAGTGCGAAAACAATTTGACGCGGGCTGCATGGAAACCGACTGCGCAAAAGAGGCCATCGTGCGAAAATGGGGGAAATGGTCCGGACAGAATTCCTCCGCGGAATAATGGTAGCAAACACTAAGTGCGAAAACGCCCTTTAATTGCATTCTCCACACCGCTGGCTGGCTTAGTTTGGAGAAGTAATTTAAAGAGAGAAATGCCTTCTCTAAGCTAGCCAGTGGGGTGGTGGGGGCTTCAGGAGCCACACGGTACGTGTGAAAGAGCCACATGTGGCTCCCGAACCACAGTTTGGCCACCCCCGGTCCTGATCAAAGTTTATATGCATTTCCTGCTAATCTTTGTGCTGCCAAAATGGCCTGGGGAGTTTTGTTGGGGTTTATTAAATTGCTTACAGGCAGCACCATGGCCTATTTCCTTCCCATTTTACCCTGTGTTGCAACTTTTGCTCAGACCCTGCGAAATGCAAGGCGTGTTGCAACATTGCTTCTGAAAATGTGTTTCCTGTTGGAAGGAATAGAAACCACATCAAAGCACAATGAAGCAAGCAAGCAATTGTAACAATTATAATAAAGCAAAGTCTTTAAATCAAATTGTATCACATTTTTGTTTATATGCCTGCCAATGTTCCCTCTAAGCTCCAGAGTCTTGTAAGCAAAAATTCTACTTTGTGAGCTACTGGCATTAAAGTTGTGAGCTACTGAATAAATTACTGTGCTCTGGGGTCATCCTTCCCGAGCTAGGACAAAACTGTGTGAGCCGGAAGCAAAAAATCTGTGAGCTAGCTCACACTAACTCAGTTTAGAGGGAACACTGACGCCTACCCCCCAGTGCAGACTTACTTATATGGAAAAAGTTTGAGATAGTCATGTGAGACTTAGGACCAGGGCTTATTTCCTCGAAAAAAGAAGTGCCAGAACTCTCAAGAGGGAAATGAAGGAGAAATACATGGGATCCTTCGAAACAATATTATTTTCATGGGCTACAAACTTACCTCTATTTTAAAGCAGTGTCCAGGCTTCATTTCAGTGCGCTGCTTCCCTCATTTGAGAGACAGAGGGCAGCGTAGGAGCAGGGAGGGCTGAGGCAGGTATTCCCTTGGAAGACTTGGTCACAGAAAGGCTGCAAAAAGCCATTTGTTGCAGCAGCCTCCCCACTCCTTATAGCAGGGGTGGCCAAACTTGCTTAATGTAAGAGCCACATAGAATAAATGTCAGATGCTTTAGAGCCACAAGACACAAACATCAGATGTTTGAGAGCTGCAAGGAAGGAAGGCAAATGGATGGGGGAAGGAGGAGGGAGGGAGACGTGAAAGAAAGCAGCTTTAATTTTAAATGTATTCTCCAAGGTGCCATCTGGCTTGGGTTGGAGAAGTGATTTAAAGAGAAATGCATTTTCCAAGCTGGCTGACGTGATGGTAGGGGCTTCAAGAGCCACACAATATGTATGAAAGAGCCACATGTGGCTCCTGAGCCACAGTTTGGCCACCCCTGCCTTATAGTAAGAACATAACAAACCTGGTAACCTTTGATCAGGGCTTTTTTGTAGGAAAACCCAGCAGGAACTTATCTGCATATTAAGCCACACATCCTGGTATCACTGTTGTTTCACACAGGTCTTTTTTTGTACGAAGAAACCAGCAGGAACTTATTTGCATATTAGGCCACACTCCTTGATATCACCATTGTTTCACACAGGGTTTTTTGATAGAAAAAAACCCAACAGGAATCATTTGCATATTAGGCCACACCCCCTGGTGCCAACTGTTCCTGCTCAAACAAAGCCCTGCTTTTGATAGGATCAAATGTAATGGCTCAAAAAAGCAGTCTGGAGAGAAGGGGTCTACTGACAAAAGATGGGAACAGATGCTGTTGTTTTGACCCCCTATTCAAGGTCTAGAGGCATTTCTTCTGTTGGCTTTGGGAAGGAATGAGCTACTGGCAAAAGTAAATCCCCCTGGGAACTTTTTTTCCCCTCAAGCCTTTGTCTTTCTATTGAGGGGCAGTACAGAGACGGGATTGTTGCCATCTCTCTTCTCAACACCAGCCCAACAGTCGCTCTCGGGAGCTAAAATCTCACAGTCCCCACTTTTGAATGTGGAGGTTTGCTTTGGGAAGGAAACTCTAAAAGGGTAAACGGGAGCCCCAGAACAGTAACTGAGGCTTCCAGCAAGACCTGTGTACACATCGCCAGACACGTTACCCATTTAAGCAGTGTGGCACATATATTTGTGGTCCGCTTGTTTGACACACACCATTTATATGGTTCAATTTTTTTATTCCACCCGTCCTCCAAGGAATTCAGTGGAGGGTAAATCATTCCTTGGTCTTTATCCTCACAACAACCCTGTGAGGTGGGTGAGGCTGAGAACGAGAGTGACCAGCCCAAGGTCACTCTAGAACTTCAAGGCAGCTGTGGCAAATACAAAAATCTGGCAGCATGGTGGAATTCTCAGTAGGCTGCAAGTTTCCATCCACGTCTTAACACAGCGCTTTGACACACATGGACCCACCTCGCTCTTGTAATGTGCGCCAGTTTGTAATCAGGTTGTTCAACGGCTTGCTTGGAAACAGGGATGCGCACAAGCCTTTCCCAAAAGCAAAACTATCCAAGACTCTCTTGCAGGCTTGCCGTGGATATCTGACAACCTGAGGTAAAGCAGGAACCTCCATGGAAACAAAAGAGGCTCCCAAAGTCAGAAGATTTTTTAAAAAAACAATAAAAATCTAGGACTTCTTAAAATGCAGCGTTACATTCTTGGCGCATTAGTGCAAATACCAGGCAAGAGCAGCGGCGACTCCGGCGATCTCCTTCAGTGCCAGAAAAAAGCTTTTTCCTGGAGAAGGCGGATTTCTGGCAGCATCAAATGCCTGCCATAATCTCACAGTGGTCGTTCATCTCAATGGTGGTGTAATTCTGAGGCCGCCTGGAAAGAGGAAAGACATTTAAGGTGGTCAGACAGCTTTTCATTTTTGGGTAGTCCTGGCATCAGGAGGGTGTCTAGGGCAAGCATTTGATGTTGTGCCAAAACTTTACATTTCTGCAATAAGCTTGCCAGGTTCCCATAGCCACCAGCAGGGCTTTTTTTGGTAGCAGGCACTCCTTTGCATATTAGGCCACACTCCCTGATGTAGCCAGTTTTCTTGAAGATTACAGTAGGCCCTGTACTAAAAGCCCTGTATGCTCTTGGAAGATTGGCTACATCAGGGGGGTGTAGCCTAATATGCAAAGGAGTTCCTGCTACAAAAAAAAGCCCTGGTCAGGGGATGGAGCGTGGGGAGGACAGGGATCTCAGTGGGGTACAATGCCAGAGAGCCCTCTAAAGCACCTATTTTCTCCGAAGGAACTGACCTCTGTACTTTGGAGGTCCACTGTAGTTCTAGGGGATCCCCAAGTCCCACCTGGAGGCTGCCCATCCCTATATACAGCTAGAAATTCTGTAATAATTCTTTTTAATACTGTTATTGCAATATTATTGTTCAATTCATTTCTGAAGTCAGAAATTCTAAAATAGTTTCCCCAAAGCAGGCAAACTTACTTTTTGCTTTTGTTATTTTTGTTTTGTTTTTTGCTTAAGTAGTCTAATACCAATCAGATTTCAAAAACTGGAAAAATAGGAGCATGCTTCTTTGGCAGGAACCAAGGGAAAGGAAGGGAAATGAGGGTCTCTTTCCTGCTTCTCGGGTATCCTAGGGGTGGCCATGCTGGCTGGGGCTGATGGGAGTTGTAGGCAAAAAACATCTGGAGAGCTACTGTTGGTCACCCCTGCGGCTCCTATCCTCAAGCAGGATGTAGTCATACATTTGGAAAGGGATAATTTCAAAGAAAAAGAGGTGCTGGAGCTCATTAGCACAACTCATTGGCATCTGCCACACACCCCTGACATCACTGGAAGGTGTACTCAATCATATCAGCTTAGCATTTACCTCAAAATGCTTCTTGAATTGTAATTGTCATCCTAAAACCTTGCTCCTATCATACTTTTTACATTACTTTCTCCTATGCGGCCATAGTGGCATGATGAAGATGTGTTTGGGTTATTTTCCCTTTTGTGGGGAAAAATATGAGAAAGTTTGTCAAATCATAAGAGTTTAGCAAAATTCTCATGGGGTTTGAACAATGGAGTCCAGAAGCAAGTATTTGGGGGGGGGGGGAGAGAAAGAAAGAGCGCAATAAAATTTAGAAGTTCTGGAGCTCTGCTCCTGTGAGCTCCTGCCCAAAATGAGGCCTGCACTTGGAAGCCATTTAATACAACCACAAGAAGCCAGAAAAAGAACTCTTCTCCTTCTTTCTTTTTAAAAAGTGCATAAGATACAAGCCTGAACTAGGGTTGCCAATCCCCAGGTGGGGGCAGGGGATCCCCCGGTTTGGAGGCCATCCCCCTGCTTCAGAGTCATCCGAAAGCGGGGGGGGGGGGGGAGAGATGTCTGTTGGACACTCCATTATTCCCTATGGAGACCGATTCCCATAGAGTATAATGGAGAACTGATCCATGGCTATCTGGGGCTCTGGGGGGGCTGTGTTTTTGAGCTAGAAGCACCAAATTTGCAGCATAGTATCCAATGCCTCTCCTTAAAACACCCTCCAAGTTTCAAAATGATTGGACCAGGGGGACCAATTCCATGAGCCCCAAAAGAAGGTGCCCCTATCCTTCATTATTTCTAATGGAAGGAAGGCATTTAAAGGGTGTGCAGTGGTCCCTTTAAATGTGATGGCCAGAACTCCCTTTGGAGTTCAATTGTGCTTGTCACACCCTTGCTCCTGACTCCACCTCCAAAGTCTTCTGGCTTTACCCCCAAAGTCCCCAGAAATTTCTTGAATTGGACTTGGCAACCCTAGTCTGAGCACATAACCAGATTCCATGTAGCACAACTGCACTTCAGCAACCAAACAGATATATTGCTATCCAGTGCAGCTTGCATCTATCACCTTTTTATCCCACCCCTCCTCCAACGCATTCAGTGGGGAGTACAGATTTCTCCCCTCCACCATTTTATCCTTGCAGCAGCTTTGAGAGGCAGGATAGCTGAAGGAAGAGAGAGGCTGACCCTCTAGCACAGGGGTCCCTAACCCGCAGGCCGTGGACCAGTACCGGTCCGTAGCCTGTTAGCAACTGGACTGTGAATTGTATAATTATTTCATTATATATTGCAATGTAATAATAAAGAAGAAGACGAAGAAGAAGAAGAAGATGACAACAACATTGGATTTATATGCTGCCCTCCACTCCAAATCTCATAGCGGCTCACAATCTCCTTTATCTTCCTCCCCGACAAGAGACACCCTGTGAGGTGGGTGGGGCTGAGAGAGCTCTCTCAGAAGCTGCCCTTTCAAGGACAACCTCTGCCAGAGCTATGGCTGACCCATGGCCATTCCAGCAGGTGCAAGCGGAGGAGTGGGGAATCAATCTCGGTTCTCCCAGATAAGAGTCTGCACACTTAACCACTACACCAAAATAAAGTGCACAATTGTATCATCCCAAAACCATAGCCCTCCCCCCGCTCCGGTCCATGGAAAAATTGTCTTCCACAAAACCAGTCCCTGGTGCCAAAAAGGTTGGGGACCACTGCTCTAGCATTATCTGAAGAAGTAAGCAGTGACTCATGACAAAAGTTCATCCCCTGCCACAATTTTTTTTAGCTCTTCAAGGACCTCCTGGACTCGAGGAGTTCCACTGTCTCTCAAGGTTAGTGAGTAAACTTCATGGTGGAGCAGGGCTTTGAAGAAACAAAATTAAAAAACAAGCAACTGTACATCTTGAAACCAAACAGTACATTATAATTGTTCAATTACACCTTTATCCCTTAAGGTTTCCCCATTTCAGGTGGGTTTTTCCCCCTCATCACCACTTCATAAACTGTGCTGGAAGGCACAAGGGTGGTGTCTGACCACTAGGAAGTCCGTTGCACAAATTCAGTACTGGAAGCATATATTATGAAACCCCTGAAGTCATCATTCTGGGAAGGGGGAAATGCCCGCTGGAAACAGGCAGTTGAAAAGACTGGTTCTGCTGTTTCCACAATGCAACAGTCCCACACTTGAGGAAGCTGAAATCACTGGTTCCTTGAGATGGGACGGTAGGACTTGTCTCGCCCACAGTCCAGAAATCCCCAAAGTAGGAGGACAAAGACCCAAAAACCCCCCTCCAAAAACAAAAATCAAAAAGGGTTGATTTAGGAGGAACTTGAGAAAATTCACCCATCCCTCCAGTGTTTGAAGCAACTTATGGTTTATGCAACGCAACTTTTCTACAAAAAATAGGAACTGTAGAATTTAAGGCAGTCCCCTGAAACCACATATCAAGACTTAGTACCGATTCTGCGGAACGTGCATCAGCCTGGCAGGAGGGAATGCTTTTGGTGCCTAATGCTTGAATGTGTAGGGGTCAAGTTCCTGCCAAAAGTAGCTTTAGCAATGCTCGTCTCTTGAACCCACTCAAGTCGCTGAATGGGGGAGAACCTACGGGAGTTGACACACTGTTTTACCTTTTGCAGACCAATGAAGACCTGCAGCCTTTGGCAATCTGTTCATTCCCCTTACTCTCTTCAGAAATCTGCCACCTCCACTAGGGTTGCCAAGTCCAATTCAAAAAATATCGGGGGACTTTGGGGGTGGAGCCAGGAGACTTTGGGGGTAGAGCCAAGAGCAAGGTTTTGACGAGCATAACTGAACTCCAAAGGAAGTTCTGGCCACACATTAAAAGGAACCACACACCTTTTAAATGTCCTACCTCCACTGGAAATAATGAAGGATAGGAGCAACTTCTTTTGGGGCCCATAGAATTAGACCCGCTTGCCCAATATTTGTGAAACTTGGAGGGTGTTTTGAGGAGAGCCACCAGATGCTATACTGAAATTTTGGTTCCTCTACCTCAAAAAAACAGCCCCACCCCCAGAGCCCCAGATAACCACATCAATTCTCCATTATACTCTATGGGAATTGGTCTTCATACAGAATAATGGAGTGCCCAGCAGACATTTCTCTCCCCCTTGCCGCTTTCTGATGACCCTGAAGTGGGGGGAGGGCCTCCAAACTGGGGGATCCCCTGCCCCCACCTGT
The DNA here is from genome assembly GCF_032191835.1 of Heteronotia binoei. Classification (NCBI taxonomy): domain Eukaryota; kingdom Metazoa; phylum Chordata; class Lepidosauria; order Squamata; family Gekkonidae; genus Heteronotia; species Heteronotia binoei. The sequence goes on along the minus strand of NC_083242.1, from coordinate 16,290,970 downwards.
GGATTGGCAACCCTAAACTCCACTGGCCTCCTTTTCAGGGGTGTATTGAGGACTGTCCTTGCTCAGCTTCTTTCCCAAGCACTAGGATAGGGGAGGGATGGTCATACCCTGGGACCGATTTCCCACTCACCTTATGTCGCTCTCACGTTTCTCTTCTCAGCGGGGCTTCCTTCCGATTTCACACTATCTGCACCAGGATAGTGTGAAATCGGAAGGAAGCCCCGCTGAAAAGAGGAACGTGAGAGTGGTGTAAGGTGAGTGGGAAATTGGCCTGAGAGCTTAAGAACTAAACTGGGTTCCAGGCTTGATCCAATAGCTGTGGGACTTGGGCAATTCCCCTGGTCTTGCAAAACCCTGGAGCAAGCCATGATACAAAGCAGAACGCGGAACTGGGGAGAAGAGGGGCCACCCCTTACCGTTTGATGAAATACAATGCTGCACCAGTTAACAACAGGGCAAGCAATATGGATCCCAGGATGGCGAGAGCAATCTCCCAGGTCTGGAAGGAAGCTGCCAAAAAATAAAGATGATGATATTGGATTTATATCCCGCCCTATACTCTTAATCTCAGAGTGTCAGAGCAGCTCACAATCTCCTTTACCTTCCCCTCCCCCACAACAGACACCCTGTGAGGTAGGTGAGGCTGAGAGAGCTCTCACACAAGTTACCCTTTCAAGGAAAACTCCTGCAAGAGCTATGGCTGACCCAAGGCCATTCCAGCAGCTGCAAGTGGAGTGGGGAATCAAACTCGGTTCTCCCAGATAAGAGTCTGCGCCAGGGGTCATTTTGTAGGAGCTCCTTTGCATATTAGGCCACACCCCCATGATGTAGCCAATCCTCCAAGACCTTACAGTAGGCCCTGTACTAAGAGCCCTGTAAGCTCTTGGTGGATTGGCTACATACAAGGAGTTTGGCCTAATATGCAAAGGAGCTCCTGCTACAAAATGAGCCCTGGTTTGCACACTTAACCACTACACCAAACTGGCTCTCCAGGAAGAAACTGGAATTAATAATCTATCTGCCTTGACTTCCTTTAACCTGGGCGAATTTCAGCCTGAAGACTACTGTGGAACTCAGAAGCTTCTTGCTGTTTTGTGATGTTTTGGCCACACAAATATTGTCTTTGAGCATGTTAAGGACGTGACTATCAATAGTCTCCAGCTTCCTGGGAGAATAAACTGGGCAGCAAAGATTACTTTCCTTAGGAAAGATCCAGTAGCCAAGGCTGAGATGTGTATTTGGGGGATATGCCAGTCAAACTTCTAGGGCAGGGGTGTCAAACATAAGGCCTGAGGGCTGGAACTGACCCCTATAGGACTCTTACTGGGAAGCAACTGGTATGTATGGAAATGTTTATGGAAAAAGGCTAGTCTTGCATATAATTAAATATATTTATTGGGGCCTTTGTGGGTTCTCCAGTAAATCAATTGCTTTCACGGCTAGGAATCAATTGCTTTTGTTTGTATTTTGAGTAAAGAAAAAATATTGTTAATTGGGTTTGCCTGTGTCCTTTATAAAGTTTATATCTCCAGTACCTTTTATGGCACACCTGACCCATCCCAGCAAAGTAACCTTTATGTCATATCCTGTCCTTGTAACAAATGAGTTTGATACCTCTATTCTCGGAGAAAGAAGAGAGTGAAAATAGTTTCACATACAGTGTTTTATTTCTTAAAACTGAATTGCAGCGTGTAAGTAAAGGCTTACATTATCCAGAAATTAAATTTTAAAACTGTCTTGCTTATCCATAAAGGGTCCAGTAAGACTAACAAGTTTTATTGTAGCATAAGCTTTCGAGAAACACAGCTCTCTTCGTCAGATGAGAGCATCTGACGAAGAGAGCTGTGTTTCTCAAAAGCTTATGCTACAATAAAATTTGTTAGTCTTAAAGGTGCTACTGGATTCTTTACTATTTTGAAGCAACAGACTTAACACAGATAATTCCTCTGGATCTATGTTGTATATTATGATCTGACACATGCAAGTTCGAGTGCAATTCCTCATGAAGCAGCAGCAATATGATTTAGCTGAATGGTGGTTGGAACTGTTCTTCAGAGAAAACAATCCAATTGCTACTGGTTGCTACATCCCAAAAAACTGCTGGGGGAAAAGACACAGCTCCCTTCTAACTGCACAGGATCAAGGGATCAAATGGAGGGGAACACAAAACATCATTCTAACCCCCAGGGCTGTTTTTTTGTAGCAGGAACTCCTTTGCATATTAAGCCACACCCCTCTGATGTAGCCAATCCTCAAAGAGGTTACAGGGCTCTTCGTACAGGGCCTCCTGTAAGCTCCAGGAGGATTGGCTACATCAGGGGGGTGCGGCCTAATATGCAAAGGAGTTCCTGCTTAAAAAAAAAGCCCTGCTAACCCCTATGCTAGCATGGGAAGTTTCCCATCTGCTCACCTTCAGACTGGACCATCCTGTCTGAAGCTAAGCAGGACAGTCTCGACCTGAGCAGCTTTCCGTCCACCACAAAAAGGTGCGAGCTCCTGGGGAAGTCAGCCTGCCACTTGCTGAGCCACTGTAGCTGCTTCGATGACCTGGCCCACAGCTGACCGGAGAGCTTCAAGGTGGAGTTGAAACAGGTGAAATTCAGTCCTGCGCAAAGAAAAATGGTTCAAAGGCTGAGTGGGGGCAAAAAGACGTAGAATCATATTGGACCCAGAACAAGAACCAAAAAGGGCCTAATGTATTAAGGTTTCCAAAACACAGGGCTTTTTTAGTGGCAGGAACTGCTTTGCATATTAAGCTGCACACCCCTGACGTAGCCAATCCTTCAAGAGCTTAGAGGGCACTAAGTACAGGGCCTACTGTAAGCTCCAGGAGGACTGGCTACATCAGATGTGTCAAGCATTGTAAACTCCTTCTATATTAATCAGACCTTAGAATCGTTATTCTTATGATAGAGAATTCAGATGGTAGAAATGTTACTAACCCAAAGTTAAAATGTGAGCACATCAAAGTAGCAACCCCCATCTTTTTTCTTTTGCTTTTACTAACAGATGCAGAAATGTCCTCTTTGAAGATAAGACCTCCTGGGACTTGTTCCCAGGCCGAGCAAGGCCTGAACCCAGGATGCGCTAGCCGCAATAGAGATAAGGAACCCAGAGTGTGAATTTCACATGTGAATGTAGAATTGTTTATAGAACCTTTGATGTGCCATTTTAAAGCTTGTATTCTAGTGTTACAAAGTATCAGTCCCAATCTTCAGCTCGAATGAGCCACATGGATTATCAATAAACCTAACTTTGTTTCAAAACCCAAGGACTGGTTATTTTGAAATCTCATGCTTGACAAGATGGGTGTGGCCTAAAATGCAAAGAAGTTCCTGCTACAAAAAACATTCTCCCATCACCACCCACAACAATGAGATGTGGGAACAGTCTAACTGGATCACAGCAAAGATTCCTCTAGCTGTAGAGCAAAGATCTTCTATAAACTTATTTTGTTGGAAAAGCCTTCTCATTTGGCCAGATAATTAATTATAATCCTATACAATCGATTAATAAGAGATATGGTTTTTTGAATTTATTTAAAAGATTTCCAGAAAACAACAGCAGCCTCTTGCACAGCGGTGTGCTTGTATTTCTCTGCTTTCTACACTGTTTCCACGGTTCTTTTCTGATTCAGTATAAAGGCATATTCACAGGAAGACAAACTGCCTGGTACAAATGCAAGTCTCAAAGGCTGGCTTGATGGATGAGTTTCATACAGACCTTGCAAATAACATGGACAGATGCCACAAGAACAGTCCGCCTCCATGGAGTCAGCCAGCGCCTTTCGGAGACCAGCCAGCATCAAGGGGTTCTGAGGCCATAGAGAGCAGTCTAGCCAGAGGTAGATAAGGAGTTAGACAGCTGGATGACAGAAAGGCTAAGTCTATGCCCAGTTGATTGCAAAGGGGTCACAATAGCAAAATAAGGCAAAAGTCCAGGGGCACCTTAAAGTAGGGTTGCCAATCCCCAGGTGGGGGCAGGGGATCCCCCGGGTTGGATGCCCTCCCCCCCACTTCAGGGTCATCAGAAAGTGGGGGGGATGACTGCTGGCACTCCAATATTCCCTATGGAGACCGATTCCCATAGGGTATAATGGATAATTGATCTGTGAGTATCTGGAGCTCGGGGGGGGGCTGTTGTTTGAGGTAGAGGCACCAAATTTGCATCACAGCATCTGATGACTCTCCGCAAAACACCCTCCAAGTTTCAAAAAGAATGGACCAGGAGGTCCAATTCTATGAGCCCCCAAAGAAGGTGCCCTTATCCTTCATTATTTCCAATGGAGGGAAGGCATTTAAAAGGTGTGTGGTCCCTTTAAATGTGATGGCCAGAATTGTGCTTGTCACAACCTTGCTCCTGGCTCCACCCCCAATGTCCCCAGATATTTCTTGAATTGGACTTAGCAACCCTACCTTAAACATTTATTTCAATATGTCTGTGACTGGCCACAGCTTGTACTGAAATAACTGTTGTTTGTAAGGCACCGTTTAACTTTACTTGTAAAAGGGCGAAGGATATGTTTTGCACAAGTTTGTGGAAGAGAACCAAAGCCAACTTTTTGGTTCTGTTTAAATCTACTCTGAGAGAGGGAAATTTAGGCCTGATTTAAATCTGACAGTGGGGAGTCAAAGAGCATTCTCGTGTGAATTTGTACAGAGATTTTGATACAGGCCAACATTCCAACTAGCAGCCTTTCCATGTAGAAAACTAGCATGATGACAAAAGGGCCTGTGGAGAATTCTGCTGGTGGAGAACTTACAAGCACAAAATAACATTTTAAAAAACAATTGCCCTGACCTGAATAGCCCAGGAAAGCCTGATCTTGTCAGATCTCAGAAAATAAGCAGGACCAACTCTGACAAGTACTTGGATGGGAGACCTCCTTGGAATACCAGCAGTCAGGAGGGCAGGGGCAGGCGCTGTTCAGCCACCTCTCTGAATATCCTCCAGGCCGCCAGTAGGGGTCAGTCACCAGAGGTCACCAGGACTTCCAGGTTCTTCTCTGGCAAGTCCTTGGATGGGAGACCTCTGAGGAACACCAGCAGTCAGGAGGGCAGGGGCAGGCTTTATTCAGTCACCTCCCTGAATATCCTCCAGGCCCCCAGTAGGGGTCAGTCACCAGAGGTTGCCATGACTTCCAGGTTCTTCTCTGGCAAGTTCTTGGATGGGAGACCTCCTTGGAATACCAGCAGTTGGGAGGTGGGGGCAGGCTCTATTCAGCCACCTCCCTGAATATCCTCCAGGCTCCCAGTAGGGGTCAGTCACCAGAGGTCACCATGACTTCCAGGTTCTTCTCTGGCAAGTCCTTGGATGAGAGACCTCCTTGGAATACCAGCAGTTGGGAGGGGAGGGCAGGCTTTATTCAGCCACCTCTCTGAATATTCTCCAAGCCCCCAGGAGGGGTCAGTCACCAGAGGTTGACATGACTTCCAGGTGCACTCATACACACACACAACCCCCCCAAAAATACAGGAAACCCCCCCCCCCCAATAATCTAAATTAGGAAAATATATTTGTACAGATTTGATGCATTTTATCAGTTCTGAGGAAATGAGCAAGTTGCTCAAGATCCTTCTAAAACAGGAGCGGTCAAACTTGTTTAATGTAAGAACCACATAGAATAAATGTCAGATGTTTGAGAGCCACAAGACAGGAAGGAAGGAAGGCAAATAGATAGGAGAGGTGGAAAGAAAGCAACTTTAAATGCATTCTCCAAGCCACCAGCTGGCTTGGCTTAGAGAAGTGATTTAAAGAGACAAATGCCTTCTCCAAGCCGGGCAGTGTGGGCTTTGAGAGCTACATGATATGTGTGAAAGAGCCACAGTTTGCCCACCCTTGTTCTAAACCTTCTTTCCATTGTAATAGGGGGAAGAAAGCTTCTCTTACTGGGTGTCTGCAGGCATATTCCAAGGACCACAGAAAGAGACTCCTGGGGACACCTATTCTCTGAGCCAGGAGTGGCTTCTGAGACGGCAAAGGTAGTGCTGCAAGAAGAACAGCGGCTCAAGGATACTGGCCTGGGAAAGAAAGACAATAAACTGCATTAATAACCACAGCTGCTAGCAAACACTCCCAATGCAAAACAGCAATAGCCAGGGAATTCCCACCATACCATACTTGCTCACTTTTCTCATCACTTTTCTCATCACTGTTCAAATATACGGTACTTTGCTGCTGCCCTCAGTCTAAGTGGGTGAATGCTTTTTGTTCTTGTTTACAGCTTGATCCTGAATAATTACCTGGGAAGGGGGTTGTCTGATTGTTTTTGCAACCTGTGAAAGTTTTCTTGAGAAGTCTCCCCTTGGTTTTGATAACAGACACATTTCCATAGTCTTAATTGCTATTTCTGTCCACAACAGCCACACACTATTAGGCCACACACCCCTGATGCAACCAATCCTCCTGGAGCGTACAGTAGGCTCTGTAATAAGAGCCCTGTAAGCTCTTGGAGGATCGGCTACCTCAGGGGTGTGTGGCCTAATATGCAAAGGAGTTCCTGCTACAAAAAAGCCTTGAATATAAACATATCTTTGAGCCTGGTTCAGATTTCTCTGGGCACTGTGTTCAGACTAGAAGAAGAGCTGGTTTTATACCCCACCCATCACTACTTAAAGGCATCTCAGAGCGGCTTCCAATTGCCTTCTTTTCCCACAGTAGACATCCTGTGAGGGAAGTGGGGCTGAGAGAGCTCAGAGAGAACATTTCTGGAGAGAACTGCTCTGAGAGAACAGAGACTGACCCAAGGTCACCCAGCTGGCTGCACGTGGAGGAAGAATGGGGAATCAAACCCTGTTCTCCAGGTTAGAATCCGCCACTCTTGACCACTACACCAAACTGGTTACAAGAGGAAGAGGTCATGGTCCCCAGTTCTCCTTAATGTCTGAGAATAAGCATCATGGGAGTGGGGCTTCCTCCAAATCCCAACAATAATATACCACTGGTGCTTGAGACCTGGGGCTGAAGATCTCAGAATTATAGAATCATAGAGTTGGAAGGGACCTCCAGGGCCATCTAGTCCAACCCCCTGCACAATGCAGGAAACTCACAAATACCTCCCCCTAAATTAAAAGGATCTTCATTGCTGTCAGATGGTCATCTAGCCTCTGTTTAAAAACCTCCAAGGAAGCCTGAGGAAGCCTGTTGCACTGAGGAACCGCTCTAACGGTCAGGAAGTTCTTTCTAATGTTGGGTCAGAAATGTCCCTTACAAAAAAGAGATGCAGCAAAAGACAGAGGGAGCCCAATGTACCCTGTACAGGGTGTCAAGAGTCACTCCATCTTGTTCCTCTTGTCATGTGTATTCAATTGTATAATGCTATGCTGTGCTTCAATGCTATGCTGCGCTTGCCATGCCTTTGATATAACTGTAACTTGTTGCTTAGCTAGAGAGAGGGTGGTATGTCTGGGAATTAGCTAGTTGCTAGGTAACCAAGGGCAAAGAGCTGGAGGAGATGCAAACCATGAACTGATAGTGAGCACCTGTGGTGATGAGAGCTTTGCAAAAACCTCACGCAAAACCCCCACTTTCATGTGGTGCACTTTGGCTTGAATTATAACAGTCAGGGCAAAGGTTTATAAATTGGGGGAACTGACAGAGAGGTCAGTTCCGACAACGCATGTGTATGCCCATGAAGCTGGAATAAAGATCTTGAACTTCAACTGTCTTTTCCCTGACTCTGGGTCTGACATAGGGCCCCATGGGAAAACAGAGCCAGGTTCAACTCCAGCCCTTCAGGTTCATTTCTTCTTCTTGTTGGTATTTTGTGTGTGTGTACCTGGAAGTCACGGTGACCTATGGTGACTGACCCCTACTGGGGGCCTGGAGGGTATTCAGAGAGAGGGCTGAAACAAGCCTGCCCCTGCCTCCCACCTCTGGTATTCCTTGTAGCTCTCCCATCCAAGTACCAGCCAGAGTCAGCCCTGCTTAGTTTCCAAGATCTGACAAGATCGGGCTGGTTTGTTTCTTAAGAAGTATTGGTTACCAAAGACTGTTGAGCGGCCCAGTGAATCCTTGAGCGATCGAATGCAAAATGGCCTTTTTAAAAAGCAGCACATTGCTAATGGATGTTTGTTATAAACACACATGTTCTTCCGTTTGTGCAGCATGGTTTGACTCTGGTTTTCACACCAATTGGATTCTACTGAAGCCACACAGCCCTTTTCCATCACGGTTCAATCCCAATGTGCCCCCCCTCCCCACAACAGAAACCACCCCGCTATTTACAGGACTCTAGAAGGAAAACCAAAGCAACTGATACTCTCCAGTCAGCCCCTACCAACAGTGCAATAGAATTAGAAGAAGAAATAATTAGAAAAAGAATTAATTAGAAGAATTAATTAGAAGATGATGATATTGGATTTATATCCTGCCCTACACTCTGAATCTCAGTCTCAGAGCAGTCATAATCTCCTTTATTTCCACCCAACACACACACACAACAGACACCCTGTGAGATGGGTGAGGCTGAGAGAGCTCTCACAGAAGTTGCCCTTTCGAGGACAACTGCTGCAAGAGCTATGGCTGACCCAAGGTCATTCCAGCAGCTGCAAGTGGAGGACTGGGGAATCAAACCCAGTTCTCCCAGATAAGAGCACTTAACCACTACACCAAACTGGCTCTCCACTATATGTGTGCGATAGTGAAGAAGACCTTTGTTGCATTCCAAGTCATGTGCCCCCTCACCATTCTCCTGTGCTAGAAACAACGTGGACTGGTCCCAGAAAACCCAGACGTCCTTGGCTGGCACTAGACTTCAGAGTAAAAGTCACCACATCTTCTAGGCTCTGCCCGGTCGCTGGAGTGCCGTTATGTATTTGCCGCGCACGGCTGGTCACCGCAACTGCATGGAACTGCTGCTGTGCCGAAAGGTTGCTCCAAACGGAGGGTGGAACCAGCTGATCTGGAAAGACAAATAGGACAGCACGGTGGGACAGCCAAGCAATGCAGAGGGGGAAAAGCAGAGTAGGAATTGGCAGGCCTCAGATTCAGCAGGAGCTCACAGGAGCACAGCTCTTGAACCTGACAGTTGCCCCTCTTCCTCCCCACCTACCTTGTCCATTGAATAGTAAGATCTCCTGGATTAGGAGAGTGGGCAACCTGCCAGCCACCAGGAGCTTTGCTACACACCCAGCAGCCCTTATTAACCCCTCAAGAAGCCTGTGCCACCTTTTCTCCACTTCTTATGTGATTTTTCAACAGCGGGTGGCTTGCTGGCCTTTTGACTGGGGGGGGGGGGTGGCCAAGGAGAGCCCCAGGCGAGCAAGGCCTGCTTGGGCTGGCTGGATCTCTAGGAGCCCAAGCAGGCCTCATTTATATCAGATCCAGCCCTCATAACAGATGAGTTCGACACCCCGGCTCTACAGCTTAGTGGAAGTATTGGAGGTAAGTTAAACTGAGTGTGACTGGCCCAAGGTCACCTGGCATCCTTCCATGGCAGTGCAGGGATCTGAACTTGGGTCTCTTGAGATCGTAGTGTGACACTCTGACTTCTTAAGAGTGCTGCTTGAGGCAGCTCACAGCACCCGAAATAAAATCACGTCGAATAATTCCACTCAACCACCATTAAAACCTGCCTGTTTATTAAACCCCAGAAGCATAATTGATATGGCTGCCTGAATGATCCTCCTAAGAGCCCTCTGGATAAAACAATTTAAAAGATTGATCTTCTCGTTAACAAGCAGAGTGAAAAGAAATGTGTTGTGTTGTTGCCTACAAGAGAGTTGGGTAGAGACAGAGATCCAAAAGTATGACCTCAGATGGACCAGGACCAGCGCTTTGTATTCCAAGGAATTATGTTCCATTTGGCTTTGCATGCAAGCACTCTTTGTTCGAGTAGCAACATTTTCTGTTTACAGCTAGCATAAATGGATCTGAGTGAGCAATTTGGTGAGACAACATGCAAGTTTGGTGGGACAACATGCAAGAGCAGGGGTGTCTGACTCATTTGTTATGAGGGCCGGATCTGACAAGGATGAGACCTTGAGAGGCCAGGCCATGTCGGGCCAGGCCAGGCCGTGTCAGGCTGGGCCATGTGTGTACCAATTTAAGATTAGGTAGCAGAGATGTAAACTGTTTAAAGATGCAGACAAACACAACTTTAAAAAAAAAAAAAACCCTTAAAATGACACATACTTAAAACATTAGCACTTGTTGGTCTTAAAGGTGCTTTCTCTGTATTTCTCCCAGGGGATCCAGGGAACTGGGCAAAGGAAGCTCTGGCTCTTTCCCTCCCTCCCCGGGGGACCAGAAGAGGAAGGAGCCTCAACCAATGGAGAAAATCAAGATTTTGCTCTGTAGCTCCTGTGCGGTTGAGCAAGCCTTGCAAAGCAAGCTGATATGTAGAAGGAAGCAAGAGAGAGGGAGAAGAAAGCAGACAAGAGCCAGTTGCTTGGGGGCCTGATAGGAGCCCTCCGAGGGCTTGATTCAGCCCCCGGGGCCGCATGTTTGACACCCGTGTGCAAGAGAATCTAAACTCTGTTTAAAAAGAAATGGCAAGTCCCATGGAAATCTGGTTCAGTTTAAATAACAGCCTTCCCTGAAAACTGGTTCAGAGCTGGTAAAGAACAAATTATGGCCCAAACATTGTAATAATCACAATAAATAGATTAAGAGTCCTGAAAAACCAAAAAGACACCCCCCTCTATGGCCCAGATACACAGGCCGGGTGAGAGAACTTCCATTCCAGTTCCAGATAGCTTCTAGACTAGGGGTGTCGAACTCATTTGTTATGAGGGCGGGATCTGACATAAATGAGACTGGGCTATGTGTGCCGTAAAATGTAATGCCAGGCAGCAGAGATATAAACTTTATAAAGAACACAGACAAATACAATTAAAGTGGTTTTAAAACTTAAATAAAACATCCTTAAAACATTAGTATTTGATCTTAAAAGTGCTTTCTTTATATCTCTCCCATGGGATCCAGGGAATTGGACAAAAGCAACTCAGGTTTTTTCCTTTCTTCCCCAGGGGTCTAGGAGGGGAAGGAGCCTCAGCCAACAGAAGAAAGAGAGGCTTGGCTCAGTAGCTCTGCTGTGCAACTGAGAGACCCTGGCAATGCAAGCTCTCCCTCTCCCCCTCCTCCCCAAGGGAAGAGCCTCAGCCAATGGAGAAAATAGAAGTTTTGCTCTATAGCTCCTGTGCAATTGAGCAAGCCTGGAAAAGCAAGCTGTAATGCGAAAAGAACCAAGAGAGAGGGAGAAGGAAGCAGATGACAGCCAGTTGCTCAGGGACCTGACAGGAGCCCTCTGAGAGCCTGACTTGGACCCAGGGCTGCATGTTTGACACCCCTGTTCTCAGGTCTTTTTTTGTAGCAGGAACTCCTTTGCATATTAGGCCACACACCCCTAATGCACAAATCTTCCAAGAGCTTACAGGGCTCTTCTTCCAGGGCCTACTGTAAGCTCCAGGAGGACTGGCTACATCAGGGGGGCGTGGCCTAATATGCAAAAGAGTTCCTGTTACAAAAAAAAGAAGCCCTGCTCTCAATAGCTTATACCCCAAAAATCTTGTAGATCTCTAAGGTACTACTGGACTTGAATCTAATAGCTCAGTATACAGTATTTAACAATGTGAAATTCTTTAACCACTATGAATGCCAGTTCACTAGGCATCATGTACACTTCCTATTTGACACTGTAAGCCGCTGCCTTGAAGCCAAAGGACAGATGACACAGCCTTGTTTGTCCACTAACCTTAGATCCTAATTCATCAGTGGCCTTCTGCCTTATGGGGACCTGGAACACTTTCCCCCCTCCGCAGCCTGCAGATCCAACACGGTGGGCCTTTCCCATGCAATCCACACACAGCCCAACAGTGGGAAGAAGAGCACTGATCAGGTGTAAAAGACCCGCCTTATCTGCTTGGCTGCACTCAGGTCTTTTGGGGTAGAAAAGGCCCAGCAGGGACTCATTTGCATATTAGGCCACACCCTCTGATGTCGACATTGTTCCGCACAAGGCTTTTCTTGTAGAAAAAGCCCAGCAGGAACTCATCTGCATATTAGGCCACACTCCCTGACACCAAGCCAGCCGGAACTACGTTTCTGTGTTTTCCTGCTCAAATAAAAGCCCTGGCTGAACTATTCACACATGTGCTCTGGCAGCAAGCCCAACAGAGGTGGCTCTGCACACACAGGGGACCAGTGATAGAATCACAGAATCACCGAGCTGGAAGGGGCCATCCAGGCCATCTAGTCCAACCCCCTTCTCAATGCAGGATCAACCTAGAGAATCCCTGACCAGTGGCTGTCCAGCTGCTGCTTAGAGACTGCCAGGGAGGGGGAGCTCACCACCTCCCTCGGCAGCTGACTCCATGGCTGAACAAAAAGTTCTTTCTAATATCCAGCCGTTTCCACTCTTAATTGAAACCCATTATTATGAGTCCTTGCCTCTGCTGTCAACAGGAACAGGTCCCTGCTCCTCCTCTAAATAAAGGTAAAGGAAGTCCCCTGTGGCGCAGAATGGTAAGCTGCAATATTGCAGTCCAAGTTCTGCTCATGACCCGAGTTCGATCCCAGCAGAAGCTGGGTTCAGGTAGAGGGCTCAAGGTTGACAGGGGACCATGCACAAGCAGCAGTCGTTTCCGACTCTGGGGTGCTGTCGCATCACAACGTTTTCATAGCAGACTTTTTACAGGGTGGTTTGCCATTGCCTTCCCCAGTCATCTACACTTTCCCCCCAGCAAGCTGGGGACTCAGTTTACTGACCTTGGAAAGATGGAAGGCTGAGTCAACCTTGAGCCGGCTACCTGAACCCAGCTTCCGCCAGGATCAAACTCAGGCCCTCTAAATAGCGCTAATATATTTAAGTATTACAGCATAAAAAGCACAAATTTAGGTATTTATACTCCTCCTCTAAATGACAGCCCTTGAAATCCTTCAAGAGAGAGCAATCCTGCCCCCTCCCCATCTCCTTTTCAGTTTTAAAATGTTTTATTGATTTAAACTACTACAAGACAGCAGCATTGCAGATAATACATAAAAGAAGGGGGGAAGCAAGATCTCCATCTCCTTTTCTCCAGACTGAACCTTCCCAAATCTCTCAGCCTTTCCTCACATGGCTTGGTTTTCAGGCCCCTGATCATCCTCGTCGCTGTCCTCTGCATCCAACTCAACATGTGACACCAATGCAAAATCTGTGCGCCTGCCCAGCAACATACCGTGAGCCTCTCCAGGCCTGGACTGTTGTTCTGAGAGGAGGATGAACAGCCCATCGCTTCTAAATGTGCCCTGCAGCGGGATACTCGAGTACGGCTTGTGGTCCTGGCTAGAGAAGAACTCCAAGGAATATCCTTTCAAGCTGCCGCCGGGTGTCCCTTTCAGCTCAATGAACCAGTAAGGGACCGAACAGTTAGCCAGGCCCACTTCATTGATTAAAACAGAGTGATTGTTGTGCACCACCAGCTCTGTGGAATTGGAGTCAGAAGGCGGACAGGCATTTTCACGGGAGGGCGTGATTGCCGTCACCTGAAACACAGACACACATGCATATCTTTACTATCTGTGACATTTTTCTCCCATCCTCCCTCTGTGAAGCTCAGCGCATGGTCTTCTTCTCCTGGTGGCCAAAAACACCCAGTAAAACCTCAAGAACAAGCAGGCATTTCAACCTGGACTTCCCACTCTGACAATCTATTGAACATATATGAACATATGAAGCTGCTTTCTACTGAATCAGACCCTCAGGGGTCCATCAAAGTCAGTATTGTCTACCCAGAACTGGCAGCGGCTCTCCAGGGTCTCAAGCGGAGGTTTTTCATGCCTACTTGCCTGGACCCTTTTTTAGTTGGAGATGCTGGGGATTGAACCTGGGACCTTCTGCTTACCAACCAGATGCTCTACCACTGAGGCACCATCTCTCCTCAGTTATGCAACACTGCCTTGCCAGGCTCGGATGCATTGCCCAGTAAAAGCAGATGCATTGCCCAGTAAAGCTTTCCAGCTTCCCCTTTGGCTAGAAAGAGAATCAAGAACATTTTGGTGTCCAAAGATCCTAAAAATGGCCTGCAAAGGAAGCCCTTCCAGGAACCTAGCCAGACTGATTTTGGAAAGAAAATCCAGCTCAGAGGCTTGAAATGTTTCTTTCAAAGTCAAGTTTAACTACTGTGTTAAAACGGGGACTGAGCTTGCACAAGACAAGCTGGCTGCCAAGTGAGTGTTGCTTCCTCTGTACAACATAAACAATCGAGTTCCAGGAAACCTTTGAACCCATACCCAACAAATGAAACCATGTTTGAGTTTCCATCATTGGAGGAAATCAGAAATTAGAGCAGGGCCTTTTCAGTGATGATCCCCCCTTCTATAGAACGTCCTTGGCAGTTAGGTTGAGATCGGATTAAAGTGATTAAGCAGCCTCCAGGCCAATCTAATCGTTTGTTATCCTGTCCTCCCTCCAAGGAATTCAGGACATCATATGTGGTTCTTCACTCCTCCATTTTATCCTCATAACAACTCTATGGTATGCTGAGAACTGAGCATGCTCACTGCCCTTTAAGTAGCTATAGACTGGAGGGCACTTAAAGGGGGGAGGGAATTAGGGTGGCCAATCACCAGCTGGGGACAGGGGATCCTTCAGTTTACAGGCCCTCCCCCCACTTCAGGGTCATCAGAAAGTGGAAGGGGGGAGGAAAATGTCTGTTGGGCACTCCATTATACTCTATGGAGACGAATTCCCATAGGGTATAATGGAGAATTGATCTGTGGGTATCTGGGGCTTGGGGGGCTGTTTTTTGAGGTAGAGGCAACAGATTTTCAGACTAGCATCTGGTGCATCTCCTCAAAAAACGCTCCAAATTTCCAAGAAATTGGACCAGGGGGTTCAATTCTATGAGCCCCAAAAGAAGATGCTCCTATCCTTCGTTATTTCCAATTTAACAGGCATGTGGTTCCTTTAAATGTGATGGCCAGAACTCCCTTTGGAGTTCAATCGTGCTTGTCACATCCTTACTCCTGGCTCCACCCCCAAAGTCCCCTGGCTCAACCCTCAAAGTCTCCAGATATTTCTTGAGTCAGACCTGGCAACCCTAAAGGGAATAAGGGAGTCAAATGTCAATTAAAGGTGGGAGGAATAAGGAAAACAGAAGGAAAAGCTCCTCCTACTCAACCCCCCCGAGCTAATTGTATCTCAGATGATATTTTGGATGGTAGGAGGGGAGATAATATTTCTCCACTGTTAATCTTCCCATAGTTCCTCTCCCCATTTGCCTTTGCTTTGCATGCCAGATTTAGACACCCCAATTGGCAGTTGTCTGGTCCCAAGAAAGGATTTGAGACACAACACCCAAAGCAAATGTAAACAGATGCATTTGACTGTTCTGATTCTCCTGGCATATGCAAAAATGGTGTGTTCACTCTTTCAAGGATAGACCGTGATGGGGAAAAAGAAGATATTGCATTTATATCCCGCCCTATACTCTGACTCTCAGAGTCTTAGAGCAGCCACAATCTCCTTTACCTTCCCCTCTCCCCACAACAGACACCCTGTGAGGTAAGTGGGTCTGAAAGAGCTCTTGCAGCAGCTGCCCTTTCGAGGACAACTCCTGTAATAGCTATGGCTGACCCAAGGCCATTCCGGCAGCTGCAAATGAAGGAGTGGGGAATCAAACCCGGTTCTCCCAGATAAGAGTTTGATGCACTTAACCACTACACCAAACTATCTCTCCAGGGCAGCCAAAGAAATAAATGGCCACCTTGAACTCTGTGGGGAAAGGGGGACACACAGCAAATGCCAAGGAAGGAGCTGCAAGGACAGTTCCTGAGTAAAGGAAGGGGGGATTACAGGTTACACCACCAGTCTATACTCAAAGCCAACCCAAAAACCTGTGGGGGTATATGTGATCCAAAATTACTAGGCTATAAAATTGTGCAGTCCCATGGAAAGGGAAAAAAATTGAGCACCAGGTTAATTTCTGGGTTTCTTAGTAAATCCCAAGCCTGAAGAAATTGATGAATGAAACAGGAATCACACGTTAACAATGCTGTCGCAATCTACAATTTTGGGGATTTGAAGATATATTTGTTCTACTGTGAACCATACCTGTGAGAGACATTTCTATGAGACATCCAGTTTATTAAAGATTTTGATATACTATATGGACATTACAATGTAGCAATTTTGGATCACATATACCCCCAAAGGTTTTTGGTTTGCCTGTTGTTCATGTGATTTCTCTTCTCGTTTTTGTTTGTACTCAAAGCTAGGCAGCTACTTTTTTTTTTGTGGTAAGTATATGTGTGTGTGGGGAGCGGGGAAGGCACATTATTTCCAGCAGAGAAGTCGAACCATTACCTCAGGGGTGGCGAACGGTAGCTCTCCAGATGTTTTTGCCTACAGCATGTCCAATGGCTGGGGCTGATGGGAGTTATAGGCAAAAACATCTGGAGAGCTACCGCTGGCCACCCCTGCATTACCTCACTCCCTCCAAGCCTGCTTGTGTGCAATAGGATCCTGCTGAGGGAGCAGCTGCTAGGGGTGCCAAGTAAAATTCAAGAAAAACCTGGGGACTTTGGGGGGGTGGGTGCAGCCAGGAGACTTGGGGGGATGGAGCCAGGAGCAAGGTTATGACAAGCATCATTGAACTCCAAAGGCAGTTCTGGCCACCACATTTAAAGGGACCCCACACCTTTTAAATGCCTTCCCTCCATTGGAAATAATGAAGGATAGGGGCACCTTCTTTTGGGGCTCATAGAATTGGACCTCCTGGTCCAATCTTTTTGAAACTTGGAGGGTATTTAGAGGAGAGGTAGAGGGTATTTATAATAATAATAATAATAATAATAATGATGATAATAATAATATTATATCCTGCCCTCCCCTGCCAAAGGCAGGCTCAGGGCAGCTCACAGGACATGAATGCTATGCTGAAAATTGGGTGCCTCTATCTCAAAAACCAGCCCTCCCCCCCAGAGCCTCAGATACCCACGGATCAATTTTCCATTATACCCTATGGGAATCGGTCTCCATAGGGAACAATGGAGTGCCCAGCAGACATTTCCCTCCCCTCCTCTGCTTTCAGATGACGCTGAAGCGGGAGGAGGGCCTCCAAACCAGGGGATCCCCTGCCCCCACCTGGGAATCCAATGCCTCTCCTCAAAATACCCTAAACGTTTCAAAAGGATTGGACCAGGGGGGTCTAATTCTATGATCCCCAAATAAGGTGCCCCTATCCGTTATTTTCAATGGATGGAAGGCATGTAAAACATGTGTAGTCCCTATAAATTTGATGGCCAAAGCTCCCTTTGGAGTTCAACTGTGCTTGTCACACCCTTGCTCCTGGCTTCACCCCCAATGTCTCCTGGCTCTAACCCCAAAGTCCCCAGATATTTCTTGAATTGCATTTGGCACCCCTAATGCTGAGTCAGGATCTCAAAGGCACCCCCGGGATCAAAAAAGCCAAGGACCCCTGAAATGGGGCTTGCTGCAAGCAAATGAGAAGGTAGAGGGCCTCACAGCCAGGGCTTTCTTTGTAGCAGGACCTTATTTGCATATTAGGTCACGCCCCTGTTATGTAGCCAATCCTCCAAGAGCTTGCAGGGCTCTTCCTACAGGGCTCACTGTAAGCTCTTGGAGGATTGGCTACATCAAGGGGGTGTAGCCTAATATGCAAAGGAGTTCCTGCTGCAAAGGAAGCCCTGCTCCCAGTCCAAGCTGGTGTTGTGCTCCTTACCTGGAAGCTGTCATGGCTTCTAGGCCTCAGACTGTGACACCGGCTCAAAGATTCATCTTGGTTGCTGTAGGAGTCATCTTCATGCAGGACGCTTTGGCCCGGAGCGAGGACCGCAAGCAGTCTCTCGGCCTTTTCCGAGCCCCGGGATTTGTACACCACGGCATCCACCAGCCCCTCGTCGGTCAAGCCCATGTTGATTTGGTATCTTGCAGTGGCGCTGTGGTAGAGAGCGACGGCATCCACTCCGTTCTGGATTGTATTGGAGGGCAGAACCATTGAGGGTCTGGGGGTCACCCCATCACTGCCCACCAGAAAGTAGCCGTGATCGTCAGTACGGTGGCCCGTCAGGTTCACCACCATGTAAGCCAAGTTGTTCTTGCCGTTGTACAGGACGAGCCAGTAGTTGCGGAGGTCAAAGGACACTGATCCAGGATAGAAAAGCTCTACATATTCTGTATCTTCTCGGGCTCCAGGGTTGTCTGGATTCACCTCGTTGATAAGGAGCTCGACCTGTGCGATCGGAGACTCCTTCGTTGTCCCTGGCTTTGCCGGCGTCACTGCTTTAAAGACCAATACACCAAGCTTATTAGGCAATGCTCAATCTCAGTCACTGGTTGGGATTTAGAGATTCTCAAATGCCACTGAAAAAAGCCAATTTGTAATGTTACAGACATTGTTCTGAACTTCAAGCACATAGGCGATCTATGTGCTTGTAGTTTGGAACAGTGTGATGCTTCTAGGGTTGTCAGCCTCCAGGTGGGGCCTGGAGATCTCCCGCTTTTACAACTGATCTCCAGCTGACAGAAATCAACTCCCCTAGAGAAAATGGCTGCTTTGAAGGGTGGGCTCTAGGGCACTGGACCATGCTGAAGCCCCTCCCCTCCCCAAACCACTCCCTCTCCCAGCTCCACCCCCAAAGTCTCCAGGTATTTTCCAACACAGACCTGGCAACCCTAGGCATGTTTCTCAGTCAAATATGAAGAAAATCTGAGACAGCTCCTTTGAGGAAAACGGAGCTGCTTCATCTAGTCTCACTTTTTATTTAGCTTGGGGCTTGGTCTAGACACACTGCAAAGGGAGGGGAAAAGAACATCAAGATGACAGAATAGACCAGACTTTTCAAAATTCCCCTACATGCGTCATTCCCTGCAAATGGAAAGCTATCACAGTCATGAAGGTCTAGGTGTAAACCTTTTTTAATGTCAGGCACAATCTTAACCTGCAGGGCAGTTTTTTAACATGGGGAAAATGAAGAACCTGAGCACATGACCACACACAAGACTGCCTTATATCAAGTGAGAGCATTGGTGTGTCAAGGGTTGCTCTGCTCTCACCAGGAACAGCTCTCCCAGGTCTCAGACAGAGGACAGTCACATCACCTGCAACATGGGTGGCCAAACTTGCTTAAAATAAGAGTCACGCAGAATAAACATCAGATGTTTGAGAGCCACAAGACATGAATGTCAGATGTTTGAGAGCCGGAAGGAAGAAAAAATTGATGGGGAGGGAGAGATAGAAAGAAAGCAACTTTAAATACATTCTCTTTTCCTCAGGCAATCTCAAGGACAGAATAAACTCTTGTGATTCTGTATGTGATTGACTTTTTACGACCTGGATTTTGTCCTTTAATATAGTATCTCATTTATTTATATAATTTTAATTATACCATTATCTATGAAAACTCATTGATGTAATTGTATGTAATATATTTTTATTTTATTTATACCATTATTTATGTAAACTCAGTGGTGTAATTATATGTAATATATTTTTATTTCTATACTTAGAAATACATTGCAGATTCCCCCTGTTGTTGAAACGGGCTTGGACTTATTTTTTGTCTTCTGATTCTCGTGCGGCCCTCTTATTGTCTCCCCAGGTGCAAACCAGACCTCGAAAGCACGAAGCTCAGAAACAGCAGGGGCAACGCCGATCGATGCATCCGTGCATTCAGAGGGCCAACAGTTAGCAAGAAATTCACGTGATTCAATGCAGGACTCTAGCTGTCTCTCCCCAGCATGAATGTTAAAGTATTATAAACTTGCTGATGGGGAGGGAAGCAGGGTCTGAGATTTATGTATACTCATGGTGCTGCATTTTATGCCCAAGTCAAGATGGAAAGTCACTCTACACCAAATATGACAGCGTTAAACAGTGGGAGTGGCCTGGTCAGCCATGTCTTGACACAAGACCCATGCGCCAGCTGCTTCTGGCAGCTGCTAGCCATTTAGTCCCAGCTGTCATGCTTCCCTAAGAGCCAGTGCCAGATTAAACCCTGTGGAGGCCCCTAGGCAATCAAAATCTTGGCGGGCCCTTGCAAATTATCTCAGAGCGCCCGACCCCCTTTCCATGGTCTCCACTGCAGCCTGCAGGAACCTTCTGAAAAGCCCTTTTTACTAAGCTGCGGGGGAGAGGGAGAGAGGGGCAAACTGGGCAACGACACCAGCAGCAGCCACACCAGGCAAGCTGGGCAAAAAGTGGCTCAGTTGCTGGCTGAGTGTGCAGGCTGGAAGGGCTGCATGCAGGGGGGAAACGGAGGGTGGGGAGTCGGCCTGGGGCCCCTAAAGGTGCAGGGGCCCCTACGCCAGTGCCTACTTGGCCTAATTGTTAATCCAGCCCTGCTAAGAGCCTTTGTGCACATCCAATAAATGTAAGGGCCAAAAAATAGAAGGGGGTTGCAGCTGGGTGGATTTCATATGGCACTGGTTGACAACCAGAATGCAAGACTCTAGAATGTTGTCAAGACACTGTGCTTCATTTACAAGTTTCTTTAGACGTATATAACATTTGATTCCCTTTCACTCTTTGCACTAGTGGTAAAAAAGTTCAAGGAAACCACTAGCGAGTAAGCTGTGGGGGCGGGGTTTGGTATTTTTTGTATATTTTTATGTGTGTGTGTTTGTGAGTGTGTGTGCACCTGGAAGTCATGTCAGCCTCTAGTGAGGAGAGAGCCTCCAGGGGATCCCCTGCCTCCAACTGGAGATTGGCAAGCACTCCCCTGTGGATGTAATGCACACTCCTTAGCTTATCTTCGACAAGCTCTGGCATTGCCAGTTTATTATTGCTCCACCATAAGAAGCCTCCCCATTAGGGTTGCCGGACCCCCACCGGGGGGAAATCCTCCCCCAACTGGCCTGAAAGGTAACTTGATGACATCACCTAGAAGTGACATCATCGTATCACCTCCATCGCACAGAGATGCTCTAGTTTTGCGGCAATATTGTAAAATCAGCTACAACAAACCACAGCGTTTTGCTCCAAAACTAGAGTGTCATCCCCCAACATTGGCAACATGATGATGTCACTTCTTATGCAAAAGAAGATCTCAGAAAGGATCCAGGATCCCTCCACCAGCAGCCAGGTAGGACCTAGCAACCCTATTGCCCATCTACTTTCTTCTCCGGCACACAACTATCAGTGACTACCTGGAGGCATTTCTGTCACACTGGCATCTCTCGAACATGCTGCCACCACTGTGCCGTTCCATTCTCCAAGGCCGATCACCTCCTTGCTCTCCAGGAAGAGAGAGAAGTCCTGCAGCAGGCTGGCGAGTGTTTCCGCTGACCTGGCCATCAGTAGAGCAGTGAACACCAAGTCTGGGCCCTCGCAAGCTACAGCAGCATCTGAGGAGAAGGGAAAAGGGAGAGTGTTTTGAGTAAGGAGCCACTTGGGACAAACACCGGTCTGAAAAAAGCAGGCCATACATCTTTGCATAAATAAATATAAGGAAAAAGACATGTTTTCAACTGTATGTTCTCTGTATGACAGCCAGTTTGATGTAGTGGTTTGATTCCCCGCTCCTCCTCCGCATGCAGCCAGCTGAGTGACCCTGGATCAGTCACAGTTCTCTCAGAGCTGTTCTCTCAAGAGCAGTCCTCTCAGAGCTTTCTCAGTCTCACCTACCTTACAGGGTATCTGTTGTGAGGAGAGGCAGGAAAAGGAGATTGTAAGCCGCTCTGAGACTCCGAGTGAAGGGCGGAGTATAAATCCAGCTGCTCTCCTCCTCCTTCAGAGCTAGTTTGGTGTAGTGGTTAAGTGTGCGGACTCTTATCTGGGAGAACCAGGCTTGATTCCCCACTCCTCAACTTGCACCTGCTGGAATGGCCTTGAGTCAGCCATAGCTCTTATAGGAGTTTTCCTTGAAAGAGCAGCTGCTGTGATAGTCCTCTCAGCCCCACACACCTCACAGGGTGTCTGTTGTTGGGGAGAAAAATAAAGGAAATTGTGAGCCAATTTGAGACTCTGAGATTCGGAGTGGAGGGTGGGATATAAATCCAACACCATTTTCTTCCTCCTCCTCCTCTCCTTTCTAAAACCCAGTTCCTCAGCAGCCTAGACAAGCCCTCAAAGTTTCTTCAACCTGGCCCTCTAAGCCATCTTTCTATCCTCTCCACCCTTCCCCCAAGGAGCTCAGAAGGCATAACCCTTCCCGTCCCCATTTTAAACCACACCCTGCACAAAAAACTAAGGTAGGCCAGACTTAGAGTGTGATTGGCCTTATAGTCAATCAAGGATCTTCCACTGTAGAGAAAGGATTTGAACTCAAGTCTCCCTGATCAAATGTGCCAAGCCATACTGGCTGTCCTCACCAGTAGCTTTACTGCTCCCCTTGCTCTCTTCCACTATTGCCTGCAGCTGCTGCAGGATTCCCAACTGCCAGCCATCATATTTCCTTACAAAGCCAGAGGTGTGTTCCTGTGGAAGCCAGGACTGGGACCCAGTAGATTACTGACAACACTAAGCAGAAACATAGAAACACCCAGCTGGAAGAGATCTCAAGGCTCATCTAGTCCAACCCCCTGAACAATGCCGGAAATTCCTACCCACCCCCTTCTCCCAGTGAGTCCAGAGGAAGGAAAAAAATATCCAGGATCCCAGGACCTGTTTGGACTGAGGAAGAATTCCCCGAGTGAGCCATGTTCCATGCTCAGAGGAAGACAAAAAATGTCCAGGATCCCAGGGTCAGTCTGGATTGATGAAAAATTCCCCCAGTGAGCCCTACTCCATGCCCAGAGGAAGGCAAAAAATGTTCAGGATCCCTGGGTCTGTCTGGAATGAGGAAGAATTCCCCCAGTGAGCCCTGTTCCATGCCCAGAGGAAGGCAAAAAATGTTCAGGATCCCAGAGTCTGTCTGGACTGGAGGAAAATTCCTCCAGTGAGCACTGTTCCATGCCCAGAGGAAGGAAAAAAATGTCCATGTCCTGGGGCCTGTCTGGACTGAGGGGAAATTCCCCTAGTGAGCTCAGAGGAAGGCATGCTCAGAAGAAGGCAAAAAATGTCCAGGATCCCAGGGTCAGTCTGGACTGGGGGGAAATTCCCCCAGTGAGCCCTGCTCAATGCCCACGGGAAGGCAAAAAAAGTTCAGGATCCTGGGGCCTGTCTGGACTGAGGGAGAATTCCCCCAGTGAGCCCTTCTTCATGACCAAAGGAAGGCAAAAAACGTTCAGGATCCCAGGGTTTGTCTGGACTGAGGAAAAATTCCCCCAGTGAGCCCTGCTCAATGCTCAGAGGAAGGCAAAAAATTTCCAGGATCCCGGGGCCTGTCTGGACTGAGGGAAAATTCCCACAGTGAGCCCTGCTCAATGCCCAGAGGAAGGCAAAAAAAAAGTCCCAAATCCCTGGGCCAGTTTGAACTGAGGGAAAACACCTGTGACGACTTCAGGGGCATCAACTCAAGTGATGTGGTGGCCTGGCAGCCCATCTGGCATCCTTGTTAGAGCATCAGACTTGGGCTGAGGAGAGTTGGGTTTAAATCCTCACAGCTTCAGCCAGTCACTCTCTCTCTCAGTCTACACTACCTGGCTGACTTGCTGTGACCCTAGAGGTCCTTCTCCAACTCTACAATTCTGATTCACAGCAAGTCTGCCAGGTAGTTTAGACTGGGTCCTCTAGGGTCATCAAAGGAGGCTCATTTGTTGCCCACTGGCCACGTACAACATCCTGGAGCAAGACCAGGTTGTCTTGCTTTTCACCAGGGCTTTTTTGGTAGAAAAAGCCCAGCAGGAACTTATTTGCATATAAGGCCACACCCCCTGATGTCACCATTGTTTCACACAGGGCTCTTCTGTAGAAAAAGCCCAGCAGGAACTCAGTAGCATATTAGACCACATCCCCTAATATTAGCATATTAGGTCCCGCACTCATTAGCATATTAGGCCACACCATCTGGGATAATCAAGTGCAAACTGAACTGTGACAGTAACTTTTCCAGGCCCTGCAGCAATTCTGGTCGGCCAGCCAGGCCCCAGGGAGGCTGCCGCACAGTACATCTGGGCCCTGTGATCCCTGCCTGGCCCTGGAGAGGCTGCTACACAACACAGCTGGGCCCCACGATCCTCACTGGCCATCCAGGCCCCAGGGAAGTTGCCACATGGCTTGGTTCGATCCAGCAATCCCCGAGGGCCACACCAAATGAACTCGAGGTCTTAAGACGGAGGTTCCCCACCCCTGTTCTAGGGGTACAAAAGGAAAGGAAAGGATGCATTTTGCCCATCTCCAGAACAAAGTGCATGTTATCTGTTCACACTTCTGCAATGCTGACAGATATCACCAGTGCAGACAAGGGCAGTGGGAAGCTGTAGCATTACAAATCACTTTAGGCATTTTAGTACATGTGTTGTCCTATCCCAGGGGTAGCGAAACTGTGGCTTGGGAGCCACATGTGGTTCTTTCACACATATTGTGTGGCTCTCAAAGCCCCCAATGCCCTGTTGGCCAACTTGGAGAAGGTATTTCTCTTTTAAAATCACTTCTCTGAGCCAAGCCAGCCAGCAGCTTGGAGAATGCATTTAAAGTTGCTTTCTTTCCACGAGGGCTTTTTGTGTAGCAGGAACTCATTTGCATATTAGGCCACATCCCCTTGATGTAGCCAATCCTCCTGGAGCTTACAGTAGGCCATGTAAGAAGAGCCCTATAAGCTCTTGGAGGATTGGCTACATCAGCAGGGTGTGGCCTAATATGCAAAAGAGTTCCAGCTACAAAAAAACCCCTGCTTTCCACTTCTCCCTCCCCCCATCTCTTTGCCCTCCTTCCTTCCAGCTCTCAGATGTTCATGTCTTGCAGTTCTCAAACAAACGTCTGACATTCATGCTATGTGGCTCTTACATTAAGCAAGTTTGACCACCCCTGTCCTACACAGAGATGGAATACATGTAGGAAAAGTGCAAGACAGCTTCTGGAACCACACAAATAAGTAACTGCAACATCCTTCAGCCTAGAAGCAATTTGGGAAGGAATTTGACAATGCCCTTCATTCCAGCACTTGCTCCTCTTTCATTTCCTTCACTTTTTAGTGGGGAAGCGGTCTCAAATGCAGCAGTCAAAGTGTGAAACCTAAAAAAAAAAAAGTGCCCACCTTACCTCTGAAATGAGCTGGGGACACTCCACAGCCACACCGCTTACCCAGGACTTGGGTCAGAAGCATTACTATGTTGTGCTGCACTGAGGATTCTTGCTGGCAACCTGACAGAATAAAACATCAAGAGTGAACGGCCTGCACAAGGTCCATGAACCACTTAGATCTGGCCAACTGGGTCCACCGGTTCTGTTTTTAATTTCTCAAACTGAGGATGTCCACAGTGAGACCTTGGGGCCTTCTTGGTGGCAGCCCCAGTTCTAGCAGATGGCTCCCAGAGTATGTGCGAAAGGTATCGTTGTCACTGGTTGAAGAGGCTGCAGAACTCTTTCATACAGCTCTTCCAGATCCATCCATTGGGAATTACAAGCTATTTTTACTAGACATATGAAGTTTTCTAGCTTGTTGTTAGATTTATTGTGCTCCCCTAGATTAATAGAACAAAGTAGGAGTCAAGTTTCACCTTTAAGACCAACAAAGTTTTATTCAGAATGTAAGCTTTCATGTGCTAGAAGCACACTTCATCAGACAATAGGATGGAATGGCAAACAGTCCTAAATATAGAGAAAGTGGACAGTGAATTAGTATGCAAAATCATGGAAATGTTTGTTAGCAGATCTGTGGTTTGGAGATTACTGCTAAACTAGATGGACCAATTCTGACATCTCACCAAACTATGTGTGAACATGCCACAGGCTTACACACCCCTGCTTTTCTTCATTGCAGAAAACCACTGAGGTCCTAGTATTGTTAAGAGAACTATGGCTGTCATAAACTAGAAGACAGAATACAGGAACACGTGGCATATTAGGCCACACCCTCTGGTGTCGTGTCACCATTGTTTCAAACAGGGTTTTTTTATCGTGGAAAAAGCCCAGCCGTAACTCATTTGCATATTAGGCCACGCCCCCGATGCCAGGCCAACCGGGACTGCGTTCCTGCTCAAAAAAAGCCCTGAATATACTATAATTATACTGTAATGGCCCCCGGGTTTTGGCCACTGTGTGACACAGAGTGTTGGACTGGCAGGGCCACTAGCCTGATCCGACATGGCTTCTCTTATGTTCTTATATTTTGTTGACTTCAAATCTATCTTTTTGTTCCACCTGTAAAACTTAGCAGGCCTCCCAAGTGCCACACTGCATTTTAGAGAAAAGCAGCTTTGCATTTAAACAAAAATGTGAATCGTGGACCCTTGGTTTATCAAAGTGTGCACTGTCTATTCAGGCCAGTCAGCAGCTGCTCTCCAAAGTGAGGGCCTTTCACTTCACCTATCACCCGTCCCTTTTATCTGGAGGTGCTGGGGATTGAACCCAGGACCTTCTGCATGCCAAGCAGAGGTTCTACCCACTCAGCCTCAGCCTCTCCCTCAAGTGGACCAGTCAGGCAGAACTGAAAAGCAGAAGAAGCTGGTGGCTAAGCAGAGTTCTACCCTGTCCCTTCGCAAGCACTTTGCTCCTGCTTGAAAGAATTTCTGGTATCTGAGGTCGGATTAAGAGAAACAACTGGAGGCACAGAACAGTAAGGCAAGCGAAGGCAAGATTCTCCACACCTCGCCAGCATGCTCCATTTGCTAGCAAACAAAACCCGCTGTCCCTTTTTCTGCTTGTTTGCAGCAGTTCCACATTGCTTAACAGCACAAAACCAAAGTTTCCAAGCCTTGTTCAGCCCTAACCCACCTGCCCCTTGGAGACACAAGGAAATTTCTTGACTGAAACGCTTCTTGGGGCAATCGTTGAAGTACCGTGGCGTCGGCTTTCCAAGCGCGTAGATGGAGGCATCGCGGGTGGTGGAGCAGCAGACGCATCTATTCATAGACCAATTACCCTGCTGGGATCTGATGGCAATTAGCCAAAGGGGGGGGGGCAGAGAGAACCAAGTTAAAATATAAAAGAGTTAGAGATTAGAAGTTTTGTCTTCCACCCTAATAGAAAGGAACAAGTTCTGGCCATCACATTTAAAGGGACCACATACTTTTTAAACACTTTCCCTCTATTGGATATAATGAAGGCTAGGGGCACCTTTTTGGGGGGCTCATAGAATTGGATCCCCTGGTCCAATCCTCTTGAAACTTGGAGGGTGTTTTGAGGAGAGGCACTGGATGCTACGCTGCAAATTTGGTGCATCTACCTCAAAAAACAGCCCTTCCGAGCCCCAGATACCCACAGATCAATTCCCCATTATACCCTATGGGAACTGGTCTCATAGGGAATAATGGCATGCGCAGCAGACATTTCCCTCCCCTCCCCTGCTTTCTGATGAGGCAGGGGGAGGGCCTCCACACCAGGGGATCCCCTGCCCCCGCCAGGGGATTGGCAACCCTGGAAACATGTCTTCTATCTGGTGCGGTTTCACCAGTCTAACTCATACATACTGTACTTGCTATGGGCACTCAAGGGGAGAAAAGACAGGCAGACCATTCCGCCCTAAAGCACTTAGGGCTAATAACAACTGGGGGTGGGTGTCCAGTTTTGATCAGCGAAACCACATTGGGAGAAGAATAAAACCACTTCTTCCCCACCCCTCACGCAGCCATCTTGTGCTGCCTTTTTTTCCTTTGCAGTAGTATATGTCTTTGTGTTAATTTTAATTCTTTCTCAAAGAGGGAAATTTTGGGTCTTTCCCCCTTCCCTTCCCCACACAGGCTCAGCTGAAACTGAATCTTGAGGTTGACATCTTTTTTAAAATCAGGAGGATATAATAGAGTTACGAAGCTGAGGCGAGGCCTGATGATTTCCCAGAATTGATCTTCAGACTACAATAGGGCTGCCAATCCCCAGGTGTGGGGGGGGCAGCGGATCCCCCGGTTTGGAGGCCCTCCCCTGCTTCAGGGTCATCAGAAAGCAGAGGGGGGGGAGGGAAATGTCTGCTAGGGTATCATGGAGAATTGGTCTATGGGTATCTGGAGCTCGGGGTGGGGAGAGGCTGCTTTTTGAGGTAGAGGCACCAAATTTGCAGCCTAGTGCCTCTCCCCAAAATATCCTCCAAGTTTCAAAAAGATTGGACCAGGGGGTCCAATTCTATGAGCCCCAAAAGAAGGTGCACCTATCCTTCTCTGTTTCCAGTGGAGGGAAGGCATTTAAAAGGGGTGCGGTCCCTTTAAATGTGATGGCCAGAACTCCCTTTGGAGTTCAATTATGCTTGTCATACCCTTGCTTCTGACTCCACCCCTGATGTCTCCTGGCTCCAGCCCCAAAGTCCCCAGATATTTATTGAATTGAACATGGAAACCCTAGACTACAAATATCAATTCCCCTAGAGGAAATGGCACCTTTGACAACTGGACTCTTTGGTACACCATAGAGTCCAGGTGAAACAGAAGTTTTACGGTAGCATCACACCGAACTTCACCCTCCCTAAGAACCATCTCCAAATCTCCAGTAAAATGATTATGCTAGAATTTTGTCTTCGATCTCTCTGCCAGCTGTGTGTGTTCGGGCCCACAGAAAAGGATAGGACACAGAGCCGAATCTTCCAGATGAACGGATGGGATGAAGACGTTCTTGAAGAAGAAGGACTGTGAAGGTAACCACCAGCACTCTGAACTGGGACAAAGCGTTCTGTGCTGGTGGAAGATTGAGGGTGGTCTTTCAAAGTGTGCAAGTATTGCCCCCAAATTCTGAGTTAAGCTTAAAGACAGTAGGTGACATCCGAAGCAAAAACTTACAGGCAGAGCTCCAGAACCTCTACATTTTATTGTTTTTTCTTTCTTACCCCCCTCCCCCCCCCCAAATACTTGCTTCTGGACTCCATTGTTCAAACCCCCTGTGTAGGGTGGCCATAATGTCTGAAGGCCAGCCAGGGACATCTTTTGGGGGGGGGAAGGTAGGGGTGTGCGCGCGCAAAGCGCGCGCGCCGCCAGAAACAGGAAGTGACATCACTTCCGGTGATGTCACTTCCGGTGACGTCATGCCGCCGCCGGAAACAGAAAGTGGCATCACTTCCTGTGACATCATTTCCCCCGTGCCACCTGCCGGAAGCAGGAAGTGACATCACTTCCTGTGACATCATTTCCCCCAAATGACATCATTTCCCCCAAATGCCACTGCCGGAAACAGGAAGTGACTTCACAGCACTTCCTGTGACGTCCCCAAAAATCCCCCAAATATCACCGCCGGAAACACCAAGATTATTTATAGAGAGGGAAAGGGGGAAATAAAGTTAAATAAAACTCTTTTTTTACTTTTTTCAAAGTGAGAAGACTAGAGAGAACGGGTTCCACGCTGAGAAGCCAGTCAGATTCCAGTGAGATTCCAGTGAGATTCCAGGGGAAATTCTCCAAGAGAGTTATGCCTACACTATTAGTACAGTGTAGTGAAGCAGAATTACAGAAATCCTGACTGTCATTTGGAATAAAAAGAGAGTTGTTCTTCAAGGACAGAGTCAATCATGCTTTGCTGTTATGTATGAATGCAGCTAAGGGACCATTTGCAAAGGTGCTATTGATGTAAAAATTCCCCCATCTACTGACTATGCCATAAGATGTCCCTTAATCTTTAAACCTATATTAGAAGCATCTCTGCTTTAGATGGTGGGAAAGTGGTACACTGTAGGAGGGCAATAGAGCAGAGACACTGTACACATCTTGTTTTTTGACCTCTAAAATACCAATGAAGGCTAGATACTTGCCCATTTATAATGTGGGACCCAAATTCTCCAGTCTCCTGCAAATGCTACTGTTATTTTAGAAACTAATGTATTAGGTTTCTTCTTGCTCACCATGAACTGGATCCAAAGATACCTTTCTATCAAGGGAGGAAATTTCCACTAGAGAAAAAACTCCTTCCACCAACAGAAGAGTCTTCTACATTAAACTACTTCATCAACAGCAAAAAGGAGATAAAAATTATTAGCAAACACCAATTGTCCTGCAGCATCTCTTCAAATCTAGTATGTCTATCTTCATGGCAAAGGGAGAGATAGTTAGATAAGAACATTAAGAACTTCCTAGTATATTGGAGGGATTCCTTGTCTCAAAAACAAGAACATCACCAAGAGGCATACAATAAAACAATCAGAAGCTGATAATATATACACTGCATCTTCATTTCATAACTAAAAACAGGCCTTTCCAGGACTCTGACTGCAGTCTGCTCACTCTCTCTCTCTCACACACACACACACACACCCATCTCTTAGAACGGGATGGTGGCGCAAATGTAAAAAGGAGCTCCTTTGATGTATCACTACTGCATTTTTACATGCAAAACTGGTATGAACCTCTCTCTGGGTGCACACTACTTACATACAACTCTCTATCACAGATCTGTAGGAAAAACAGTATGCTAATAAATCAATCAATCTAGCACAATTACAGACTCTGCGCCCAGTAATTCAGACTTATTCAGCACAGCTAATAGCCATTAATGGAGGGGCCTTGTAATGAAATTGCAGAGGGGCAGCCCTGTTAGTAGTCAGCTGAGTAAAAATCAACTGGAACACCTTAAAGGCCAACAACATTTATTTCAAGCACCAGCTTGCATGAATCAGAGTTCATTTCTCCCAATTGTTACACATCCCTGGGCAAATTCATAGGTGTGCGCTATTATACACGTGAAGGAGTGAGCTTTAGACTCATGAACTCACACGCTCAAATAAATGTTGATAAATCAAGCTGGGTAGCTCTGTTAATCTGTATGCAGCAGTGGAATAGACTGTAGCGGTAGCGCTTTAAAGACTAACAACATTTGTGCTAGGGATGAGCTTTCTTTAGTCAGTGCTCATTTCATCAGATAAGAAGCACCCTACCTCATTTTTTGTTATTTAAAGTGGTACTGCTACAGCCTTTTCTACTGAAGCAAACCCCCTGGAATTGCAGGTCATCTCTAGATTACAGAGATCAGATCCCCTGGAGACAATGAATGCTTTGGAGGGCGGACTGTGTGGCATTGCACCCCACTGAGGTCCTGATCCTCCCCAGGCTCCACCCCCAAATCTCCAGGAGTTTCCCATCTGGATCTGGCAATCCTACCCCCCCTCTTCGCTCAGGAAGGATGACCCCGCAGCACACTGATTTATGCAGTAGCCGTCACAACTTTAATGCCAGGAGCTCACAAAGCAGAATTTTTGCTCACAAAACTGCAATTTAGAGGGAACATTGGTACCGGGTCTTAACGTTTGCATTGCGGTGGACAGCCGCAATGCTGAGTTCTGCTAACCCTTACCCAGGGGAGCCCTGGATTTGCAGGGAAAAAATGGGTGGTGGAGGAGGAGAACCCCAAAATATGTTAGGAGCTATACCTGTGCATGCAACAGACAGTGAAAAAACATGGAAGTCAGGGACAGGTGGGAATGGGGAACCAACAAGCTCCTGGGAATTCCATTCCCCTCCAGGTTCTCTCAAGTCCTTTTCCTGTTCTTACATACTCAGAGTCGGGACATTGCCCCTATTTGTACATTTGAAATCCCCCCCCCCCCTACACACACACACCTTTCAGAGGAGCTGTTTTATTCCAGCCCTTGAGTTCCAGCCTCGCTGGCCCTCTGCAACGTTCGCGAGCCCCCTGGTTCCTTTTCAGTGCTCCCGCCTTTGCTTCACTTGCGTCCTTCACATGGAAAGCAAGTTTTTGAGGCAAGCTGCACCTTAGGCGGCCCTGCCGAGAGGGCGAGAGGCCCGGCCGAGGGGCGAGAGAGAGACGGGGGGGGGGCACTTCGCAGCCGCTGCTGCCCTCCCTCCCGCAACAAGTCCCCGCCGTGGCGCACCTGCCTGGCTGGCTGGCTCAGGGGTGCGCGCCCTGCTGGGAGCCCCTGCGGCCCATCGCCTCCGCCGGCCTCACCGCCCTCCCCGGGGCGCCCGGGCCCGCCAGCGGCGGCAGCAGCAGCAGGAGGAGGAGTCCCGCGCCGGCCTCTCCGCCGCCTCCCCCTCCGCCACCGCCGCCGGGGCCCTACACCGCCCACTCTCCTGGCCCCGCGCATGCTTCCAAGTAATTAAAAAATACTTCTTGGGAGACAGCCTAATCGCTTACCACGGGGCAGCTCCAGAAACTGACCTCCAGGTGCTAAGTAGAGCCCAAGAGCTTCAGATCAGGAGGGCTCGATCCCAGGGAAGGTGCTCACCTACTGTACATGACAGAATTTTTAGAAGCCAGGAGCCAAGTTTTGAAAACCACAATGGAGGGGATATTGTGGGAGATGTAAAAGCAACAGATAAACCGAGTCTCGGGCAGGCTGGACTCCGAGCTGCAGCAGGACTCTGAGCTGCGGGGTGGGGGGTATCCCCAAGGGAAAAAAAAATACATTTCCCTGACTGGATCCCGCAAACTCCAAAATATACACACCGGTCCTAAACACTTTTACTGGGAAGTACATCTCTTTGATTTGAGCGAAGGTCCTTTTCAAGTGCGTTTGTTTAAAGAGGTAATTAGCTGAAGGAGCGTTGGCTCCCGGGGAGTAATGGTTTTATTTTTTAAAAAAGACAATCGACAGTGCAAAAGGAGCTTTGCAGTTTTGCTCATCTAAGCGGTGCCTTCGGTCGCCAAGTGTTTTGTGTCCCCCAGCTGAGTCCAGCTACCAGGCGCTAAATGCAGCCCAGCATTGGCGAAGCTAAAATCAAAACAAAACAAAACAACCGAGACAATAGTAACGGAGGTCTTCTCAGGTCTGGCTTTTCCTCAACTTCTCTTCTGCCTGATGGATTCAGTCCCCCACTCCTTGCTTCTTTCTTGCTTAAAGCTTGATCACCGCCCCCCCCCCCCCCCGCCAAAGGCAACCAAAAGCTGGGTTGGAACCTGCTGAAACCTCGGCCAGAGAAGGACCCACCCAGGTACTGTCAGGCTCTCGCCCTCAGCTGCACTGGCCTCCTGATCTCCCCCGTCCTGACCCGCGACTGCCTGGGTCTCCATCTCTTCGCTCCTTCCGCTGCCCGGGGCCTCCTGGATCCCTTGCACGGCCAAGGTGCCTCTGTAGCAGAGGGCCAGGGAGGGAATTCGAGGAAGGGGCCGGAGCAGCTGCCTGCAGCACTCGCCTGTTTATGTTTTGGCTTCAGCTTCGGCTTTGGCGCTGCTGGGCTCATGGATCCGACCCCCTCCCTCCCCACCATCGTTTGTGGGCAGGAACGAATCTCTCTCTTTCTTTCTTTCTTTCTTTCTTTCTCCCTCGCTTTCTTTCTTTCTCTCTATTTTTCTTTCTTTCTCTCTCTCTTTCTCTCTCTCTTTCTTTCTCTCTCTCTTTCTTTCTCTCTTTCTTGCTTTCTCTTTCTCTCTCTCTCTCTCTTTCTTTCCCCTCCGTGTTTTAAAGCGGCACAACCTCTCCAGCGCTTCGCTGACCTTTGGGCAACTTTCATCAATCAGAGAGCGGCCAAGCAAAGATCCCGCGAATGCCGGGGGAAGGGATGATTATTTGGGTTTCGTCTGCAAGGCGCGAGCGTTTACGCGGAGAGGCATTCTTAGCAGACCGAAGGAGGGAGAAAGGGGCTCGGTCCAAGGAAGGATCCTGCCTGGATCTACAGGATCTGAGTAGACTCTCCCGCAACGCTGGATTTTGATCTGCTACAGTTTTAGGAGGCAATTAGTCCGTGTCTATGTGTATTTTTTTAAACCCCTGTCATTTGATTATTTTGGTGGAAAGCGCTTGGGGGAAGGGGAGGTTCCCGTCGCGCTGCCTTTCAGTGGAAAACCTCTCTGTCTGATATTGTTTTTGAAGTTGGAATAAATTATCAAAGGCTCCTGTCCAGCGTTCAGCGGAATGATTCAATTACCATCCCGCCGTATGTTTATGGCTCTGACGCGGCCCGGAGTCAAAACCGCGGTGCAGGCTGGTGGCGTTTTGTTTTTTGTTTTGTTTTGTTTTGAACACAAACACCGGCAGCAGCAGCAGGAGGAGGAGTCCCGCCCGGCCTCCCGCTCACTCACCTGCAGTGCTTGGCGAGCCAGGCACGGGCGGCGTCGATGTGGGCGACCGACGGTCTCAGGGCTCTCCCAGAACTTGGGGCGGGGCCCCGTCCTTGCGGCGCGACAGCGACAGGGGGCTGGCTGAGGAGGAGGCAGCCGAGCCCACCGACCCGGGGCCTCCCGCCATGCTGCTGCCGCCGCCGGCCCGCCGCCGCCGGCCCGCTGCCGCTGCTGCTGCCGCCGGCCCGCTGCCGCTGGCCCGCTGCTGCTGCCGCCGGCCCGCTGCCGCTGGCCCGCCGCCGCTGCCGCCGCTGCCGGCCAGCCGCCGCCTCCCCCCGCGCCGACCTCTCCGCCGCCTCCCCTTCCACCACCAAGAGGAGCCGGCGGGCCACGCGCGTGGGCGGGGAAGGCGGCAAGTGAGGGAGGGAGCTTCCCTGCGGGTGCCCACGGCGATTGGCGGCGTGGCGGGCCCTACGCCGCCCACTCTCCTGGCTCCATGTGCACTTGCGCAGAGCCCGCCACACCGCCGCCAATCGCCATGGGCACCCACAGGGACGCTCACTCCCTCACTCCCCGCCTTCCCCGCCCGCCGGCTCCTCTCGCTGGCTAAACCGGGATCTCTAATGGTCCCGGTATAGCCAGCCCGGGAGACGGGAATAGGGGGCCAGAATCGTGACTTTCCCGGCTGACCGGGACGATCTGGCCACCCTACCCCTGTGAGAATTTCGCTGAACTCTGACAAACTTTCTAATATTTTCCCCAGGGCGGCCCTAGACTGTCTAACACCCTAGACAAGGCTAACTTCTGGCACACACACACACCCCCCTCCCGCACATGGGGAGCACCCAAGTTGGCGCCCCCATAAGGCTGGCACCCTAGGCAATTGCCTAGTTAGTCTAGTGGCAGGGCTGGCCCTGATTTCCCCCCACAACAAATGGGAAAATAACCAAAACATATAAAGCAGACAGATGGAAATCTTCATCATGCCACTGTGGCCACACAGGAGAAAGGAATTTTAAAAATATGATGGGAGTAAAGTTTCATTATGACAATTCTAATTCAAGAAGCATTTTAAGGCAGATGCTGAACTGATATAATTGAGTCCACCTTCCCGTGATGTCAGGGGTGTGTGGCATATGCCAATGAGTGCCAGAACCTCTTTTTCTACAAAATGGCCCCTGGTTGTTATACAAACCACTGAGGTTGTACATGTGAAGGGCTTCGTATGCACAAAAGTGCTATGGAAATATTATTAAAGCTCATATGCTATGCAAATTATCCTTGTTTGCATCTTTCCCAGTTGCAGTTTTACAACAGGGCACTGCATAAACGAAGGATTTCTCCACACCGCTTCCTCACCGCTTGCTTCCATAGAAGATGGGTTTCCCAGGGCTCAAGATATCCAGCAGTTTTGAATCCCCATCTTCCACAGTCGTGTAGACCAAGGCATCCAGAAGATCTGTGGCTGAGGCGACAGACCCCGGGGTGAAGCTGCTGTTGGCCCCTCTGTATAGGGCAATGGCATTTAGACCTGCTTTCAGGAGGGGGATGCTGGAGTTTGGCGGAAATGGAACATCAACTGCAGCACGACAAAGAAAGAGGGAAAAAGACACAACATACAAATATGTTTAGTGGGGGAGAGGGGGGGAACTACTTGTGTGTCAGCAGAAAAGAGACAAGGCAATTGGAAATTAGAAGAGGAAAACAACAGAGGGGAACCAATTCCAAGATCCAGTTCTGCTGAATTTGGACCCACTGTGAGGTATCTTTCCTGTAATAAAAGGTAAAGGTAGTCCCCTGTGCAAGCACCAGTCATTTCTGGCTCTGGGGTGATGTCGCATCACGACGCTTTCGCAGCAGACTTTTTATGGGGTAGTTTGCCATTGCCTTCCCCAGTCATCTACACTTTCCCCCCAGCAAGCTGGGTACTCATTTTACCAACCTCAGAAGGATGGAAGGCTGAGTCAACCTGGAGCCGGCTAGCTAGACCCAGCTTCCGCTGGGATCGAACTCAGGTCGTGAGCATAGAGTTTGACTGAAGTAGCAGAGAATCTGACTGCAGTACTGCAGCTTTACCACTCTGCGCCACGTAATATTAGTATTACTTTCCCATAATAGAAAGTAGTTATTTCTCAATATGTGTTTAAAGAGTGTATGTTCATTGAGTCATGCTTCAAATATTGGGACAGGACCCTGGGCAAGGCCCCCTAAGTGACTGCCCCCCCGGCAAAGATGCCTTTTAGAATAACCAGTTTCCTCCTGCCTGATAGGAAAGAGGAGAGGCCGAGATAGGTTCCTAACTACGTCTCTAGCTGAGAGGGTAAGACTGAGTGTGGCACTTCTGAGAAGGAAGGGGAAATTGCCCTGACAGTAGCAATCTGGAGACAGATAATGTTTGTTGTTGTTGTTCAGTCGCACAGTCGAGTCCAACTCTTTGTGACCCCATGGACTGAGTCAAGGCAGGCCCTCCTGTCCTCCACCATCCTCCACTCAAATTCATGTTAGTTACATCAGTAATGCTGTCCAGCCATCTCATCTTTTGCCATCCCCTTCTTCTTTTGCCTTCTGTCTTTCCAGGATCTTCTCCAGGGAGTGCTCCCTTCTCATTTGGTGGCCAAAGCTTCAGCTTCAGCATCTGACTTTCCAGGAAACAGTCAGGGTTGATTTCCCTTAGGACTGACTGATCTGATCGTGTTGCAGTCCAAGGGACTCTCCAGATTCTTCTCCAGCACCACAGATCGAAAGCATCTATTCTTCTGCGCTCAGCCTTCCTTATGGTCCAGCTCTCACAGCCATACATTACTACTGCCAACGGACTTTTGTTGGCAGGGTGATGTCTCTATTTTTTATTATACTGCCTAGGTTCGCCATAGCTGTCCTCCCAAGGAGCAAACGTCTTTTAATTTCATGGCTACAGTCACCATCTGCAGTGATCTTGGATCCTAAAAATGTGAAGTCTGTCACTACTTCCATGTCTTCCCCTTCTATTTGCCAAGGTGTGATGGGGGCGGATGCCATGATCTTCGTTTTTCTGATGTTGAGTTTCAAGCCTTCAGACAAGGAGCGACACCTAACAGGAGAGAAGGTGCTGACCACACTATCCTTTCTCATGGTCTTCTCACTGCCCCCACAGGGTCTTCTTCTCTGTACAGCAGACACTGCTTTTCCCAACAAACCATTCAGTCATTTAAAAACTATTTTTTGTTATGCATAACTTTTGGAAGTTTCACGATGGAGAACGTATATGAGTAAAGAGCATCCTGTGCAGGAACCACAAAAATTTGGAGCAAGACCACCCACTCTGACTTTTCAGACTTTTAGCTGAGAATACCTAATGCACGCGTGCAAAGCAAAAGACTAGTCATGATATTTTGGATGCAGCTGCAAAGCACCCAGCTTCATTGCTCATCTGTGATCTGAGGAGGTCTCATTTCGTCAGCAAGCTGAAAAGAAAGTTAAGACAAGGTTCTTGCAAAGTCAACACAACCCGCACCCCCTCTGTGCTGAAAACGCTTTCAGATTTGCTTTTCATCACGGTTTCCAGCTACCTTC
Organism: Heteronotia binoei; assembly: GCF_032191835.1. Classification (NCBI taxonomy): domain Eukaryota; kingdom Metazoa; phylum Chordata; class Lepidosauria; order Squamata; family Gekkonidae; genus Heteronotia; species Heteronotia binoei. Next base: position 16,253,570 of record NC_083242.1, on the reverse strand, counting down.
ACACAGGAAGAAGGGGAGATGAAAAAGAAAAGAAGCTCTAAGCAAAACTCCTCTGAAGTCGGTCACATTCAACGCTACGGCATCTGCATCTGCTGGCGTTCTTTGTTTCAACCCACACAAGGAAACGGGGAATCAGAAAAGCACTCTCTTTATGGTTTAACTGGTAGTCCAGATATGTTTGCTGCAGGTCCACCGTGAGCAGGTTCAAACACAAGACGCAGTTATTTGTTTGATGCCAGTTTCTCAATCTCAGGTTTGTGAAAGCGCATTGGTCACCATGCCTGATGAAATTTGAGAAACCGTGGTTGCTGCAAATGCAGTTTCTAGTGGCTGGAACGCAGCGGCTTCAGCTGCAACTTTTCTCTCTATTCCTCTCCCAGGCTTGCAATTATGTAAACAATAGTTTCAAAATACAGAACTCTGTAAATCATGAACATCTGCATGATTTACACAAGCTGCAACTTCAGCTCTCTCTCTTGGCCTCCCTACTACGTTTTCCTTAATTCTACATTGAAAGATTGAAGGCACGGAGTACATTTAGCCTGGCCATGACTGATAACTTGCTTATTAGCATGTAAAGAGGATGGGTGGTGCTCCTTGCTCTGCTGGAGGGGGTGGACAAGGTAGATATGGGCAAGCTGTAGATTCAGTAAGGACAAAACACCAAGTCTTAGGCTGCAAAAGTAATTTATAGGAATCAGTGAAGCTGGCAGAAAAATACTGCATTTCCCTACGGAAAACATTCTGCCCTTCATTTGTTAATCTAGTCCAGGGGTGGCCAAACCGTGGCTTGGGAGCCACATGCGGCTCTTGCACACATATAGTGTGGCTCTCAAAGCCCCCACTGCCCCCATCGGCTGGCTTGGAGAAGGCATTTCTCTCTTGAAATCACTGCTCGAAGCCAAGCCAGCCAGCAGCTTGGAGAATGCATTTAAAATTAATGTTGCTTTCTTTCCACCTCTCCTTCCCTCCTTCCCCACCTCCCTCCCTCCCATCTTGTGGCTCTCAAACATCTGACATTCATGTCTTGTGGCTCTCAAACATCTGACATTTATTCTATGTGGCTCTTATATTAAGCAAGCTTGGCCACCCCTGGTCTAGTCTGTTTGTTTATAATTGTCTGGGCCATTCTGCCTCAAATCAATCATGTTAGATGGGCTTATTATAGTTTACAATGCACAGACAAGTCCCCATTACTTGAACACAGTCCAAGCTTGTAAATGGTGTATTTGCCTTCTTTGGCTAACCCTGTATAAAAGTTGCTAACATTGTTATTTATTTAAATTGGAATTGGAATCTTCTCCAACGGAAAGTCGCCCAGAAAACCCACAGCACCAACAGTAGCCCACTGCCACAGGATGTGGCAATGTCTACCAAGGTCTCTTTTTCAAAGAGGGGAATGAGACAAATTCCCAGAGGCCTGCCCTATCGAGAGCTCTTGACCTAGCTATTTAAATGGAACCACCAAGCTGAGAGTCAGAATTCCAGCAAATACTCCTAGCGCGGGTATAGAGATGTTTAATGCCTTTGGATGTGGAGTTTCGCTTTAGTTGTCCATCTGTGGGTGAGCAACACCCCCCAAAGGCCCCCACTGTGGCTATGGGGCTGCTAGGAGCCATCCACAGACCCCCACCCTCCATTAATCTGTCAAAGTCCAGGTGGGCAGGGTTCCTCCTCTCTCCCTTCCTCTTGGCATGCTTTACAGCCTTTCTAAATCTCCTGCAAACAGCTACAAGTAGGGTTGCCAATCCCCAGCTGGGGGCAAGGGATTCCCTGCTTTGGAGGCCCTCCCCCCACTTCAGGGTTATCAGAAAGTCTGGGGGAGGGAAATGTCTGCTGGCACTCCCATTATACCCTACAGAGAACGGTTCCCATAATGTATAACAGAGAATCAATCCGTGGGTATCTGGGGCCCTGGTGGGGCTGTTTTTTTAGGCAGAGGCACCAAAACTTCAGCATAGCATCCAGTACCTCTCCTCAAAACACCCCCCAAGTTTCAAAAAGATTGGATCAGGGGATCCAGTTCTATGAGCTCCAAAAGGAGGTGTCCCATCCTTCATTATTTACAAATAGATGGAAGGCATTTTTGTTTAAAGCAAATTTTATTCTTTGCAACATATTGAAATATATTTAACCATATACCGTACTTTCAAATATTAACCAATACATTACAAATTTCCTCCTCCCCCACCCCTCAATTTCTTGACTTCCGTCGGTGCTTAACTACTTAAAACAGAAAGAAAGGTAATATTCACAATTATAGAATCTTCACTGAGCCTGCCTTGGCGAGGAGGGTGGGGTATAAATAAAAACATTATTATTATTATTATTATTATACATCTAACACAGAATAAACCAAGACTATGCACTTACAATTATTGAAATTAAACTTCTATTTTTTTCATAATCTAATCACCCTTACATATCAAATCAGAAACCATATTATCTACTTTATCTTCCCATTAAGAGTTCAGGTACTATTATCAAATACCACTAAGTGTCTCTTAACTTTCCATTGTTTTTCAACATATTCTTGAAATTTCTTCCAATCATCCTTAAATTCTTCTGAACTACAGTCTTTTAAGATTCTAATAAGTTTATCCATTTCACTTCAGTGTAACACTTTTAAGATCCAGTCCCATTTCTCTGGTATTCTATCTTGCTTCCACATTTGCACATATAGTGTCCTTGCATTTGAAAGCAAGTACCACAACAATGTCCTATCTTGTTTTGGAAAACTTTCCATTTGTAATCCTACCAGAAAGGTATCTGGTACTCTTTTAATATCATAGCCCAAAATTTTCTAGGTCTCTTGTTGATTCATTTGCCAAAACTGTTTCGCTTTATCACAAGTCCACCACATATGGTAGAAAGAACCTTCATGTTTTTTACATTTCCAACACCTATCTGACATTTGATTGTTAATTTTTGCTGGTTTCTAAGGTGTCATATACCATTTGTACAACATTTTAAAACAATTCTTATATTGTAACACGTCGATATTTTCACAGAGTTCTTCCATAGGTGTTCCCATGTCTCCATTTGAATTTCTTTGTTCATATTTATTGCCCATTTTATCATTTGAGGTTTCACTATTTCATCTTCTGTAGGCCATTTCAATAGTAACTTATAAACCTTTGAAATCAGTTTTTCATTTCGCTTAACAGCACTTTTTCCAGTTCTGTTTGCTCTTGTCTTATTCCTGTATTTCTAATATCTTGCTCTACCAAACTTTTAATTTGTTGCAATTGATACCAATTGAGTTTGTCCTGCAATTCTTCCACTGGTTTTAGTTCCACCCTGCCTCCCTGTATTTTTAGCAGTTGTTTGTATGATAACCATTTATCTTGCTGAGGATCTGAAGACAACTTTCTGTTGGCACAATCCATAATGGCTTTCTCTCATATGGTGATATTTGTTATATTTTTTCCAAGTATTCAGCAAGTTTCTTCTTATGTAATGATGTGAGAAAAATCCATCCATCTTCTCCTTCCCATAATATATATAAGCATGCCAACCAAAGACATTCCCATGGCCTTCTAATGCCAATAATTTCTTATTAAGCAAAGTCCTTAATCCATACCAAACAAACTGCATCATGGTATAACTTGAAATCAGGCAACTGGAAACCACCCCTTTCTTTCACATCCATCAGAATTTTCATTTTGATTCTTGGTTTTTTGCCCGCCCATACAAATTCTGAAATCTTTTTCCCCCCCAATAATTAGATTGTTTAATGTCTTTCACTACTGGAATTGTTTGAAAGAGAAACATAATTTTCGGTAGAACATTCATTTTGATTGCAGAGATCCTACCCAGCATAGACAAATTCAACTTATTCCACTTTAACAAATCTCCTTCAATTTTACGCCAAAGCTTTTCATAATTGTTCTTGTACAGATCAATATTTCTCATCGTAATCTCTACACCTAGATATTTCACTTTTGAGGTGACTTCACACCCAGTTATGCTTTGTAGTGCTTTCTGTTTGCTCAATGACAGATTCTTGCTTCAAATTTTCAATTTTTCTTTCTTTATTTAGAAACCTGCCAATTCTCCATACTCTTTAATTTTACTTAACAACAATGGCATCACCTATAATGGATTTTCATTAATAAACATCACATCATCTGCAAATGTCTATATTTATAAGAAAAACTTTTCACTTTCAACCCCTCTATTTTAGTAACTTCTTTGATTTGCATCAACAAAATCTCCAGAGTCATTATAAATAGCAACGGGGATAGAGGGCAACCTTGTCTTGTACCTTTACTAACGATCATTTGTTCTGTCAAATCTGCATTCACACAAAGTTTAGCTTTTTGTTCTGTATAAATTGCCTTAACCATTCTTATAAAATCATTTCCCAATTTCAATTTCTCCATCACCACAAACATAAAGTCCCAATTAAGATTGTCAAAAGCTTTCTCCGCATCAGCAAAAAAAAATGCTACCTCTTTTTCAGGATGCTTTTCGTAATATTCTACAATGTCTGTTACTGTTCTAATATTGTCTCTTATTTGCCTTCTGGGGAGAAAACCTGCTTGCTGTTCCTGAATAAAGGTATTTAAATGCCGTTTGAGTTGTTCTGCTAGTATCCTAGCAAATATTTTATAGTCATTGTTGAGTAATGAAATTGGTCTGTAATTTTTGAGATGGAAGGCATTTTAAAGGGGTGTGGTTCCTTTAAATGTGATGGGCAAAACGCCCTTTGGAATTTAATCGTGCCTATCACAACCTTGCTCCCGGCTCCACCCTAAAAGCCCCCAGATATTTCCTGAGTCAGACCTGGCAACCCTTAGCTACAAGGCCAGCAGTGCTGAATTTGGTGCAATTCAGTCATGCGACTAGGGGTGGAATTCTAGCAGGAGCTCCTTTGCATATTAGGCCACACACCCCTGATGTAGCCAATCCTCTGAGAGCTTACAAAAAAGAGCCTGGGGTCAGAAACAGCTGGGGTCAGAAACAGCTTCCTTTGCTTCTCAGGACTACCTTGCATGGGATAGTCTGTAGAACAAATTTGGAATCCAGTGGCACCTTTACCAATAAGTTGATTCAAGGTATGTGCTTTTATGCCCAAGCACACTTCGTCCAAGATTCTGAGCCTGGAGATAGCTTCCAAGCTACAAAATAACAGACTGCTTGCAACAGGAAGTGGCACGCTGCCATGTGTTTAAATCAACACATTTCTCTGCAAAATATGAGGACAAGACAACCTGATCTTCCCCATCTATTATTGCTGGCAATGACGAACATACAAAGAGCGCTGCCACATCAGACCATCCAGTCCAGCCTTTTGTTTCACACAGCGGCAACCAATTATCCTTGGAAGGCCAACAGAGCACAGAGGCCAGTAAAAAAGGTAAAGGTAGTCCCCTGTGCAAGCACCAGTCGTTTCCGACTCTGGGGTGACGTTGCTTTCACAGAGTTTTCATGGCAGACTTTTTACGGGGTGGTTTGCCATTGCCTTCCCCAGTCATCTACACTTTCCCCCCAGCAAGCTGGGGACTCATTTTACCGACCTTGGAAGGATGGAAGGCTGAGTCAATCTGAGCCGGCTACATGAAACCAGCTTCTGCTGGGATCGAACTCAAGTCGTGAGCAGAGTTCAGACTGCAGTACTGCAGCTTTAACACTCTGTGCCACGAGGCTGTATAGAGGCCAGTGCCCTCCTCTGATGCTGCCTCCTAGCTCTGGGATTCACAGGTTGACTGCATCTGAATATGGAGGTTTCTTTCACTCCCCATGGCTAGTCGCCGTGGATGGACTTCTCTTCCACTGATGCTGTTCACATCCATGAAAGGTGAAGCTGATGTGTTTGGGCACTATACTATGCTCCTGAAAAGCTGCCAATCAACCCATCCATTCCATGTTTTTATCCTGCCCCCCTCTATGGAGCTCAAGGTGCCAGGCCTAGTTCTCCTCTTCCCACCACCATTTTATCCTCACAACCAGGTCTCAGATTCAGCAGGAGCTCACAGAAGCACAGCTCCTGAACCTTTCCGAGGGTTCCCCCTCTTCCTTCCCACTTACCTTGTCCACTGAGTAGTAGGTGCAGCTGCATAACAATCCCTGGATTAGGAGAGTGGTCAGCCAGCCACCCACCAGGGGCTTTGCCACACCCCCAGCAGCCCTCATTAACCCCTGGAGAAGCCCACGCCCCCACCCTTTCTCCACTTCTGATGTGATTTTGGGCAGCGGGTGGCTTGCTGGCCTTTTGACTGGGGGCGGGCGGGCCAGGAGAGCCCCAGGAGAGTGAGGCCTGCTTGAGCTGTCTGGATCTTGAGCCAGCCCAAGCAGGCCTTGCTTGCCCAGGCTCCCCTTTCTTGCATTGGATTGCTTTTGGCTGAGGGTGGGGGCAGCACATGCTAATATGCTAAGGAGCTCCGCCACCTATTTTTCTACAAAACGACCCCTGCTCACAACAGTCCTGCAAGATAGATTAGGGGGAGAGAGAGACAGAGGTACCCTCGCTTGGCATCTCTTTAGAGACTCATCCAAGGTCCTGAAGAGTCGGCCTTCCAAGTAAGGCTCTATGCCAGTCTATGCCAGGAGACAGAGAGAGAGAGAGACAGACAGAGACAAAGACAGAGAGAGACAGAGAGAGCACAACTGGTTCAAGGTCACTCAGCATGTTCTCAGTCAAGCAGGGATTCAACAACAGCCCAACACACCAATCACAGACCACCTCTTCAGACCCAAGACCATGGGCCAGTGTTCCCTCTAAGCTGAGTTAGTGTGAGCTAGCTCGCAATTTTTTAGCCTCCAGCTCACGGATTTTTGTCTCAGCTCAGGAAAAATGGCCCTAGAGCAAACTAATTTATGCAGTAGCTCACAACTTTAATGCCAGTAGATCACAACTTTCATTTCAGTTGCACACTAAAGTAGAATTTTTGCTCACAAGACTCCATACCTTACAGGGCACACTGGACAGCAGCTTAGTCCTACCTTGGGTTTCAGCTTCCCATGGACCAATGAGAAGAAGCCCATCTGGAGAAGTTCTGCCGGACACCGCCATGGCAAAGCAGATCTTCTGGGAACTCCCTTCAATCAGGACCAGGACCAGGTCCTTGAGTTCAGTGGACGAAGGCCCTTGTAGCTCCACAAACTCAAACTCCCCGGGAGCAGACACCACATTGACCTCACTGATCAGCACGGTGGACGCATTCAGCTGTGCAAAAGGCACACAGTGGTTATCCGAACCAGGGGTCGGTGTGGCCACTTGGAAAAACCAGTGCGAATCTCTCCCTTGGCATCTCTCCAGGGACTCATCCGTGGTCCTGAAGAGCGGGTCTTCCAAGTAAGGCTCTATGCCCGGAGTCAGAATATGGACCAAGTCATCCGCTCGGTCATTGACTTTCGACTTATGGACCAAGGCATCCACCAGGCTCTTGTTGGTGACCCTCATGTTTTCATCAAAGGGTCCGCCCCCAAAATACACAGCAATTGCATCCGGCCCGTTCTGGATCGTGTTCTTGGGCAGGATCACCGATGGCCGGGGCTTGACCATGGAGGACCCGACGAGAAAGAACCCGTAGCTATCGGTGGAAAAGCCCTTGAGGTCCTTCACTCTGTAGGCCACGTTGCCATTGCCATTGTAGAAAACCAAGTGGTAGCCGTCAAGAAGGGCCTGCCTGCCACTAGTGTGATACAACTCCACATATTCTGAGTTGTCATCCCCCGGGTTATCCGCGTTGACCTCACTGATCAGGAGCAAATGCTTCGTCTTCTGTTCCTTCGGATTCTTGATGGAATTCTGGGAGGCTGCCTCACAGAGCACCACAGACACAAACCATAGAGCTGTTGTTAGCTGGACGGGACCCATGACCATGGAGACTAAAAGATTCCTAGGGAGCTGACAGACAGAAGCTCGCTCATGCAGGGAATTGCGTAAGATGGGGCAGAAGATCTCCAGATCTGGCAGCAGAAGGGTCTCTGTTCAGTAGTGCTACATCACAGCCAATAGAGGGTGCAGACTTTTTGGATCCAAGACAGAGAGGACGGGACGCGTTGCTCATCTGGAATCGGACATACCAAGGTGGTGCGGCAGTAACGGTTCATAGGACTTGCCCAGATCTTGGCCTTGGGACAGGGGGAGAAAAAACAATAAAAGGAGACAATCGTGAAGTAATTGTCCCAAGGAAAGGAAACGTTTCACAACGTTTTCACAGCAGACTTTTTACGGGGTGGTTTTGCCATTGCCTTCCCCAGTCATCTACACTTTCCCCCCAATAAGCTGGGTCCTCATTTTACCGACCTCGGAAGGATGGAAGGCTGAGTCAACCTCGAGCCGGCTACCTGAAAACCCAGCTTGTCCCAAACCGATACACAAACACATGATGCAAGACAGATGCGAAATCTGCAGCTCACACTTCAACACAGGGGTGTTGAACTAATTTGTTATGGGGGCCAGATCTGACATAAATGAGACCTTTTTGGGCCAAGCCATGTCGGGCCAGGCCGTATGTGTACCTAGGTAGCAGAGATATAAACTTTATAAAGGACACAAACACAATTAAAGATTTTTTTTTTAAAAAAAGCTTAAAATAAAACATGCTTAAAACATTAGCACTCATTGGTCTTAAAGGTGCTTTCTTTGTATCTCTCCCCTGGGGTCCAGGAAACTGGGCAAAGGAAGCTCTGGCTCTTTCCCTCCCTCTCCAGGAGACCAGGATGGGGAGGAGCCTCAGCCAATAGAAGGAAGAGAGGCTTGGCTTAGTAACTCTGCCATGCAAATGAGCAAGCCTTGCAAAGCAAGCTGTGATGCAGAAGGAAGCAAGAGAGAGGGAGAAGGAAGGAGATGACAGTCAGTTGCTCGGGGGCCTGATTGGAGCCCTCCAAGGGCCTGATTCAGCCCCCAGGCCGCATGTTCGACACCCCTGCTTTAATACTTTGATTCAGCATTAATCCAGAGCACGGAAGATATCAAAGTTTCCTTCTAGTTATTTTTGGGAGAACGCTTTGTATGATTTGAAGAGGATGCCAAGCCATGACTATGGCATGCTCTCCAGTCTTGGATCCCATTTCCAGTCAAAGCTCTGACTCACACTCCCAAAGCGCAATTGCAGTGTGCCTCTTTAGCAACACTGGTCTCTGGGCCAAGGCCTGTGACACACGAAGGATCTGACATGCCATTAACCACCACCCCACCACCACCCCCCAAAAGAAAGTGGCAGGGTGGGGAAGTCTGGAGTCATAGTAATGTGGGGGGAAATTAACTCCTCCCCCTGCCATTTCCCCAATCAAAAATACCTCCCCAGGCTGTTTTAGGTTTGTTGAGATTTCTTAGAAAATGGGTATTAAAGTACTCAGCTATTCCTAAGATTACTTCTGGGTAGCCTCTCCGAAAGCCATGTTGTAGATGTGGCAAAGTTTTGTTTCACTGGGCTTTTAAACTCATCACTTTGGGTTTTACACTGTATGGCCATGCCTTATGGGGTTGTTAAATTTGAATAAACTTGAAACATTTTGTAGAAAAAGCCCAGCAGGAACTCATGCATACTTCTTCAGACATATATGTATCTGCAGGGCTTTTTCTGCAGAAAAAAACCAACAGGAACTCATACGCATATTAGGCCACACCCCCTCACAACACCATTGTTCCACACAGGGCTTTTCTGTAGAAAAAGCCCAGCAGGGATTCATTTGCATCTGACGCCAAACCAGTCTGAACTGTGTTCCTGCTCTTCTTGCAGCTGCTGGAATGGACTTGGGTCAGTCATAGTTCTGGCTATGTTGTCCTTGAAAGGGCAGCTTCTGGGAGAGCTCTCTCAGCCCCACCCACCTCACAGGGTGTCTGTTGTGGGGGGAAGGAAAGTAAAGGAGATTGTGACCACTCCGAGACTCTGAGATTCAGAGTGTAGGGCGGGGTATCAATCCAATATCAGCAGCAGCAACAACAACAAAAGCCCTGTATGGATGGACAGATGGATGTATCTGAAGAAGTGAGCTTGACACATGAAAGCTCATATCCTGAATAAAACTTTGTTGGTCTTTTAGGTGCCACTGGACTCTAACTTTAGAGCAACAGGGCTGTCCCACCTGGCTCTGGCAGGGATGCCAGCCTCCAGGTGGGACCTGGGGATCCCCTGGAATTACAGCTATTGGAGCCTGGACTCCAGAGCCGTGTGACTGTGCCCCACGGAAGTCCCTGTCCTCCCCAGGCTCCGCCGTCCCCAAATCTCCAGGGCTTTTCCAACCTGGATCTGGCAACCCTAAACCCTCCATCCCTAGTTCTAACCTTGCTCACACTAACTCCCCTTAGAGGGAACACTGGATAGTAGTTTCCCCACTTCCCTTACCCCAAGAAACCTACCAGCCCCTCCTCCCTTCCCTCCCCACTCAGGTAAGCAAATCCCCCCGCTGTCAATAGGGTTGCCAATCCCCAGTTGAGGGCAGGAGAAACCCTGGTTTGGAGGCCCTCCCCCTCCCCGCCCCCGCTTCAGGGTCATCACAAAGCGGGAAGGAAACTGCCTTCTGGCCACTCTCTTATTCCCTATGGAGACAGATTCCCATAGGGTATAATAGAGAATTGATCTGTGGGTATCCAGGGCTCTGGGGAGCCTGTTTTTTGAGGTAGAGGCACAGAATTTGTATCATAGCATCCGATGCCTCTCCTCAAAAACCCCTCCAAGCTTCAGAAAGATGGAACCATGAAGTCCAATTCTACGAGCCCCTAAGGAAGGTGCCCCTATCCTTCATTGTTTCCAATGGCGGGAAGGTATTTAAAAGGCTAGTCCCTTTCAGTGTGATGGCCAGAACTCCCTTTGGAGTTCAATTATTCTTCTCACAACTTTGCTCCTGGCTACACCCCCAAAGTCTCCCGGCTCCACTCCCAAAGTCCCCAGTTATTTCTTGAATTGGACCCGGAAACCCTAGAACACCTATGATATCTGTGTCCTAATTTGTAAAATATGCTTACAACATCCACGCTGTTTTTATCTATTAGTTTGAATCGCTTTATTGTTGGGTTTTTATTATTATTTTTAATTGTTCTATTATGTTGTAATCCGCCCTGAGCCCATTTGGGGAAAAGGTGGACTATAAACCCACCAAATAAATGAATTAATAAATACATAGCCACCAAGGATTGGAGGGAAGGGGGGGAGAATCCGGCAGCCAGCTCCCTTCTGCCCCAAAGGCGCAAGAGATGGAAGCCAGCCGCCAGAGAGCCAAGGCAACAACGACTCAATGGTGCGTCAGGAGCGCGCCCCTCTTACCTCGCGGGTGGGGGGCGGCGACCCGGAGCCCCTCGTGCTGCCCTGCACAGCGGCCCCAGCTCCGGGGAAAGCGGACAGAGCCAGCCCCTGCAGCCTCTTCTCTTTTCGCGCCGGGAAAAGAGGAAACTCGGGCTTTGGAACTGCAGCTTCAGCGGCTGCTTCCCCCCACAGGCGTCTCCAAGCAGAAGCAGCAGGAAAACGAAAGGAGGCGCCGGGCCAGGGGCCTCTGCTGCTGCTGCTGTTCCCCGGGGTGGGCGTGAGCACAGGGGCTAGACTTTTCAATTTCAGGGGGAAGGTGGGCCCAGCCACAGGCATTTGATCCCGTGACATCATAGGGAGGAGCCAGTGACATCACAGGGAGAGGCCTCCATTATCACTACCTATGAATTTATAGAGAAGCTCCCTCCCCATGAATTTAGGGAGCAGCCCCCCCCCCAACAATGCCCATGGACTGGGCCAATACAGGAAAAGGTGGGAGTTTGCCAGTATTTATAGTGGTATCCCAGAGGTCTCTTGCTGTGTCCTGTTTTTGAACTTCACTTTTAGAATAGTCACTTTAAGATCTGCAGATATACGTATCATGTGCATAGGACAAACCAATGGTCACAAATTTGACAGTAAAAGGCAATCCAGAAAAGCTTTAGGGGAACATTTTATAAGTTTCCCTGGACGTTCACTTGCAGGTGCTGTGTTAATCGTGTAATCCCTGCAGCTTCTAAACTGCTATAATAGCATTTCAAAGATGTCAAAGTGTTTTATAACTTTTTATTCAAAAAACCAGCATGTAAAGTAAGCCATAATAACATTGTTATATGCTAAGGAACCAGTTCATTTTAGTTGTAGCTACCTAGGTAGGGTTGCCAAATCCAGTTCAGGAAATATCTGGGGACTTTGGGGGTGGAACCAGGAGACTTTGGAGTGGAGCCAGAAGACATTGTGATGGAACCAGAAGCAAGGTTGTGACAAGCACAATTGAGCTCCAAAGGGAGTTCTGGCCTTCACATTTAAAGGGACTGCACACCTTTCAGTGCCTTCCCTCCATTGGAAATTATGGATAGGGGCACCTTTTGGGGGGGCTCATAGAACTGGACTCCACAGTCCAAACTTTTTGAAACCTTGGGGGTTGTTTTGAGGCGAGGCACTGGATGCTATCCTGAAAATTTGGTGCCTCTACCTCAAAAAACAGCCCCTCCAGAGCTCCACACACCCACAGATCAATTCACCATTATACCCTACGGGAATCGATCTCCATAGGGAATAATGCAGTGTCCAGCAGACATTTCCCTCCCCCACACTGTTTTTTGATGACCCTGAAGCAGGGGGGGCCCTCCGAACTGGAGGATCCCCTGCCCCCAACTGGGGATTGGGCAAACTGGAAAATGCAGTGTACTGCTTAGCAAACACTAGAAATAAACCACTGCATTTTTATGATGCAGATACATGCTTAAACAATTTCTTTCATAATGATGCAATTATATTATTATCATCACAAACCAAAATTCATTAAATGTCCATAGAAAAATCAAAAAGTTATTTCACACCATTCTTGTAAGGTAGTACTTTCAAAATAAGAATGTTATTTCACACCACTCTTGTAAGGTAGTACTTTACAGTCCACTGTCTCAGTTCTCCTTTGCTTGAAAGGCATAGACAGTACCATGCTTGTATAGATTCCTCCTATGGGTAGCAGACCGAAGTGACAGGTACGGCGGCTACACAGGTCCTAGGTTCAGTTCTGTGTTTCGTTCAGCTTGCACTGGCTGCTTTCTTTTAGCTTTGGAATCCTGCTAAAGGCAATTGCTCACATATTACAATACAATGTTACTTTGCAGCTTGCACTAATGGGGGGGGGCAAAGCAGTTTGCATCATTCTCCTCCCCCCCTATGTGATTTGAACAACAACCCTGAGAGGCAGGTTAGGCTGGAAGTCTATGCCTGGTCCAAAATCACCCAGTCAGCTGCCTTTCCCATGCTGTCTTCCCACCCACCCAAGTGAAGGCATTCCATCCCCGCCCCCCACTTCAAGGGAAGCTGATCTCTGCCATCTATTTGGATAGCAGTTGTAATTCTGAGTGATCTCCAGCCCTCACCTTGAGATTGGCAACAGTGTTTCCCCAGTAGGAAATGCCTTTCCTTCAGAGGCCTATGGTGATCCCTTGTGAATTTCCCAGCAACCTTGAAAGGTACCACTAAAGGCCTCTAGGCGAGTGTCCCCTGCCTGTTGCCAATCTCCAGGTGAGGCCTGGAGATCTCTTAGAATTACAGCTGCTATCCAAAGAGATGGCACAGGTCAGCTCCCCTTGAGGTTGGGTGGGGTGGGGGACATACAAGTTAGGGCTTCAGAGTGGGATCTGCCAGACTCAGGTTCTAGTACAGATGATAAAGCAGACAGTCAACAAATGTGAGAACTGAGTTGGAGCCCAGTAGCACCTTTAACACCAACAAAGTGTTGCATATAGCCCCTTCAGGGGGGAGGTGTTTGTGAGTTTCCTGCATTGTGCAGGGGGTTGGACTGGATGACCCTAGAGGTACCTTCCAACTCTATGATTCTATGATTCACAGTGTCTTCTTACCTTTTGATATTGTTTCAGACACTAGAGTTTCTGGGGTTACACACAGACACAAATATTTCTCTGACATGATTTTTTTTAAGATACAGCAAATTTTTTTGCAGAAAACTTACCTTTGCAATGTCAATTGTCCTCCTTCAGACCTCTAGACAGGCCAGATGAAAGGATAGAAAAGCACCTTTTCTTCATAGATCTTTCCCTACTGATAAGTGGACTCCACCCCTGTTGCCTTATCAAAGTTCTCTTTCCCCACCCACTTGACTGCTCAGGTTGAAACAGCTTTTCCCAGAGACAAAGATTCACACATATGTGTTTCCTGGGGAGATGCTTATAGCTCAATTAGCATTTGTGAGGAAGGTACAAAGAGTCTCTGAGGAATGACTTCCTTCTTGGCAGCCAGAGGAAAAAAATACAGAGGGAATAGCTGCTTTACCGCTTCACATGCCTTTGAAGGAGATAATTTCAAAGGAGTATTCGCAGCGGGGGCTTAGCCCCCAGGGAAAAAATTTTGGGGTGGCGGGAGCCCCATACTTTACGCCTATGCGTGAGCGAGTCAGCTTCCTGCAGGTCCTTCCTCCTCTTCCCCCGGCTGCGGAACTGGCCTGCTGCCCTCTGTGCAGGAGGGAGAAGCAGGGCCAGCTTTTCGGTGGCCTCCCAAAAAGTGTGCTTCTCTCTATTGCGCGCCCACCCAGTCCCGTTTCTTTGTTTTCACGCTCTCGCACCAAGTCATGCGCCTCCGAGCCAATTTGGGAGGTGCTTCCCGACGGGCTTTTGCTGGGGGAAGCAGCAAAACCCACTTTCGAGAGGTTTTCCGAAGCAAATTGGGACTGCTCTATGGAGCGGGGGGGGGCGCCCCCTCTGGCCCAGGGCTTTGGTGGCAGGACAGAGCTCAGCAGCTGGGAAGGAATGGAGTGGAAATGCCCATCAAGGAAATCTTTTTATTCCGCCTTTTGGGATCAGGCTGGAGCAGGGGTGCCACACGTGGCTCTTTCACACACAGGGCCGGCACATGGGAGTAGGCGGGGTAGGCAATGGCCTCGGGCTCTACCCCGCCTGGGGGCGCCACCAGGTGCCCCCTTATCCACGCAGAGCGCTCCTCCGACCATGCCTTGGAGGCAGGATTGGAGGAGCGCTTTCCCCCTGCAGTCAGCTCAGCGCGCTGTTTTAGCGGGGCCAGTCGCTTTCAGGTTCAAAGTGGCCAAGCAGCGTCTTTGGAAGGTGCCACTTTGCCACTTTTAACCTGAAAGTGACCAGCGCACTAAAACAGCAGGGGGAAAGCAGTGGTGCGGCAGCACTGTTGTGTGCCGCCCGTCACTCTCTCCTCCCTGCACGAGGGAGCTTTTTGGGGGGCGGAGCAGGAGGTTGCCTCTAGCAGTGCCCAGAAACTACGGGACTTTCAGGCTTCGGCGTTCTCCGATTGCAGAGAAGGTCGAGGCTTGAAAGCACCAAGGCTTCAAAGCACTGTTGTTTGTTTCTGGGCGCTGAAGGGAGGAGGGGGAATTCCCCTCTCCCTTCAGCGCCCAGAAACAACGGGGCTTTCAGGCTTCTGCATTTCCAATTGCAGAGAACGCCGAGGCTTGAAAGCGCCGCTGTTTGTTTCTGGGCAATGAAGGGAGGGGGGGGGAAATGGTGCTCCTGACAGATGTGATGACATCACCTGTGGGTGACATCATTCCTGGTTTGTGCGCGTGCAAAGCGTGCGCACGAAAATTTCCCCCCTTGTGAGGGAATGGGTGCACGTCGGGGTTCTGTCTCGGGCGGCAGAACCCCACTCACCGCCCCTGTTCACACATATTGTATGGCTCTTGAAGCCCCATCAATCAGCTTGGAGAAGGCATTTGTCTCTTTAAATCACTTTGCCAAGCCAGCTGGCAACTTGGAGAATGCCTTTCAAGTTGCTTTCTTTCCACCCCCCTCCTCTATGTATTTGCTTTCTTTTCACTTTTCCTTCCTTCCTGTCTTGCGGCTCTCAAGCACCTACATTCGTGATTTGAGGCTCTCAAACATCTGACAATTATACTGTGTGGCTCTTATGTTAAGCCAGTTTGGCCACCCCTGGGATGAGGGGGGGAGGTCTAATGAACTCCAGATGGCAGGGCAGGGCTTTAGAGGGAGGGTGACCATGGAGTAAGGTTGCCAAGTCCCATTCGAGAAATATCTGGGGACTTTGGAGGTGCGGCCAGGAGAGTTTGGGGGTGGGTCCAGGAGCAAAGGTGTGACAAGCATAATTGCACTCCAAAGCAAGTTCTGGCCCTCACATTTAAAGGGACTGCAAACTGGGGATTCCCTGCCCCCACCGAGAGATGGGCAACTGTGCCAAGGAGGCAAAATATGTGCGTGTGTGTGTGGGGGGGTGTATAGTTCCAGGTGGGTAGACATGCTGGTCTGAAGCAGGGGTGGATAAACTGTGACTTGTGAGCCACATGTGGCTCTTTCACACATAATTCTGTGGCTCTCGAAGCCCCCACTGCCCCGTCAGCCAGCATGGAAAAGGCATTTAAAGTCTCTTTAAATCACTTTTCCAAACCAAGCCAGCCAGCAGCTTGGAGAAGGTATTTAAAGTTGCTTCCTTTCCACTTCCTCTCCTCCCTTCATCTATTTGCCTCCTTGCCTACCTTCCCTGCTTCCCTCCTTCCTCCCTTCCTTTTTCAAATATCTATTTAAATCACTTCTCCAAGTCAGTCAAAAGCTTAGAGCAGAGTTTCTCAAACTTTTCTTTCCCGTGGCCTGGATATTTTTACACTTCTCCTTCGTGGTCCACTAAAATTCGGGGATGGAGCCAGGAGACTTTGAGGGTGGAGCCGGGAGACAGGAATTATGTCATTTTCTGTGGTGTCACTTCCAGGTCAAGGGTCAAGTGACGTCACTGCCAGGGCACACGGAACCAAAACTCCACCTTTTTCTGTGATGTCACTTCCAGGGCACTCCCCCAAACCTGCCTCTTCTTCTGAAGTACGGTAACTTCATTTTCAGAAAAATCTCTCTGAAACTCATGCTGAGCCAAAATGGGGGTGGAAAGTGGGTGGTCTGCAACTTTTTCATACATTCCCAGGGTCCTTTCTTTCCACCCTCACACCTGCATGCACCCCTCTGTGTTCTTCTCCAGCTTGCAAGCACTCCTAATGCCCATGTTCAATTGCCTGCACCACCTACACACCACTTCCTCAACAACACTGACCAGTGTATGCAGTTGGAAGTGCTGTTGCCATTGCCATCAGGAATGCCAGTGCTGTGTACCACCCACACTGGGCCCTGGCAGCTGCTGTACCTCAAAATATGCTGACACATTTAGTAGGCCCTTCCTTCAGCAGCTACTACTGGAACCCTTCCTCAAGCTGCAACCAAGCTTGCTTGGTTTCAAGAAAATCTTTTGACACCTGTTTTTCATATTTTTCCTTGGCTGAAACACTGGGAAATTGCTGTGAAAGGTAGCAGAGAATTGTACTTAATTTCAAGTTATATGACGTTCATACAAGCTTTTCTGCAGTTATCCCAAAAAGGATATTTATGAGGGGCTTGCAGCTTTTTACTGGCTGTGTTTAAAAGCAACCTGTTGTACAGATATTTAGTTAGTGAACTTCTTTCACCCTTATTAATATCTACAGGAGGAGTTTAATTTTGGTGTTAAAAGCAGGACCAGTAAAATGGTGCCAAGTTCATAGTACCATCACTTCCAGTGCTGTTGAGATATACAGCAGTAATCTCCAATAATCTCTTTCTGCCCCACACCTCTGACTCTCTCTCACTCACACAGGAATCTCATAGAAAGGCCAGCTGGCTACAACTGGGAGTGCCAATTTTTCAATGACAGAGCTTCTATGTCTGCAACAACAATATGATGAACAGAAAAGTTTCATCCAGTAAAAATGGAAGGAAAGAAAGAAAGGGAAAGAATGAAATGGAAGGAAAGGAAAGGAAAGGAAAGGAAAAAAGAAAAGAAAAGAAAAGAAAGACATGGAAATAAAGAACATAAGAGAAGCCATGTTGGATCAGACCAGTGGACCATCCAGTCCAAAATTCTCTCATACAATGCCCAAAAAGCACCAGAATGTCCACCAGTGGGACCAGGGCACTAGAAGCCCTCCCACTGTTGTTTCGCCCCACCCCCAGCACCAAGAATACAGACAGAGCATCCCTTGCAGACAAAAACAGAAAGAAGGGGGGGACAAAGGGGAAAAAAGCCTTACTCGCCATCAGATTACCCCAGCCAGCAACAATTCTGCCCAGGGGTCGTTTGGTAAAAAAAAATAGCTACTGGAATGCCCACTCCCCACCCCTCCCAGCTGAAAAAAGCACACACCCCTTCTTTGGCACTCAGGTCTCCTGGGAAATCTCCCCAAAAGAACGTACTGCAAGGCACATGAAAGCTCATACCTTGAAGAACACTTTGTGGATCGAAAGTGCCAATGGACGCCAGCTTTTCTCTCAAACACTGGGAGAGGGGGAGAAGGAAGGAGAAGCAGCTCAGCTCCTCTCTGCACAACACAGAGATGGGAGAAGGAAGGAAGCCAAACAGAGCTCAGGCTTTGCATCCTGTGTCAGTCTTCAAGGCTAGCTTTTCTCTGCACAATAGAGAGATGGTGGAAGGAAGGAAGCAGAGCAGAGGTCATGCTTTGCTGGGGGCAGGCTTCTGTGGTCCAGTAGTGAGGCTTCTGTGGTCCAGTACCAGGTCCCAACCCTGCAAATGGGAAACAGTGGCTTAGAGAATGCATTTAAAGTTAAAGTTGCTTTCTTTTCACTTCCCAATTCCATCTATTTTCCTTCCTTCCCTCCCTCCCTCCCTCAAACACCTGATGTTCAGTCTTGTGGCTCTCAGACATCTGATGTTTATTTTATGTGGCTCTTACTTTAAGCAAGTTTGACCACTACTGTGTCTAGTCTTTTGCCTTGAGTTCACCCAGTCTAAATAACCCCTTTATTCTTCATGATGGCTATATAATGTACTACCTTTTGTACGACTATCTTCTTTTCCCCACTGTCATTCCTGGTAAATACACCATACCCCGTTTTCCCCTCCCATGGCCCCCCCTCCCAATGACAAGAATTTGATTTGTCATATTCACTAATCTAAATTAAATAAAGGGGTGGCATAGAGATCTCATGGTAACTTTCAGGTTTGTTTTTTTTTAGCAGGAACGCACAGGAATGTAATTCCAGCTGGCTTGCTGTCAGGGGGTGTATTCTAATATGCAAATGAGTTCCTGCTGGACTTTTCTACAAAAAGCCCTATGTGAAACAATGGTGGCATCAGGGTGTGTGGCCTAATGTGCAAATTAGTTCCTGCTGGGCTTTTTGTACAAAAAGAAGCCCTGTTTGAAACAATGGTGGCATCAGGGGGTATACCCTGAGGAACCTGGTCCCATCAGGGAGACCAGCCACCCTAGAGAGAATCCTATCACATCTTCTCCCTTGGCATCACCATTAGTTCCTCCTATGTTACGATTCTCTTGTCTCATATTAATCTCCATCCTTGCATTCCCTTGCCCAAGAATGCCAACCTGTCTTTTCTGATCATGAAGTTTCCCCAGGATTCACGCCCCATAATTCAGGCTGTTTCCCCAAACCTTCTCTTCCTTGATCACTTTCGTGATCCTGACAGCCAATTTTGGGGTATTTCTCAGCCTTTTCTGTCCTCCTTTTTACTTAATGAAAGCAACCCTTCCTTTCACCCCATTCTCAAAGCAACCTTTTCCTTTACTCCAGAATTTCCCAAGATGCTCTCAATTCCAACCCCAAAACTTGTTAAATCCTCTGCTCTCTTCTCATTTTCTAGATCAGAGCTTCTTTTCTTGGCTCCCATTTTCAGACGTCTGATGCTCAAAGAGAGTTGCCAGTCCCCAGGTGGGACAGGAGGAACAAGCCATGTGGGCATTCACGTTAAATCAACCTCAAAACCTTAGAAATTCAATTATTTGTATTCAATTATTATATAATAAATTGTTCATAGAAAATACAATGTGACACAAACTGCAAAAGAAAGACTACTCCCGAAACAAAAAGTCCAATATTAATGTCCGACAGTTTGTTCCTAGAAGTTGGAGTCGGGAAGTAGTGTGAAATGCCGTGAAGACAGAGTCCAATGAATATAAGAGAAGCCATGTTGGATCAGGCCAATGGCCATCCAGTCCAATACTCTGTATATATATATACACACACACACACAGTGGCCACTGATGGACCTCTGCTCCATATTTTTACCCAATCCCACCCCACTGCTTACCGTTCTCCGCTGCCCATTTATACTCATCAAAGGTTTCTTAGTAAGCTCAAGAGTCATGGAGTAAAAGGATAGGAAGCAGAGAGTGGGCACTCCACTATACCCTATGGAGATTGATTTCCATAGAGTATAATGGAGAATTGATCTAGGGCTCTGGGGGCCCTGCTTTTTGAGGTAGAGGCAACAAACTTTCAGCATAGCAGCCAGTGCTTCTCCCCAAAATACCCTCCAGGTTTCAAAAGGATTGAACCAGGGGGTCCAGTTCTATGAGCCTCAAAAGAAGGTGCCCCTATCCTTCATTATTTCCAATGGAGGGAAGGCATTCAAAAGATTAAATGACCTGATTGCATTGTGGCCTCTGCCCTTGACACCTGGATTGCAGTCTAGCGTCTTTCGCCAGTCCTGGTGCTGAAAGAACAGCTCCCCTCTACCCTCCCGTCCTTTGTCTTTCCCAGACAATGTCCCCCTTCAATCCTTTATTCCCTTAATGGCTCTTTCCCTTCCCCCTCCCCTTTTTTTTTACCAAGAGGTCATTGTGAACTTCCTGCATTGCCCAGGGGGTTGGACTAGATGACTTTTGGGGGTAACTTCCAGCTCTATGTTTCTATGTTACCTTCAGCTTCTAGAGCAGGGGTGGCCAAACTGTGGCTTGTGGCTCTTTCTCAAGTATTATGTGGCTCTCATAGCCCCCCCCCCCCATCATCCAGTGTGGAGAAGAAGGCATTTGTCTTTTTAAATCACTTCTCTGAGCCAAGCCAGTCGGCAGCTTGGGGAATGCATTTAAAGTTAAGGTTGCTTTCTTTCCACCTCTCCCTCCTCATCCATCCATCCATCCATCCATCACTTCCTTCCTTCCCTCCCTCAAACATCTGACGTTCATGCCTTGAGGCTCTCAGACATCTGACATTGATTCTATGTGGTTCTTACATTAAGCAAGTTTGGCCACCCCAATATGCGAATAGGTTCCTGCCGGGCTTTTTCTACAACAAAGCCCTGTGTGAAACAATGGTGATGTCAGGGGTGTGTGGCTTAATATGCAAATGAGGCCCTATTAGGCTTTTTCTACCAAAAAACAGCCCTGACCAATACCATCATCCAGAGCAACTTCCATAAAGATTGGAGTTGTGTCTGTGTGTGCAAAGCATCATTGATTCGTCAGCAAATATGCCCAACAAACCAGGTACGGCTGGAAATTGAGAAATTTGATCAGTCTAAGTCCAAGAAGACAAATGCAAGAGAAGAACCCGCTGCCTTCAAAAGAAACAATTGAACAGGAGAAGCAAGTGGGTGAATTGTAAGGAAATCAAGCCCTTCCAAATGATGCACTGTACATTCCTCAGAGATTCTTATTTTACTTCTTTTAGCTTTTTTCACTTGGGAAGGTGCAAAAAGGGTGGGTCAAGTTTAAAGGGCAGCACTGCCCCTTTTACGTCCCAAACCCAAAAGAATTGCAAAAGAACTACTGATGCTGCACAAAGGCGTTGCCCTTCCCATCTGCCTTTCCAGCTTTGACACAAAAGAGTTCACATTTTCCTGAATAAAAATTCTGGGTGCATAAGGCCTCATTTTGGGGCACGAACTCACAGGAGTGGACCTCTGGAACATTAATTGTGCTCTTTCTTTATTGTGCTCTTTCTTTCTTACAATCCCCACTGCCCCAAATACTTGCTTCTGGGCTCCGTTGTTCAAACCCTGGTGAGAATTTTGCTGAACTCTAAGATTTGATAAACTTTCTACTCTTTTCCCCCCACAAAAAATGGGAAATTAATCAAAACCTATCAAGCAGACAGATGGAAATCTTCATCATGCCTTGGTGGCTACATAGGAGAAAGTATGATGGGAGTAAGGTTTTATTATGACCATTATAATTCAAGAAGTATTTTGAGGTAGATGCTGAGCTGATATAATTTAGTACACCTTCTGGTGATGTGAGAGATGTGCATATGCAAAGAAGTAAACCTAATGAGTTATGCTAATGAGCTCCGGTACCTCTTTTTCTATGAAATGACCTGACTATAGTTAATCTAGTAACACACAAAGCTGTTCCATGGTCTTGCGAGTTGTAAAATGCAATTAACTGAGTGCTTTTTTTTCATTGTTGTTCAAATTATTTTAATGATTTTTAATATGCAAATAAAATGTTTTAAAACCTGGTGTGTGTGTGTGTGTGTGTGTGAGACTTGCATGAGCCAACCAACGCATGATATGGAAAGAAACCTATTATCCCTCCAACACGGGTTAAATTGAGTTGCAATAATTCAGAATGTTTCTTGCCCTCCCACCCAGCTTTTGTGTACTTTTTAAAGCTTAAAAAAGCTTTTTTTTTTTAAAAAAAAAAAGGCTCAACTGCAAAAATTACATCAGATGTGGTAAACTGGATCTTTGGTGGGGAAGTCTGATTTAGAAGGATGCAACACCACTCTTGCCAAAGGCGAGAACAAGGGTGTGGTAACAGATGTTGTGTGTCGTAATCCAAGTCAGCTTCTGTAAAAACTGTCCAGACTCCATCCCCCGTGTGTTCTAGCCTCTTGTGTTCGTTACCAGTATTTCTAGCCTCATAATTTTCCTCCCTAAGTCGGTCAAAGGACAGCAAACTTTCCCCATCTACTTGTCTACCTAGTTACAAGTGTTTTTACATTCAGTTTGATCCAGAGTTTTAGAGTCTTCAAATTGCCTGCCACTGTTCCACTTTATTTTCCTTTTCCTTTTGGTGGAGTCTTTTAAAACGCGTGAAAACTTCTACAATACAAGTTTGAAACGCCTGTAGAGAAAAGACCGGATCAAAACTAGTGTCGAGAAAAACATAGCAGCAGCTCCAAAACTCATCTCACTGAAACAAATGTAGATGCTTTGGGCAGAAACAATGCAAAACAGTTGTGAGAACGTTAGGTAATGTAAAAGGTGAGTTTCCAATGCAGTGATTGTCAGTGTAAAAACACCCATTGTATGAAGAGTCTTGCTGGATTAGGTCAAAGGTTCACTCTCCAGTTTCCCAGGGAGACCCCCAGGAAGTCCACAAGGGGACCCTTGCTTTCCTCCTCTCAATCAAGGAGGCCATTGCTCCCTCTCTCCGCCACAGTAGTCCAGGGGCACACTGCTTCTGAATGTGGGGGTTCCATTCAGTTATCAAAGCTCAGGGGTGGCCAAACTGTGGCTCAGGAATCACATGTGGTTCCAGGGCCAGCCCTGCCTCTAGCCCTGCCTCTAGCCCTGACTACCTAGGGCACTGGCCTTCTGTGGGCACCAAATTGGGCACCCCCATGTGACTCGGTGCCATTATCAGTGTGGGGAGGGGGGTGCAAGAAGTTAGCCGTGCCTAGGGCTAGACAGTGCAGCTGTCTGTGTGGCTCTTTTACGCATATTGTGCAGCACTTGAAGCCCGATTTGGAGAAGGTATTTGTCTCTTTAAATCACATCTCCAAACCAAGCCAGCCAGCAACTTGGAAAATGCATTTAAAGTTGCTTTCTCCCTCTCTCTCTTTCTCCCCCCCTTCAAACATCTTATGTTTTTTGTATGTGGCTTTTATGTTAAGCAAGTTTGGCCACCCCGGCTATATACTTTGCAAGGGACCGGACAGGAACTTGGTACCTGATTCTAAGAGGTCATAAACCATTGCACATGACTTTTAAAGCTTGGAACACACAGGAACACAGTTACAGCTGGCTTGGTGTCAGAGGGTGTGGCCTAATATGCAAATGAATTCCTGCTGGGCTTTTTCAATCAACCCCCCCTGAAAATTCTACTTTGTAAGCTACTGGCATTAAAGTTGGGAGATGCCACATAAATTAGTTTGCTCTGGGACCATTTTTCCTGAGCTAAGACAAAAGAGTGTGAGCCGGAGGCCAAAAATCTGTGAGCTAGTTCATGCTAACTCAGCTTAGAGGGAACACTGGTGCTAACAACAATATGGGATGGGGGTAGATTTGATCAGCAAAACTGCACTGCAGGAAAAGGCAAAACACTTCTGGGAGTATCGGGTTAAATCCTCTCCTCCAAATTGTGGTTCCAAGGTTGCTTCCTGTTTCCTGTGACAAAGTGCTAGGAAGATCTGTTTGTGGACCTCCAAGGATCACGTCTGATGTCACCCTGGGGGCAATGTGCCCTCTTAACTTTTTCCTTCTCCGGAGCAGAGCAAGTTCACCTCCGGAGCAGAAGATAACTGCTTTAATTTTAAAACAGACAATGGGTAGTGCAAGAAGCTGTGCAGCTCCAGACTGCTGCTGGGGGTGGTGCTGTGTGGGCTTCCTGTGCTTCTGAACAGCTACCTACATCCGCAGCTTGGGGGCCAGATTTGCTGGGCACAATCTGGCAATTCGACCTTCAATGTTCCATTTTGTTCTTTTGGGGTTTGTGTGTGTACTTGTGTGCCTAGAAGTCATGGTGACTTCTGGTGACCCCTACTGGGGCTAGGATATTTTTCAGAGGCTTGATACAGTCTGCCTCTGCCTCCCCATCCTGGTATTCCTTGAAGGTCTCCAGCCCAACTACTTGCCAGAGTCGACCCTGCTTAGCTTTCGAGACCTCTTGAGATCGGGCTTGCCTGGGCTATCCAGGTTAGGGCCCGTTTTGTTCTTAATATATCATACGTTATTTACATTTCATTTCTCTTCCTTCGAACATGAGAAGCCATGTTGAATCAGGCCAGTGGCCCATCCAGTCCAACATTCTGTCACACAGTGGCCCAAAAAACCAAGTGCCATCAGGAGGTCCACCAGTGGGGCCAGGACACTAGAAGCCCTCCCACTGTGCCCCCCCATGCACCAAGAATACAGAGCATCACTGCCCCAGACAGAGAGTTCCAACAATATGCTGTGGATAATAGCCACTGATGGACCTCATAAGAAACATAAGAACATAAGAGAAGCCATGTTGGATCAGGCCAATAGCTCATCCAGTCCAACACTCTGTGTCACACAGAGGCCCCCCAAAAACCAAGTGCCACCAGGAGATCCATCAGTTGGGCCAGGACACTAGAAGTCCTCCCATTGTTCCCCCCCACCCCCAAGCACCAAGAATACAGAGCATCACCGCTGCAGACAGAAAGTTCCAACAATACACTGTGGCTAATAGCCACTGATGGACCTCATAAGAAACATAAGAACATAAGAGAAGTCATGTTGGATCAGGCCAATGGCTCATCCAGTCCAACACTCTGTGTCACACAGTGGTAAAAAAAAAAACAGGTGCCATCAGGAGGTCCACCAGTGGGGCCAGGATACTAGAAGTCCTCCCACTGTGCCCCCGCCCCAAGCACCAAGAATACAGAGCATCACTGCCCCAGACAGAGAGTTCCAACAATACTCTATGGCTAACAGCCACTTATGGACTTCTGCTCCAGATGTTTATCCAATGCCCTCTTGAATCCTCTCCAGGCACTTTTCCCTGAGGACTGATCTTCATTCCCTTTGCCCCCACAAAAATAAGAATGTTGGAAACAAATATGAATGTTGGCATGTGGCACCATATAAATAAGGAGAATGAGACGCACCGAGTCCACGCCCTCCAAAGGAGGAAAAGAATGTTTATTATGTAAACACAATCTGTTTCCAATCCTACAGGTCCTTCCTTGTGGAATTACAAAGCATTTTAAAACCATAGGACACCACCTATCTCAGCACGGCCATGGTGTCTGGGCATCACTGCACGACTGAAGAGAGCCTTGATCTTCCCCTGCCATTGTCTCACAGGCACACAAAATCTGTGCACAGCCCTGTAATCACATCCAGGCCAGCCCTTTCTCCCAGCTCATGCTATGCAGAGATTGAGTGTAGACTTCCTGATCTTTGATACAATCAGTACACTGTGTGAGTTTGGACAGGAGCAAGTAGTAGGAGAAGAGTTGGATTTATACTATGCCCTTCTCTTGGAGTCTCAGAGCAGTTTACAATCCCCTTTCCTTCCTCTCCCCACAACAGGCACCCTGTGAGGTAGGTGGGGCTGAGATAGAGAACTGCTCTTGAGAGAACTTGTGACTGACCCAAGGTCACCCAGCTGGCTGCACGTGACGGAGGAGTGGAGAATCAAACCCAGTTCTCCAGATTGGAGGCCACCGCTCCTAACCACCATAGTGATCACACTAGCTACAGACTCTGCATCTGCATGTGTGTGTGTGTGGGGGGGGCGGTATTTGTGAATTTCCTTCATTGTGCAGAGGGCTGGACTAAATGACCCTGGAGGTCCCTTCCAAGTCTATGATTCTATGATTCATGCTAGGATGGGTCACTCCTGTATCTTATTATTATTTAGACAATGGCTTTTTTTTTGCAGAAAAAGCCCAGTGGGAACTCATTTGCATATTAGACCACACCCCTGACATCACTATTGTTTCGCGTATTAGGCCACACCCCTGACACCAAGCCAGCCAGAACTGCATTCCTGTGTGTTCCTGGTAAAAAAAGGCCCTGATTTAGACCATTGCAGCAAATGACAGAATGTTCACCTTCTAAAGTCATAAAATCCCAACCTACGTCTTCTAGGTCCTGTAATATTTGTCTCTAGGAACCTGAAGCGGGAATAGAGGCTGTGCGATCAGCTTATGCCGGAGTGCATTTCCCTCCCATCTTCTGGGAAGGTGCCATCATGGCTGAATAGCAGGAGAACTGCTTTGCATGTAGAAGGCTGCAGGCTCAGTCCCCGCCACTCCCAACTCCAAAGTTTAGATAGCGAGAGATGAAAATAAACCTCTGGAGAACCACTGCCACTCTGAGTGGACAAGACAGACCTCAATGGACCGAGGGTCCGATCTGGTAGAAGGTAGTTTCATGAGCTCCCGTGCAGGCACGTTTGTAAATAAAGCAAATATTATGAAGACTCCTTCAGTCGTCCGCCAAAGTTCCCGCTAAGTTGCAAAGTCTTGTGAGCAAAAATTCTACTTTGTGAGTTCCTGGCATTCAAGTGGTGAGCTATTGCATCAATCAGTTGGCTCTGGGGCCGTCCTTACTTGAGCTAAGACAAAAATGTGTGAGTTGGAGGCTAAAAACCAGTAAGCTAGCTCACACTAACTCAGCTTTGAGGGAACGCTGCAAGCAGAACGAAACTTTGCAAACTTGAGGCTTTTCGCTGCTTGGTGGGAGTGGAATTCGAACCCGAAAACAAGGTAAACCTCTCACCCCACCAGATGACATGAACCTACTGCTATCAATACTCAGCCTGGGACAATAAGCGGCAAGCACAAAACTAGAAATACAACTCCGTTGAATGCTTTGTGGGTATCACCGCTGGGTTAAAATTAAGTCTTTAAAAAAAAACACCCTGGCAATTCAATATTCTAAATATTTCTTTTGCTTTCTCTCACACCTCACACACAAGAAAAATTAAATCCTTTAAACCTAACACACACGAAAAGTTAAATGAGAGTCCCCTACATAATGTGGGCACCACATTTTAAGAAGGATATAGACAAGCTGGAACAGGTCCACAGGAGGGCAATGAAGATGGTGAGGGGTCTAGAGACCAAGTCCTATGAGCAAAGGTTGAAGGAGCTGGGGATGTTTAGCCTGGAGAGGAGGCGGCTGAGAGGTGATATGATCACCATCTTCAAGTACTTGAAGGGCTGTCATATAGAGGATGGTGTGGAATTGTTTTCTGTGGCCCCAGAAGGTAGGACCAGAACCAATGGGTTGAAATTAAATCAAAAGAGTTTCCGGCTCAACATTAAGAAGAACTTCCCAAACGTTAGAGCAGTTCCTCAGTGGAACAGGCTTCCTCAGGAGGTGGTGGGCTCTCCTTCCTTGGAGGTTTTTAAAAAGAGGCTAGATGGCAATCTGACAGCAATGAGGATCCTGTGAATTTAGGGGGAGGTATTTGTGAGTTTCCTGCATTGTGCGGGGGGTTGGACAAGAAGACCCTGGAGGTCCCTTCCAATTCTATGATTCTATGATGTCTCCAAAGACTGGGTCTTCACTGTGAGTAGATACGTCAAGCCTACCATGAAATCCACCCCTACTGTTCAGGGTAGGGGGGAGCTGGGAAGAAAAGGGGGTAGAGTAGATAGAACTTAACTTCCAAGAAGTGGGCACTGCAGAACTGCTCCAGGTTTAATGGTTGGAAACCTTTAACAGACCTCAGCAGCTGAGGGCCCCTTCACCGCTTGCTGCCCCAAAGAGGCCAACACGATGCACACAAAGAGCAAAGTTCTTTGCTCGTTACAGCCGCTTTATCAACAGAGGAAGGAAAAGGGGCTGATAGGATTTCAAGCAGCCGCTCTGAGTGAGAGACGGCAGTTAGGAGAGACCCCCCCACCCCAGAGCAAAACAGAGACATACAACTGGAGGGGAAGGAGGTTATCACTCTGAACAGGGGACAGGAAACGTGGCAGGAGGACGGATGTTTTGTGAGTCAGAGACTCTTCTAGGGATTGTTTTTCCCCTTTTCCGGGAATTTTGCAACAAAGCAGATGGATGGACAAACTCAGCAGAAAGTTCTGAGTATGGAGCAGCCACAGAGAAGCCAAAGATGGAAGTGGGTTTCAGACTCCAGCTGTGAGAACACAGAGGGAAAATGGATGCAAGAAGCAGTGAACGTCACAGCCCAAGCTTCACAGAGACTGTTGTTTGCCTTCACTCAGATTCCAACAAAATCCTCAGTAGAGCATAGCCACGGCGTAGACATCATGCTGTTTTCCCCTCAGAGGGAACCTCTTCTCTTCCGCAAAAGGTACAACATGCTTGAAGCAGCCACAACGCCCACTGGCACCTGAAACTACGAGAGAGAAACAAGAAGAACAGTTTTAGGTCTCTAGGGCATCCTTAAACCACCTGGACGCTGATGTTCCCAAAGCAGCATGCAACAGAGAAAAAATAAAAGAAGCTGATGCACCGAAGGCAGTGTGAAATAGCTGAACAAAAAAGGAAAGGAAATGAGAAACTGATGCTCCCGAAGCAGTGTGCAATAGCTAAAGCATAAAACAATGCAGCGGATGCTCTGAAAGCAGCATACAACAGCAGAAAAAGAAAATAAGCTGATGCACCAAAGGCAGTGCAATAGCTAAAAAAGGAAATCAGAAGCTGATGCTCCTGAGTAGTGTGAAATAGCTAAAACTTAAAACAACAAGAAGCTGATGCACCAAAGGCAGTGTGCAATAGCTAAAAAAAGAAGATGAGAAGTCGATGCTCCTGAAGCAATGTGAATAGCTAAAGCATAAAACAATAAAAAGCAGACATTCTGAAAGTAGCATACAAGAGTGAAAAAATAAAATAAGCTGATGCATCAAAGGCATTGTGCAATAGCTTAAAAAAGGGGAATCAGAAGATGATGCTCCTGAAGCAGTGTACAGGAGCTAGCTAAAACATAGAACAATAAGAAGCGGATGCTCTCAAAGCAGTGTACAGGAGCTTTAAAAGGAAATTAGGTGATCCAAAGCCGTGTTAAATAGCTAAAAAAGAAAATAAGAAGAAACATGCTCCCAAGGCAGTGTGAAATAGCTAAAAAAAGACAATAGCAAGAAGCTGATTTCCAAGGTAGTGCAGTGTACAAAATAATTGTTAAGAACCAGAAGAAATATTTTGTTTTAAAAACCATAAGACGGCAGAGCTTGTACCAGCTCACATTTGCACAACAAAACACCTGTTCAGTTTTTTTTACACTGCCTTTCCCCACAAGAAGCTCACAACAGCCTTTCCCGCTCCATCAGAAGGACTGGCTTTTTAAAATATATGTCATTTTACAATATATTTAAAATCCTTCTAGTGTGGTTCTGATATAACAACAAGCCAAAGTTCACCATTTACTCCAAGACCAACGGGGGGGAGGGGGGCCCATCCCCATTCCATGCCCAGTACACAGCTTGGCAATTAAACGCACTTCCATTTTCACAACCAACAACAGCTTGGTTTTTTTGTCCAAACCCTAAACGATGGTTGGCTCTCTTTCCTCCAAGCCAGCAAAATTCGGATCAGTTTCTACTACGAACCATAGAAGCCTTAATTATAGAGTTGCCAAGTACAATTCAAGAAATATCTGGGGACTTTGGGGGTGGAGCCAGGAGACGTTGGGGGTGGAGCCAGGAGCAAGGGTGTGACAAGCATGACTGAACTCCAAAGGAAGTTCTGGCCATCACATTTAAAGGGACAGTACACCTTTTTAAATGCCTTCCTTCCATAGCAAATAATGAAGGATAGGTGCACCTTCTTCTGGAGTTCAAAGAATTGGTCCTATCTTTTTGAAACTTGGAGGGTATTTTTTGGGGAGAGGCACTGAACATTTGGTGCCTCTGCCTCAAAAAAACAGTCCCACCAGAGCCCCAGATACCCGCAGAACAATTCTCCATTATATCATATGGGAATTGATCTCCATAGGGAATAATGCCCAGCAGACATTTCCCTCCCCCCCCTGCTTTCTGATGACCCTGAAGTGGGGGAAGGGCCTCCAAACCGGGGGATCCCCTGCCCCCCACCTGGGAATTGACAACCCTACTTAGCTATCCAATTGCAAGGAGGGGGAGGGAACGTTTGACCCACTGCCAATCAGAGTGGGTGGCACTGAGCTAGACAAGCCAATGACGCAAAGGCAGCTTTTTTTTTACATGTCCATATAAATGACGATGCTTCTGAGCTAGCAGCTCAGTTTAGGCAGAACTTCGTGAAACCTCAGGTTGGTTCAACCAACAATCACTGGCGGGACTGTAAGCTTTTCTGTTGGCCGTTATGGGCTGAAGTCCATCCAACTAGGATGGTTTAAGTTGGTTCAGAAACCCAAGTCAGTCTTACAGATGCCAACATCCTGGGTTCATCTGGGCTTGTTCTCTGGCTGACACGTTCATCTACAGAGATGTCTGGTTAAGTCAAAAGCAGCTGTTGCTGAGGCAAACCAGGATTTGAAGAAGAATCGCAGATTTATACCCCACCCCTTCTTTCTGAATCAGAGACTCAGAGCGGCTTACAATCTCCTATGTCTCCCCCCCCCCCACAACAGACACCCTGTAAGGTGGGTGGGGCTGAGAGGGCTCTCCCAGCAGCTCCCCTTTCAAGGACACCTCTGCCAGACTATGGCTAACCCAAGGCCATTCCAGCAGGTGCAAGTGGAGGAGTGGGGAAGCAAACCTGGTTCTCCCAGATAAGAGTCCGAACATTTAACCTCTACACCAAACTGGCCATTTGGACAATGGCCTGCAAGCTGCATCTTGGATTCCCAAACGAACCAGAGTTGAAATGAAAAGCACAGCTGCCCTGCAACTCTGCTCCAGGATTCAGATGTTCACAGGTGAATTATGAAGCCATGCCTCAGGTGGCACCAGCGAGTACTCACCGTCTGCCCTGCTTAGAATTTTTCAGATAATTCAGGCCTACAGGGAAGAGGGGAAAAAACAAATAGGTTATTACACAAGCAGCTGTGGGCAGGGCAGTGAGCCCAGAAATACAACTTTGGCTTTAAAAGTGGATGCTAATCAGGGCTTTTTTTGTAGCAGGAACTCCTTTGCATATTAGGCCACACCCCCTGATGTAACCTATCCTCCAAGAGCTTAGAGGGCTCTTCGTACAGGGCCTACTGTAAGCTCCAGGAGGATTCACTACATCAGGGGGTGTGGCCTAATATGGGAGGAAGGGAGGGAGGAAGGAAGGAAATAGATGGGGTGGGAGGGAGAGGTGGAAAGAAAGCAACTTTATCTTTACATACATTCCCCAAGCTGCCAGCTAACTTGACTTGAAGTGATTTAAAGAGACAAATGCTTTCTCCAAGCTGGCCAGCAGGGTGGTGGTGGTGGGGGTTTCAAGAGCCACACATATTTATTGCTCCACTGTCTCCACCTCCCACCCTAATTAAATACAAACAAATGGTGACCTGGTGACTGCATACACTTAACTTATTGCTGTTTGGCCTTTGCAGATGCCAAACCATCTTCATTAAGTTGTATGCTAAATTGCTGCTCACCTAGGTAGGGGCATCTGTCTATATATACGTGCAACCAGGGCTTTTTTTGAGCAGGGATGCAGTCCCAGCTGGCTTAGTGCCAGGGGGTGTGGCCTAATATGCAAATGAGTTCCTACTGTGCTTTTTTCTACAAAGAAAGCCCTGTTTGCAACGTTAGTATAGGATGGGGAAAGGGGGGGAGGGAAATCCCTCCTGACTTAAAGTTTGTGGGGAGGGGGAATCTCTGCTGAGCTGAACCTTTTGCCCAGCCACAGTTTTTCCACATGCAGGGGGAGTTTTTAAGATAAATTCAAACATGCTCCTGATATAGCCTGAAGCGCAACAGCCCAGGGTAAGTTTGTATAAACCGGCCTTTCTGTTGCCAGTGATGAATCTTTATCCGTTCTACGGTACACGCCCTTCCCAGTTTTTATGCTTCTTCAAGTGTTACAAAGCAGAACTTCTGAATTTCCCTTCTGGTCAGACAGGCCACACTCCTGATGCAGCGAAAGTTGGCACAGCTGACCACAAAAGGAAATGCCAAAGTTCCACTCGGAACGTTGCCAAGAAGCCCTGCTGTTCACTGGAGTTTCTTATTCCCCTGGCATTTGCGGGGGGACGGGGGGTTGTTGTTGTATTTTTATGTGCAGATGTATGCATCTGCACCTGGAAGTCATGGCAACCTCTGGAGACTGAACCCCTACGGCGGGTGTGGAGGATATTCAGAGAAGTGGCTGAATAAAGCCTGCCCCTGCCCTCCCAACTGCTGGTATTCCAAGGAGGTCTCCCAATCAAGCACTTGCCGGAGAAGAACCTGGAAGTCATGGGGACCTCTGGTGACTGACCCCTACTGGGGGCCTGGAGGATATTCAGGGAGGTGGCTGAATAGAGCCTGCCCCTGCCCTCCCCACTGCTGGTATTCCAAGGAGGTCTCCCATCCAAGTACTTGCCAGAGTTGACCCTGCTTAGCCTTCTGAGATCTGATGAGATCAGGCTTGCCCGGCCTATCCAGGTCAGGGGGCTCCCCTGGCATTTTAAGCAGCCCAACACCTCTCCCAAATTACTCTCCGATCCCCAGAACCAGTTTTGGTCCTTACCGCTGGGCCTCCCGATGGCTCCTGGAAGCAGGCTGGGCCTGCCGCCTTCTCACGTAGGCTTCCACATCCACCGTCTCTTGCACGGCTTGCTCTGCAAAGCATGCAAAGGACACAAAGAGAGGCAGTACAGGTTAAACAGAATGTCTGCTTGCGAACGCCATGTACTTGTGCTGTTTCAGCTCCCTGGAAATGCCATGTGTTTAATGTGCCCATTTGCAAAGATGTGTTGTACCCATCCACTTTAAAATGTAACAGGTACAGCAAGTGGTCCAATTCTGCTTTTGCCGCTATCAGTGATGTGCCCCCCCCTCCAACAGATGCATCAAACCCACACAGAGAACACTTTGACTTGTGAGTGTGGAAGCTGTTTGGAACAATCAACACAAGCCCTCTTTCCGCATTTCTGCTTCCCTTCTTTCCAGTTCAGAATTCTCCAGCAAAAGAGCTTCAAAGGGAGACTCTAGCATGAAAGTGATAAATTAGAATTCATCGAGAAGTTTGATACCAGCTCCCCACCCTCAGCCAAGGATTTTACAAGGGCCTGGGAGTTCTCGGTAGAGTTCCTGACCTCTATGTGAGGCTCAGAGTTCTCCTAGAATTACAACTGATCTCTAGACCACAAAGGTCAGTTCTCCTGGAAGACACAGCAAGCTTCAGAGGATGGATTGTACAGTATCACATGCCTGCTGAGCTGCCTTCCTCCCCCAAACTCTGCCCTTCCCGAGCACCACCCTCAAGCCTCCAGGAACTGCCCACCCACCTCAGAGTTTGCAACTCTATTCCTTGGTCATTGCAGGTATTGCAACTAGGGGGAACTCCTTTGCAAATTAGGCCACACACTCCTGATGTAGCCGATCCTCCAAGAGCTTCCAGGGCTCTTCTTCCAGGGCCTACTGTAAGCTCCAGGAGGACTGGCTATATCAGGGAGGTGTCGCCTAATCTGCAAAGGAGTTCCTGCTACAAAAAAAGCCCTGGTTACTGCTACTGTGGTTGGCATTTGCCTTCACTGCATTTCTGTTTTGACCTTGTACTTCTGGTTTCATGGCTCCTTTGCCTTCTATGTACCGCCTTTTTTCTTAATTTTGTGAACTGTGAGGTTCCTGTACATGCATCTGATGAAATGGGCTTTAGTCTGCAAAATTTTATCCTAGAATAAAAACTTGTTCGTCTTTAGAACAGAATAGGAGTCAAGTGGCACCTTTAAGATCAACTTCGCTTTATTCAGAACGTAAACTTTCGTGTGCTCTAAGCACCCTTCATCAGATGAGGATCCGGTACAGTGAGCAGAGCCACACATAGCTGGTAGGCAATGGCTCAGAATGTAAAATGGTACAGATTTAAGATCCAATGACAGAATAATAAAATTATCTGGTAGGCAGTGGTTTAGAATGTAAAATGGTACAAATATAAGATCCAATGACAGAATAATAAAATTAACAAATTGAGCACAAAATGTGGGTGTCTGTTAATAATAATAATAATAATAAATTTTATTTATACCCTGCCCTCCCCGCCGAGGCAGGCTCAGGGCGGCTTACAGGACATGGTAAAACCATGTTAAAACAATAAAACAAGATTATACAATTCAATACAGATAACAATTAAATATTTAAATAATCTAAAAACAGTCTAAAAATATAATCTAATAGTGCTATTATCTCAGTTATGTTAATGATGGCGTGATGTTTATTCCAAGCTCCATTTTAGAAAGCTAGCCGGAAGAGGGCGGTTTTGCAGGCCCTACGGAATTGGCCAATGACACTATTGTTATAAACCTGGGCCAAAAGGTTTATAACAAATTCCTTCCTTTTGGCCCAGGTTTATAACAATAGTGTCATTAACAGACACTCTCACATTTTGATATATTACTGTTTTATTGCTTTTGCATGCTTATGCTACTTGGATCAAAGGTTTGCTCAATTTGTTAATTTTACTATTCAGTCATTGGATCTTATATTTGTACCATTTTACATTCTAAACCACTGCCTACCAGCTATGTATGGCTCTGCTCACTATGCCGGATTCCTCATCTGATGAAGTGTGCTTAGAGCACATGAATGCTTACGTTCTGAATAAAACTAAGTTGGTCTTAAAGGTGCCACTTGACTCCTATTTTGTTCTACTACTTCAGACCAACACGGCTGCCTACTTGGATTTGTCCATCTTTAGATTCTGGTTTATTTTCACTTGTTTCCCTATACGCATGTGCTTTCTCATCCAAGAACTATAGGGCGTGTTCCTCTCCATAATATATACTTGTAGTCCTAAGTACGGTAAATGTGGGGCAGTGCCTTAGAAAAAGAGAAAGAGGGGGCGCTATCTGGAGACTGAACTGCAAAGTCACCGGGAGATATCAGCAGGGAGGAATTAGTCAGTGGCGGTGCTGGAAACACGAATCAATACATGTTACTCTGCCAAAGATTTTAGGAAAACAGGATTGTAGCTCACCAATTTCATTTACAAGACTCTCGTGACTTTTAGGGCGAGAAGGTTTCTCCTAGAGAGAGAAGCAGAGAAGAAAAAAAGAAAAGATTCAGCGGAGTGCGCACAGCTTCTTCAGTATCACAGAGAAGAGAATGAGCTTTTGAGATTCAGAAGCAGCCTTTTAAAGATGCCTTCTTTAGAAAAAGAGTTTTTAAACTGATAACTTTCCCTTGCATTTTCATCCAGTTTGGGGTGGCACACCAAATCCTGCTGTCCTAACCAGGGGTGGAATTCTAGCAGGAGCTCCTCTGCATATTAGGCCACACCCCTTGCGGAAGCCAATCCTCCAAGAACTTACAATAGGCTCTGTAGTAAGAGCCCTGTAAGCTCTTATAGGATTGGCCACATCAGGGGAGTGTGGCCTAATATGCAAAGGAGCTCCTGCTAGAATTCCACCCCTGGTCCTAACAACCAGCCAGTTAAGTTGTTTGAGGCTGAGAAGCTGATTTGCCCTATGGCCACCCAGTAAGCTTTCTGGCTGAACGGGGGATTTGAACCCAAGTCTCCCCAGCACTATGCCACACTGGTGCACACTCTACATGGGGCTGCCCTTGTCTCAAACCCGGAAGCTTCAACTAGTGCAGAATTCTGTAGCCAGGCTGGAGAGTCAGTTTGGTGTAGTGGTTAAGTGTGTGGACTCTTATCTGGGAGACCGGGTTTGATTCCCCACTCCTCCACTTGCACCTGCTAGAATGGCCTTGGGTCAGCCATAGCTCTGGCAGAGGTTGTCCTTGAAAGGGCAGCTTCTGAGAGATCCTCTCAGCCCCACCCACTTCACAGGGTGTTTGTTGTTGAGGAGGAAGATAAAGGAGATTGTGAGCCGCTCTGAGACTCTGAGTAGAGGGTGGAATATAAATCCAATGTCAATGTCTTAATGGGTCTTCCCCTGTGGGCGCACATAATGCCCCTGTATAAATCGATGGTGCGGTCTCATTTGGAGTACTGTGTGCAGTTCTGGTCGCCGCACCTCAAAAAGGATATTATATCTTTAGAGAAGGTGCAGAGAACCAGAGAGGATTGTGAGGAACTCCAAAGGGATCTGTTGAGGCTGGGTGAGTGGGCGTCAATGTGGCAGATGCGGTTCAATGTGGCCAAGTGCAAAGTAATGCACATTGGGGCTAAGAATCCCAGCTACAAATACAAGTTGATGGGGTGTGAACTGGCAGAGACTGATCAAGAGAGAGATCTTGGGGTCATGATAGATAACTCACTGAAAGTGTCAAGACAGTGTGCGTTTGCAATAAAAAAGGCCAATGCCATGCTGGGAATTATTAGGAAGGGAATTGAAAACAAATCAGCCAGTATCATAATGCCCCTGTATAAATCGATGGTGCGGTCTCATTTGGAGTACTGTGTGCAGTTCTGGTCGCCGCACCTCAAAAAGGATATTATAGCTTTAGAGAAGGTGCAGAGAAGGGCAACTAGAATGATTAAAGGGCTGGAGCACTTTCCCTATGAAGAAAGGTTGAAACGCTTGGGACTCTTTAGCTTGGAGAAACGTCGACTGAGGGGTGACATGATAGAGGTTTACAAGATAATGCATGGAATGGAGAAAGTAGAGAAAGAAGTACTTTTCTCCCTTTCTCACAATACAAGAACTCGTGGGCATTCGATGAAATTGCTGAGCAGACAGGTTAAGACGGATAAAAGGAAGTACTTCTTCACCCAAAGGGTGATTAACATGTGGAATTCACTGCCACAGGAGGTGGTGGCGGCCACAAGTATAGCCACCTTCAAGAGGGGTTTAGATAAAAATATGGAGCACAGGTCCATCAGTGGCTATTAGCCACAGTGTATGTGTGTATATAACATTTTTTGCCACTGTGTGACACAGAGTGTTGGACTTGATGGGCCGTTGGCCTGATCCAACATGGCTTCTCTTATGTTCTTATGTTCTTATTCAGCCCGTGCTGAAAGCGTTGCATTGGTTGCCCATCGCATACCGGGTTCGTTTTAAGGTGCTGATTATTACCTTTAAAGTGAGCCCCATGGCGTAGAGTGTTAAAGCTGCAGTACTGCAGTACTAAGTTCTGCTCATGACGTGAGTTCAATCCCCAGCAGAAGCTGGGTTTTCAGGTAGCCAGCTCGAGGTTGACTCAGCCTTCCATCCTTCCGAGGTCGGTCAAATGAGTCCCAGCTTGCTGGGGGGGAAAGTGTCGATGACTGGGGAAGGCAATGGCAAACCACCTCGTAAAAAGTCTGCCATGAAAACATTGTGAAAGCAGAGTCGGAAACGGCTGGTGCTTCAACAGGGGACCTTTCCTTTCCTTACCTTTAAAGCCCTATATGGCTGGGGACCTGCATACCTTAGGGACCACCTTTTCCTACATGTTCCCTGGAGAGCACTTCGGTCAGGGTCACAAAATCTACTCTCTATCCCTTGCTCCAAGCTGGTGGAACGAGCTCCCTGAGGAGGTCAGGGCCCTGCAAGAGCTCACACAGTTCCTCAAGGTCTGCAAGATGGAGCTCTTCCACCAGGCATTTGCAAATTAAGATCACAGGCTGCAACAGACCCCGAAACAACTGGGCCACCTTGAACATGAACCTAAGATCAATCTCCCTATAGAACATCCAGCTGAAATAACAACTAGAAAATTTATAGACCACTATAGCACCTGAAATGAGCCCCATGGCGCAGAGTGGTAAAGCTGCAGTACTGCAGTCGGAGCCCTCTGCACACAACCTGAGTTCAATCCCAGTGGAAGCTGGTT
Source organism: Heteronotia binoei (assembly GCF_032191835.1). NCBI lineage: Eukaryota > Metazoa > Chordata > Lepidosauria > Squamata > Gekkonidae > Heteronotia > Heteronotia binoei. The sequence goes on along the minus strand of NC_083242.1, from coordinate 16,215,424 downwards.
TCAGGTAGCCGGCTCGAGGTTGACTCAGCCTTCCATCCTTCCGAGGTCGGTCAAATGCTTGCTGGGGGGGAAGTGTAGATGACTGGGGAAGGCAATGGCAAACCACCCCATTCAAAAGTCTGCCGTGAAAATGCTGTGAAAGCAACGTCACCCCAGAGTCGGAAACGACTGGTGCTTGCACAGGGGACTACCTTTATCTTTATAGTACCTGAAACGGTTTTATGCTTTTATGTTTTTTGTACCTTTTCGTATTTTAAATATGGTTTTATGTTCCATGGATGTGTAGTTGGGGAAGGTCTAATTTAAGGAGCCAAAGGACGCATTAAATTGACTAGTGTTAGCTAAGGAGTTAGAGGGGGTGGGTGAGGGACTTAAATTAAATAACCAGTGGGTACTGGTAGTGGTATCGTACTAGTTGGAACAAGATGGTTGTAGAGGGCATAGGTATTGTTATTATCAGTTGATGAGCTGGTGGCCACCATTCGAAGATGATTGGTCTGAGGATTCCGGTACTCCTGGGGAGGGGAAGGTATGACGGTGGGAGCAGGCAGACTTATAAGCGAAGGAGGCCGAGACATGGTAGTGCTCGACCACCTTCCAGCCTGCGTCGCATCCCGACGGTGACAGGTAGTGGGGCCAGGCGAATTTACTCGCCTCCATCACTGGTGTTATGTAATGCCAGGTCCATTAACAATAAGACCGCTGTCCTTCGGGAATTCCTGCTGGAGCGGGATGTGGACCTGGCATGCGTGACCGAGACCTGGGTGCGAGATGGGGAGACCGTGGCTCTCTCCCAGATGACCCCCCCAGGATACTCGGTCTTTCACCAGTACCGGATTAGCGGGCGGGGGGGAGGAGCAGCACTATTCATACGAGAGGCTTACTCCTTTAGGGCTCTCCCGGCCCCGGAGATCCCGGGCATGGAATGTGCTGGCCTGATGTGGGATGTTGGGGAGGGGTTGGCGATCTGGCTGGTGTACCGACCACCTAACGCACCGGCCGGTGCCTTACCATCCCTGGTGGAGGCCGCGGCGGGCTGGGCGTTGGAGTACCCAAGGCTATTGGTCTTGGGTGACTTCAATGTTCACACCGACAACGCAGCCTCCAGTCAGGCGATGGACCTAGTGTCATCCATGGCGACACTAGGACTCTCCCAGGTTGTTACAACGCCCACTCATCAGGCGGGACACATGTTAGACCTGGTCTTCGCAGCGGGAGTATCAGTGAACGATATTGCAACGGAAGCAGTGCCATGGTCGGATCACTATGCCCTCAAGGCTCGTATGGATGTGTCACCCCAAACCTGTTTAGGCGGAGAGCGTATTTTAGCTCTCCCGCGGAGCTTGATGGACCCGGAACGGTTCCTAACGGCCCTGCGGGATACCTGGCCCACTGGCGATTCCCTGGATGATCTGGTAGAGTCCTGGAACGATGGACTCTCCAGAGCCATCGAGGTGATCGCACCTAGGCGCCCTCTGCGTCCCCGCTTGAAGCCATCGCCCTGGTTTAACCGGGAGCTGCGGCAATTAAAGCGGGGACTCAGACGACTGGAGAGGCAATGGCGGCGTACTTGAGACGAAGTGATCTGAACATCTTATAGAGAGAGTTTGAAGGCCTATGAGATGGCAATCAAAACCGCAAAGAAAGTATACTTTGTGGCTAAGATTGCGTCTGCAACTTCGCGCCCAGCACAATTGTTCGATATAATTCGAGGTCTTACAACGCTGCCACAAGGCAGACCAAATTCTATTGAATTGGAAATAGGCTGTGAGGCTTTTGCGAATTTTTTTGCGGACAAGATTGCGTCACTCCACCTCGACCTCCCTGCCAGATTTGAGACAGTTAGCGAAACCGAGGCCCCAAGCCTGTCTTCGGATTGTATTCTGGATGGTTTTAGCCCCCTCAGCCTGGAGGAAGTTGACAGGATCCTCTTATCTGCTCGCCCAACAACTTGTAAATTGGACCCATGCCCCTCCTGGCTTATTAAATCTTGCCAGAGGGACCTTAGATATCCTGTACAGGATATCATAAATAGATCCCTGATGGAAGGGCACTTTCCAACGCCGCTTAAAGAGGCGGTGGTCCATCCCCTCCTAAAAAAAACATCTTTAGACCCGACCCAATTGGCACACTACCGGCCGGTCTCAAATTTGCCCTTTTTGGGCAAACTTATTGAGAGGGCAGTGGCGATGCAGTTACAGACTTTCCTGGAGGACGCTTCCGTCCTTAACCCACTTCAGTCCGGCTTTCGCCCGGGCCATGGGATGGAGACGGTGTTGGTTGCCCTGGTAGATGACCTTCAACGGCATCTGGATCGGGGTGGCTCGGCAATGCTGATGTTGTTGGACCTATTGGCTGCGTTCGATACGGTTGACCATCGGTTAATGACTTGCCGCCTTGCCGACGCGGGGATTCAGGGGTTGGCCTTACAGTGGCTTTCCTCTTTCCTTGAAGGTCGGGGACAAAGGGTCACAATTGGGGGGGAGCTATCCCGGAGACGCACACTCGATTGTGGTGTGCCTCAAGGGGCGGTTCTCTCCCCGATGTTATTCAACGTCTATATGCGTCCCCTTGCCCAGATTGCCCGAAGGTATGGGCTGGGGTGTCACCAGTATGCTGATGACACCCAGCTCTATCTGCTTATGGACGGCCGACCGGTCTGCGCCCCTGAAAATCTGGATCGGGCATTATAGGCCGTGGCTGAGTGGCTCAGACTGAGTGGACTGAGGCTAAATCCGGCGAAGACAAAGGTCCTTTGCTTGGGTCGTCGGGGACCGGGGGGGGGGGGAATCCCCCTGCCAGCTTTTGACGGTGCGCCGTTGATAGTGGTGGACAGGGTCAAGAGCCTAGGGGTACTATTGGAACCTTCCTTAAAGATGGAGGCTCAAATAGCAGCCACTGCCAAGTCCGCGTTTTTTCATCTTAGGCGGGCAAGGCAGTTGGCTCCCTTCCTGGATCGCGACGATCTCGCAACAGTGATCCATGCTACGGTCACCTCGAGGTTGGACTACTGCAATGCCCTCTACATGGGGCTGCCCCTGTGCCGAACTCGGAAATTGCAGCTGGTGCAGAATGCCGCGGCCCAGCTGTTATTGGGGCTCCCAAGATGGGGGCACATTCAGCCGGGTCTTCGGGCTCTGCACTGGCTGCCAATAATATACCGAGTCCGGTACAAGGTGCTGGTTATTACCTTTAAAGTCCTATATGGCCTAGGACCTGCCTACCTGAAGGACCATCTCTCCCCACATGTTCCCCAGAGAGTACTGAGATCGGGAACCCAAAATCTTCTCGTTATCCCTGGGCCAAAAGAAGCTCGCCTAAAATCTACTAGGGACAGGGCCTTCTCTGTTATGGTGGAACCAGCTGCCAGAAGAGGTGAGGGCCCTGCGGGACCTTATTCAGTTCCGCAGGGCCTGTAAGACAACCCTCTTCCGGCTAGCTTACACCTAACTGACATAGGAAATTAAATGTAGCTCTATCAGATCCTTGCTATGTATACTGCTGCAATGCTTAATGTTTTTAAGGTTTTAAATGTTTTGAATGTTTTAAATGTTTATATATTTAAATACCAATTTAATTTTATGTTGACTTATCTGTTGTAAGCTTATCTGGTTTATCTGTTGCAAGCCGCCCTGAGCCACCCTGGTGGGAAGGGTGGGATATAAATCATAAATAAATACATAAAAAATAAATAACATAAAAAAGTAAGCCACCCTGAGCCTGCTTTCGCAGGGAGGGCGGGATATAAATTGAATAAAATAAAATAAAGAAATAAAATAAATCATTCCCCTTTCTCACGTTATTGGCACAATATGGGATCTGTTGCAATGCTGATCCTTCCTGAACTCTTTGAGAACAACGTGTTCAGGCAACTAGCAGAAAAAGGAGGGGAATCCTGTCAGAGGCTGGGGTTTCTCTAGTCATTTTCCAAAAACCCCAAGCTCCAAGAATACAGAGCATCATTGCCCCAGACACAAAGTTCCTCCATACCCTGTGGCTGGTTGTTAGGAGAGCCAGTTTGGTGTCACAGTTAAGTGCGCGGACTCTCATCTCAGAGAACCGGGTTTGATTCCCCACTCCCTCCACTTGCAGCTGCTGGAATGGCCTTGGGTCAGCTATAACTCTCATAGGAGTTGTCCTTGAAAGGGCAGCTTCTGGGACAGCTCTCGCAGACCCACCCACCTTACAGGGTGTCTGTTATGGGGGGAGAAGATATAGGAGATTGTAAACTGCTCTGAGTCTCTGATTCAGAGAGAAGACGGGGTATAAATCTGCAGTATTCTTCTAACAGCCACTGATGGACCTCTGCTCCATATGCTTATCCAATCTCCTCTTGAAGCTGTCTATGCTTGTAGCCGCCACCACCTCCTGTGGCAGTGAATTCCATGTGTTCAGCACCCTTTGGGTGAAGGATGCTTAATCCTAGCCCTTTCTCATTTTTCTTTTCAAACAGACATGATCTCTGGCTGTTTTTCCACCTGTATCCAGGGCTTGTGGGAAGAGGGTTAAGGGACCACCTCCCCCTTCACACTTTCCCTCCTGATCACAGCCTGCTGAGGCAGCTTGTCATTAAAACAAAATTAACCGTCAGAAAGCTGTTACTCCCATCTCCTGCACAGGGCAGGGTGAGATTTCCAAGCAGCTGACACTTGTCAACCAAAGGCAGTAAAAAAATTGACCAGAAGATGTAATGGAGCTGCAGCAAAAACATAGAAAACCAACATTCAAAGACACCGGTAACCAGAAAGTAAAACTTGTTGAAAATGTCATATCAAATCCAGAGCAGCTCAGAGGAGCAAAACAACTTTGGTTTCCAGTGCTGGTTTTGCTGACCCATCGCAAACTACAGGCTGGCAATTTAGACATCACACCAATGTTTCTAGGGCTTTTTTTGTAGCAGGAGCATCTTTGCATATTAGGCCACACAGCCCTGATGTAGCCAATCCTCCAAGAGCTTACGGGGCTTTTCTTGCAGTTCCTACTGTAAGCTCCAGGAGGATTGGCTACATCAGGGCTGTGTGGCCTAATATGCAAAGGAGTTCCTGCTACAAAAAAAGCCCTGCACCAAACTATAGCAAACTTCCATCAACCCAAGTTTGATGTGATGATATCTGCCTGTTGAACCATTGCCTCATCCTATTTTAGAGGGGTGGCAGACGGATATCAAAACTCTGGGCAATACTGGGTGGGAAAAGAGAGGAAAAATACAGACAGATGGTAAATCACTTCTTCCAGAAGCCCCTTGGGAGCCAAACGCATAGCAACAGCATTAGCTCAATCTATTTTGATCCAAAGGCCTTACATTTGCGGAGCACCATGCTGAACACAGCCAATCAGATCACAACAAGGAAGCCCAACATTCCAAGAAAGGACTGGGTGTAATTCTATGCTGCATGAACTAAACTGCACCCCACCCCTTCCTGGTCTTTCACATTTTGCATCCCTGGAGAAATAGTGGATTTAAGATGCCTTCGCTGTCGTCCTGATCTCTAGGAATGAGTAGGCACAAGGGGAGGGCTGCCAATCCCCAGGTGGGTTATTAAACACATAGAGCCAAAAGCTGTGTATGGCAGACTTCAAATACTTATATTACAACATTTATTCACATTCAATCCTTTACCAACATGCTTGTGTCCTTATAAGTTGTTTCAGAAGCTTTCACAGTCCATGTCATTAAAAAAAATAATCCAATCCTGGATGCTAAATACGATGAGAGGTACCAACTCCTGCTGTCCAGTAAAGCTTCTATTTGCAGGAAGTACCGTACGTTCAAATTCCTTCAGGCGGCAGTCCGCTGTCCACCCGGTGCAGAACAGGGCTGAATCAGGATTAAAGGCCTAGTGATAAGACACTTTCCTGGCTTTTAGTCCAGTGGAAGACCAGGCAACCACATATAGCACGGATAAGGGGATAGTGCTTTTAGTAGGAGAATACCATTATTCTTTTAAGAGTGTAATCCTAAACAGAGTTATAACTCCGTCTAAGCCGTGGAGTTTTATGAGCAAAAATTCTACTTTGTGAGTGACTGGCATGAAAGTTGTGAGCTTCTGCATAAATTAGTCTGCTCTGGGGCCATCCTTCCTGAGCTAAGATGAAAATGTGTGAGCTGGAGGTGAAAAAACTGAGCTAGCTCACGCTAACTCAGCTTAGAGGGAAAGTTGGTTATCACCTTTCTATGTCCATTGAAGTCAGTGAGCTTTGAAGGATTGTAGCTTTGCTCAGGACTGTACTTTGAATAAGCAAAAAAAAATTCGATCGACTGATCAAAAGTGAAGTATTTTAACCGCCACAAAACTGGGCTTCGATTGTCAACAGGTTATATTTTTATGCTAGATACAAAACCAGGTTGGAATTTTTTTTTGAGGGGGGGGAAGGGGTTACATATTAAAAACTAATTGTTACACTGCTTAAGAATGTTAGATAAGCAGGGCTTTTATGGTAGAAAAAGCCAAGCGGGAACGCATTTGCATTTTAGGCCGCACCCCCTGACATTCCTGCTTGAAAAAAGCCCTGTAGATAAGGATCCTATAAGGATGGGTAGTTTTGGAGGGGAGCCGTGTGGGTCTACAGCAGAAGAATTAGATTTGAGGCCAGGAGTACCTAAGAGGAGGAGGAGGAGGAGAGTTGGATTTATACGCCATCCTTCACTCAGTGCAATGCACTATAAAGCTGTGCTGCGATAAGATATAAAGCAGGGGTGTCAAACTCATTTGTTATGAGGGTTGGATCTGACCTAAATGAGATCTTGTTGGGCAGGGCCGGGTCATGTCAGACCGGGCCATGTGTGTACCTATTTAAGATTAGGTAGCAGAGATATGATGAGCCCTGTGGCGCAGAGTGGTAAAGCTGCAGTACTGCAGTTGGAGCCCTCTGCTCACAACCTGAGTTCGATCCCAGCGGAAGCTGAGTTCAGGTAGCTGGCTCGAGGTTGACTCAGCCTTCCATCCTTCCGAGGTCGGTCAAATGAGTACTCAGCTTGCTGGGGGAAAAGTGTAGATGACTGGGGAAGGCAATGGCAAACCACCACATAAAAAGTCTGCCGTGAAAACATTGTGAAAGCAACGTCACCCCAGAGTCGAAAATGACTGGTGCTTGCACAGGGGACTACCTTTACCCTTTTTTTTTAAAGCAGAGATATAAACTTCTTAAAAGACACAAACACGACTAAAAATAAAAAAAAAACACCTTAAAATAAAACATGCTTAAAACATTAGCACTTGTTGGTCTTAAAAAGCTGCTTTCTTTGTATTTCTCCCATGGGATCCAGAGAACTGAGCAAAGGAAGCTCTGGTTCTTTCCCTCTCTCCTCAATGGACCAGGAGGGGGGGGGGAAGCCTCGACCAATGGAGAAAATCGTGGTTTTGCTCTGTAGCTCCTGTGTGATTGAGCAAGCCTGGCAAAGCAAGCTGAGATGCGGAAGGAAGCAAGAGAGCGGGAGAAGGAAGCAGATGACAGCCAGTTGCTCGGGAGCCTGATAGGAGCCCTCTGGGGGCCTGATTCATCCTCCAGACTGTATGTTTGACACCCCTGATATAAAGAGTCAATTTGATGGTATATTTATCCAACTGTGAACCCAAATCCATCCAAAAACTATCTGTATTTTATGTTCCATCTTATCCATTTTTATATGCACATAAAGGACTAATTATGTGATTGAATTGCCTTCCCTTCCCCTCCCTGCAACAGGCCCCCTGTGAGGTAGGTGGGGCAGAGAGAACTCTGGGAGGACTGAGACTGGCTCAAGGTCACACAGTTGGCTGCATTTCAGGGCACAGGCTTTGGAAAGCTGGGAATGGGAACCTTGGCTCTCAAATGCTTCTACCTTGAAAATCTGGTTGGTCTCTAAGGTTCTCCTGGATTCGAATCCAGCTCTATAAATATGGGGACTTCATTACACGGTTCTTCTCTGTGGATTGTGTCATGGGGCACCAGAGACAGACTACAGTTAACAAAACTACAGGGAAAATGAAGCAAACCAGGAATATTGCAGTTTTTAAAAATCCAAATCACATTAAGATCAAGAGGAGAAAGGCCAACTCTTCCTGTTGTGAGACACCGAAAATTATTCCAGGTGGCCAAGAGGGGAAGGTTTGCTACCTGGCCAGGTTTGCCCCTCACTTGGGACAGGGCTCGGGTGGCAAGCTGGTTAAATAATGACACTCTAGTGAATTTTGTAAAAGGCACGCTTCCCTCTAGACAGCAGCTTTCTTGGCTTCTGGGAATATTTGAGATTACTGATCATGGTCAAACAAGAGGTAGCCAAACAACAGTGTTTTTTACCACTGCCCTGCTCCCATCCCTCTATAACAGGGTTGGCCAAACTGTGGCTCAGGAGCCACATGTGGCTCTTCCAAACATATTGTGTGGCTCTTAAAGCCCCCACAGCCCTGTCAGCCAGCTTGGAGAAGGCATTTCTCTCTTTAAATCACTTCTCCAAACCAGGCTAGCCAGTGGTTTGGAGGATGCATTTAAAGTTACTTTCTTTTCACCTCTCCTTCCTCCATCTATTTTCCTTCCTTCTTCCCTTCATTGTCTTGCGGCTCTCAAACATCTGACATTTAATTTATGTGGCTCTTAAGTGAAGCAAATTTGGCCACCCTGCTCTAGTAGAAAAGGTGGCCAAACTTGCTTAATGTAAGAGCTGCATAGAATGTCAGATGCTTGAGAGCTGCAAGACATGAACAGCAAATGTAGGTAGATGGATGGAAGGAAGGAAGGAAGGAAGGAAGGAAGGAAGGAAGGAAGGAAGGAAGGAAGGAAGGAAGGAAGGAAGGAAGGAAGGAAGGAAGGAAGGAAGGAGTAAAGATGGGGGAGGGAGAGGCAGAAAGAAAGCAACTTTATTCTCCAAGCAACATATTCTCCAAGCTGCCGGCTGGCTTGGCTCAAAGAAGCAATTTAAAGAGACAAATGCCTTCCCCAAGCTGGCTGATAGGGTTGTGGGAACTTTGAGAGCCACACGATATGTGTGAAAGAGCCACATGTGGCCCCTGAGCTGCAGTTTGGCCACCCCTGGTCTATAAGAACCAGGGTGTGGCAGGCGCGTCCCAACTTTTGCTGGAAATCGTCAAGGGGCCAGGGTCCGCCCCCCCCCCCCCCCCCGCCACATCCTAGCAGCCGGTCCAGCAACAGATTTTTTTTTTAAGTAGGATTTCCAACCACTGAGCAAAAATTTCAAAAACAAAAGCCATGTCATGACAACCCTGAACAAAACAATGCCAAATCATTTAGATTATGCAACACTCTTTAAGCACGTGTGATTTAAAATAAATAAATAAAGCGGTGGCCTGGGACAAATACAGAGAGACTCCAGCCCTTGATTTTTAAGGCCTTTTTGTAAGCACTCTGTTTAGGGCGCTGAGCAAAAATTTCCCCCCAAAGATAAAGCGATGGGAGTATATGTCCAAGCCGCTACCCAAAATGGAGAACTCTAACGTTTGTTTCTCAAACAAGGAGAGGAAAATTCACATTCCGTCTTTGCTGTTTCTCCTTAGCCGAGGATTTTGTTTTGGCAAACATTCCCCCTTTCCCACCCCCCCACCCCCCCATGCCCCACAGAGTCATCATCCGGCAAGTGAGGTAATGGTTAGGAGAAATATCATATCATTAAGGGTTGCCAGGCCCAAAAGTAGAAATAGCTGGTGACACAGAGAGAGTCACGGAAGCCTGGAAAACTCCCAGAGAACTCCACCCACTCGAGCCAACAGCTCTGCTGGCCAGGGCATCTTAACGGCATTAGGGGCCCCAGGCAAAGCAGTGTACTGGGCCCCTACAACAACCACTCACAGGAATAAAAAGGTAAGTGGTTATTAGTACTGCATCATACACAGATTAGTATGGGGCCTCTATGCTCGTGGGACCCACAGGCAAGTGCCCATCAGGCCCATGCATTAAGACAGCCCTGCTGCTGGCTCATATACTTAGTGGGAAATATGGTGCTTGCCAGGGCTTTTTTGGTAGAAAAAGCTCAGCAGGAACTCATTTGCATACTAGGCCACACACCCCTGACACCACCATTGTTCCACATAGGGCTTTTTTGGTAGAAAAAGCCTAACAGGGATTCATTTGCATATTAGACCACACACCCTGACACCAAGCCAGCCGGAACTGCGTTCCTGCTGAACAAAAAAGCCCTGGTGCTTGCCTTCCAGCTGGCAGCCATGTTCCTCGTGTTCAGGCCTCAGATTCAGCAGGAGCTCACAGGAGCACAGCGCCTGAACCTTTCTGAGGGTTCCCCCTCCTCCTCCCCACCTACCTTGTCCACTGAATAGTAGGTGCAGCTGCATAACAATCCCGGGATGAGCTCCACCACCTATTTTCTACAAAGTGACCTCTGCTTGTGTTACCTTTAACTGGTTAAAAAAAGAGACATTGTGTTCAAGAGTGTTCAAAGCAGAGGTTGTGTCGTAGAAAAAGAGGTGCCGGAGCTCATTAGCACAACTCATCTGCATCACTCATTTGCATATCACACCCCTGACATCACCGGAAGGTGGCCTCAACTATATCAGCTCAGCTTCTTGAATGATGATTGTCATAATTAAAACTTACTCCCATCATACTGTTTTGGTTATTTCCTCATTTTTTTTGTGGGGAAAAATATTAGAAAGTTTTAGTTCTTAAGAGTTCAGCAAAATTCTCCCAGGGGGGTTTGAACAATGGAGTCCAGAAGCAAGTATTGGGGGGGGGGGGGTTTAAGAAAGAAAGCACAATAAAATCTAGAGGTTCTGGAGCTGGGAACTCCTGCCCAAAATGAGGCCTGCTTCAAAGGCAGATCAATATTATCATCTCCACATTTCACACTGGGGGAGGGGGAGAAAGGGTTAAGGTAAGACTTTTCCCTAAGGATACCTAAAGAGGATGCCAACTGTGAGATGTAAACTCAGGGCCTCTCAATTGCAAGTTCAACCCCCTAGCTTCCAGTGGTTAAACACACACACACAATTGCACAGACATTTTACAATGGAGAATGCACCCCACCCCAACTAAAAGAAAAAAAAAACACCCTTTGTTACCTTCATGTTTGAGGGGAGACGAATGGGGTACCATAAAGGAATCTCAGTTAACTCCCCACAATTAGAAAAGATCCTCTGACACACTTATCTCCTATTTTGACATATTTATTGCTGCAAATGTTGTTCCCTATGAAGAAAGAACTCTTTAGCTTAGAGAAATGTCGACCGAGGGGTGACATGATAGAAGTTTACAAGATTATGCACGGGATAGAGAAGGTAGAGAAAGAAGCCCTTTTCTCCCTTTCTCACAATACAAGAACTCGCGGGCACTCTATGAAATTGCTGAGCAGTCGGATTACAATGGATAAAAGGAAGTACTTCTTCACCCAAAGGGTGATTAACATGTGGAATTCACTGCCACAGGAGGTGGTAGCGACTACAAAAATTGCCAGTTTCAAGAGGGGATTGGATCAACATATGGAGCAGAGGTCCATCAGTGGCTATTAGCCACAGTGTATTGTTGGAACTCTCTGTCTGGGGCAGTGATGCCCTGTATTCTTGGTGCTTGGGAGGGGCAACAGTGTGAGGACTTCTGGTGTTCTGGCCCCACTGGTGGACCTCCTGATGGCACCTGGGTTTTTTGGCCACTGTGTGGCACAGAGTGTCGGACTGGATGGGTAGGGCTGCCAAGCCCCCTGTCTGGATGGGGAATCCCCTGCCTGGGAGGTTCACAACCCGCCGGCCCACATTTTCCAAGCTAAAAGCCACCCAGAAGTGACATCATCGAAGTGGTACCATAGAGTTTTAACCTCCCAAATGGCTAGAGCATCTGAGAAAACCATAGAGTTTTCCCAGAAACACCTAGAGCGGCCCCTGTGCGCACCACCATTTTGATGACGTCACTTCCAGGTGACGTCATTTTGTAGTCCTCTGCCAGGACTTGAAAAGGACTTGGCAACCCTATGGATGGGCCATTGGCCTGATCCAACATGGCTTCTCTTACGTTATATGCCAACTTGCTTTTCAACACCGTCTTCAAATTTGAATGGTTTTCTTCCATTGCATTTTGTAGGAAGAAGTGCGCCTGCACACGAAAGCTCATACCTTGACTAGCACTTCATTGGTCTTAAAGGTGCCCCTGGACTGACTTTATTCTATTAGAACCACAAGTAGCAGAGCCAGGCATTGTTTCATTGAAACCCTAATATTACTTGATTTAAACACAGAATAGTTTTTGTTTTGGCATGCAAAAGTAATTTTCTTAATGGGTTCAGCTGTATCACTCTAAGAGACACAACTCCAGATTAGGTTGTCTCACTTTCTACCGTGACCAAGAACGTCAGTTCATCTTACATTCCAGGGAAATGATGCCCTTTCTTCAAATAGCATTCTGACAGAGGTTTTGATGCAAATCTAGGCCGCTAATGCAGATGATTTGCCAATTTGTCACAAAAAAAACCTTTTAAGCAAAGGTAAGCAGCAATCCCAAGCAATTCTACTCAAAAGGAACTCCCATTTTATTCAAAAGATGATACTCCTGGGGAAGTGTTTTTAGGATTGCACTGTTCAATCCTGTGCTCCTAAAATAAATCTTACTTTTGTTGAATCAGTATTATGGGGCAGAGCTTGTGAAGAATTTTTTGCAGTGTTGGGCAGAATACGACAGCTTTCTATAATAGGTTGGAATCCCTTCAGCTTGTGGGAAGATCTAGTGCCAAGAGAAAGAGGTCCCTATTTTTAGATCTCCCAGGGGCTGCCCATCCGATAGGGCAATCTTTCCTAACGCAGCTGCATTTCACTGTTCCCAGACCATTCCCAGGGCAGGTAGAGGTTGTTTTTCAACACATACAGGGGAGCATTCCAACACATGCTTCTCCCTGAGTGCCATACCACACACTTGTTTCCAATGTGATACTAGACTCCAAGGTGATGTGTCTAAAGCAGGGGGGGGCAAACTGTGGCTAGGGAGCCACACATGGCTCTTTCACACAGATTGTGTGGTTCTTGAAGCCCCCACCACCCCATCAACCAGCCAGCAGATTGAAGAATACATTTAAAGTTAAAGTTGGTTTCTTGCCACCTCTCTCCCCATCTATCTTCCTTCCTTCCTTCCTTCCTTCCTTCCTTCCTTCCTTCCTTCCTTCCTTCCTTCCTTCCTTCCTTCCTTCCTTCCTTCCCTCCTTCCCCCCTCCCTCCCTCCCTTCCCTTCCTTCCCTTCCTTCCTTCCTTCCTTCCTTCCTTCCTTCCTTCCTTCCTTCCTTCCTTCCTTCCTTCCTTCCTTCCTTCCTTCCTTCCCTCCTTCCTTCCCTCCCTCCCTCCCTTCCTTCCTTCCTTCCTTCCTTCCCTCCCTCCCTCCCCTTCAGTTTTCAAACATCTGACGTTTATTCTATGCAGTTCTCACATTAAGCAAATTTGGCCAGCCCTGGTCTAAAGTCACTTTCCTGTGGTTCAAACCAGACTTGGTAGAAAACCTCATCCAATAGGTTCCCACGGGAATAAACCTACCCTCCTCATTTTGCCAGTTAGCCAAACAAAAGAACCACTCAGCTGGGAGACAGAGGAGCCATGGCCTTGTGGCAGGTGGGCATTAGGGAACAAATGGGGTGCTCATCAAGAACAGAAAGTTCCATCCCCTCCCACACAAGATGTGTGCTTTTGAAAGATCAGTGCTTACAGTGCTGGTCTCTTGCGCTGGGTTCTCCACACTCAGGTTTTTGGTAGAAAAGGCCCAGCAGGACCTAATTCACATGTTAGGTCACACCCCCTGACATCACCATTGTTTCACAAAGGGCTTTTTTGTAGAAAAAGCTGAGCAGGAACTTATTTGCATATTAGGCCACACCCTCTGACACCAAGCCAGCTGGAACTGTGTTCCAGAGTGTTCCTGCTCAAAAAAAGCCCCACCCACATATCTCCCATATTCAGGTTCCAGGTGTTCCCTGACCAGTGTCTGCTCCTTCTTTGCCCTCCGGGGAGGGTGTCAAACACACCCTGCCATACAGAGCATCCCCCAGAGTGTCCAGATGCTCCAGGGAGAAAAGAGACTGTTGTTCCACACATTAGGAGCTGTTCTACCTGGAATGTGTGCCTTGGGGTGGATCTATTGAGGAACACATTCATGATTTGTTCTTTCAAACAGAAGAAGAGATTGGGTTTATACCCTGTCCTTCACTACCTGAAGGAGTCTCAGAGCGGCTCACAATCTCCTTTCCCTTCCCCTCCCCCACAACAGACACCCTGTGTGGTAGGTGGAGCTGAGAGAGCTCTCACAGAAACTGCTCTTGAGTGGAACACCTCAGTGAGAACTTGTGGCTGACCCAAGGTCACATCAGCAGGTGCAGGTGGAGGAGTGGGGAATCAAACCGGGTTCTCTCAGATAAGAATCACTGCACTTAACCACTACATCGAACTGGCTCCAATCATTCCACTCCAGTCAGATTTGTTCATGTTCCATGGGGGTGGGGTGTAGGAAGCCAATTCTTAATCCCGCTGATCATGTACAACATTTCTATTTTGCCCTTCCTTCCAAGGAGCCTCGGGCAGCAAATGGCTCTCCCCCCTCATTTTATCTTAACAACCCTGCAAGGTTGGTTAGGGTGAGACAGCAGAAGAGCACTGCTGGCCTAAACTGTCATCTAATGAGCATCAGAGCATGGAATGGAGCTCAGTTCTAGCCTAGGCGCCCTACCCCTAGAGGTGTCAAACTAATTTGTTACAAGGGCTGGATCTGACATAAATATCACTAGCGGGATTTTTTTTGTAGAAGGAACTCCTTTGCATATTAGGCCACACACCCCCTGATGTTGCCAAGCCTCCAAGAGCTTACAGGGCTCTTCGTACAGGGCCTACTGTAAGCTCCAGGAGAATTGGCTACATCGGGGGGTGTGGTGTGTGGCCTAATATACAAAGGAGTTCCTGTGACAGAAAAAGCCCTGCATACCACCATACTTCACCTTCGTCGGTTATCAGTTTACTAGTTTAGTGACGCCGACAGCATCTTTAAAAATCAGCAGACAAACTGGTTTTAAGGAGAAATTCGTCCGTGATGAGCAACCTCATAGACCTGTCTTCCCTCCCTCCCACAGGTTGAATTACATGTATCGTCCTGAAACAGATATACTTGGGGGTCTGTTCCACACACCCCAACGCTATACTCGGCAGATCCATTTCAAGATATTCAGCCAAGGAGGCACCAGACTGCGCTGACTCGCAAATACTTTCTGGCCCTTGCAGAGTACCTGAATGTAAATCAGGGCAAACGCAGTACCCAGGTAGAGAGCAAAATGATGTTGTTAACTGGACAACTAGAGCCTGAATTACGGGGACGCTGTATGTAATTCCCTGTGTTGCAGAGTGTTAAAGCTGCAGTACTGCAGTCCTAAGCTCTGCTAATTATCTGAGTTCGATCCTCGGCGGAAGCTGGGTTTTCAGGTAGCCTCAGCCTTCCATCCTTCTGAGGTCGGTAAAATGAGTACCCAGCTTGCTGGGGGGGAAAGCGTAGATGACTGGGGAAGGCAATGGCAAACCACCCCGTAAAAAAGTCTGCAGTGAAAATGTTGTGAAAGCAATGTCACCCTAGAGTCGGAAACGATTGGTGCTTGCACAGGGGACCTTTCCTTTTCCTTTCCTGTATGTAATTAAGATTGTAAATAATCTAAATTTGAACAAGTTAATTTTTAGAGCCTTTGACCGCTTTTAACTTGTAAGTTGCTGTAATTGTAATGGCCAATGGCTTTACACAATAACTTTTACTACTGCTATTGGGGCAGGATGAACTATTAGGGGCAGGATGAGAGCCAGTTTGGTGCAGTGATTAAATGTGCGAACTTTAATCTGGGAGAACCGGGTTTGATTTCCCACTCCTCCACATGCACCTGCTGGAATGGCCTTGGGTTAGCCATAACTCTCATGGGAGTTGTCATTGAAAGGGCAGCTGCTGCAAGAGCTCTCTCAGTCCCACCCACCTCACAGGGTGTCTATTGTGTGTGTGTGTGGGGGGGGAAGGTAAAAAAGATTGTGACCGCTCTGAGATTCAGAGTATAGGGCAGGATATAAATCCCATATCATCATCTTCTTCTGTTTACCAGATATCTACTGATCAGTCAGCTGTAAGCCGTCTTCTAAGAAGGTGTCTTACGATAAAGTTATATTAAATAAATAAAAAGGTAAAGGTAGTCCCCCGTGCAAGCACCAGTTGTTTTCGACTCTGGGGTGATGTTGCTTTCACAACGTTTTCACGGCAGACTTTTTACTGGATGGTTTGCCATTGCCTTCCCCAGCCATCTACACTTCCCCCCCAGCAACCTGGGTGCTCATTTTACTGACCTTGGAAGGATGGAAGGCTGAGTCAACCTGGAGCCGGCTACCTGAACCAGCTTCCGCTGGGATCAAACTCAGGTCGTGAGCAGAGAGCTCGGACTGCAGTGCCATGGGGCTAATATTAAATAAATAAACCAATTCAAAAGCAGAGTACCTGGATGTGGGTCTCAGCAGATCCCCTTCCTGATGATTCTCTCTGATGGGTAGAGGCGCTGTGCTCATGGGGAGATTCCCTCTTTCGGGCATCAGCTTTGGAGAACACCCCCATCAGGCGCTCGAGGGACTGCTCCAGCTCTTCCTCGGAACATTCCAGACGTCTTCCGACGCTGCCGGAGGAGTAGGAGCTCGACGCTGGGGCGGTTTTGGTATCTTTCTCACTCTCGATAACATCGTCGGGCCGCTGCTTCATTAAAATATACACGAGCACCACCAAGATCAGGCATAAATAGACGATCCATACTTCCTGCATGGAGGCTACTGGGCTACTGAAGGCTGGAGGGCCTGAGATGTTGCCGGAAGCTAGGGATGGATTTTGCAGGCCTTTCCAGGGCCCAAATGTAAAGTCTTGCAGCGTCTGCTCGACGAGAAAGTGTATTTAATGGATAGCACCGGTAATGATTGATTGTGCTTATATCCTTTTCAAAAACAAGGCAGAAAACAAGAAAACAATATTAACAATATCCAAACAATATTAAAAACTGATAACTAATTGATAATCCAACCAGCCCACTAACTAATAAACTAGTAAACACTGAAGCGAGGATTTTACAATCACATTCTAAAAAGGACTTTTCAATTTAAGGAAGACCAAGCAGAAGGAAAAATAAAATAATTTCTCCTTCTTAATACACGTTAAGTTTTCTTAAGGCATTAAAGAAACTTCCTTTCCATATTTTATTTATCTATCTATTTCTGCACATTTATATCCTGCGCCTCTTGAAGCAGCTTGGTGCGAACCCAGCTGCATTTTTTATCCTGATCAAAGCCACCAAGTAATACACTGTCTTTCAGTTTGCAAAAACATATATTACAAGGCTTGTGTACGATACATAATAAACAATACAATAATGATACAGGCTGGCGGTGCTAGGGCCGTTTAAAGTAACAGAAACCCCAAAAGGGCCAAAAAAACCCTGTCCCCAAATGAATAGATATAAGTCCAAACTTGGAAATAGTCCAACTGGAATTCACAAAGTGGGTGCTCCTGAGGAACGTAGCTTCAGTGTAGCCGCCTCCTTAAAAAGACGCCTCTCCCATTTTGATGACGTTTCAATTGTTTTCTTCAGTTTAACAGCTCAATTATTTAGGAACCCTGTTCTACATTCTCTAATCACAGCATCAAGCTTCTCACTTCAGTGTGAACATCGGGCTCTTGCATTCTTTATGATGTGTCGTACACAATCCTTGTAATATATATTTTTGCAAACTGAAAGTTGGTGTATTACTTGGTGGCTTTGAACAGTCTACTAATTACACCAAGTGCGCTTCAAGCAGCAGCATTTTTAATCCTGGCTAGAAGCATTTATCCTCACACCTTTTCAGAGCAAGCAAGAACATCCAAGCTTTATCATTCAAAATCACCACATGTTCCTTCAAACGGTTTCTTTTTAAAACAGCTCCCTAACGACAAAACATGAGACAATTAACTTGAAATAACTTTCCTCACTGTTAAATCATTTTGTCTGGAATACCCTCACCCAGATCAGGGTAGTTTTACAGCAAAAGGAAAACAGCCACTAAAATTTTGTTGTACAGTAAAAAAAAAAAATCTAATACAAAGTAAACATTATTTGTGGGTTTCTCCCTCCCACCCACTCCCCAATTTGCAAACAAAAGTGATATCATTACAACATTTATTAGGTTGTGTTTCCCTCTCTTGGCTGGTCCAGAACGAAGCCCGTCCTGATGGATATTCAGTGAGCAGGGAGCCCGAGATCCGTCCCTTTGCAGACGCTGTGCCCTGCAAAAATTCCTCTTCTAAAAGCTTTTCTCCTGCTGGGCATCTATGGTCCCTTCAAACCCACACAAGCCAACAGCCAAAGGCCAAATTAGGATTCCTCGATCCACCCCTGTCTTTAACCAATGGCAGGAGACAGATTCTGCAACCAGGACACCGGTTCACGGGGTTTAGAATATGGCAGGAGTGGCCAATCAGGAAGCAGAGAATGCCTGGCTGGTGGGCCAAGCATCTTCTGGGGTCAGAATGCAAGTCAGGGGCTCTGCCAAAGGTTTTGGGTTACAACGGAGGGTGCCAGGGCTAAAAAGAGGGAGAAGTTCGAGCCAGGGGCCAGATGTCCCTTTCTGTTTTACACCCGTCAGCTGGCTGGCTGATCAATTCCAGAAGCTGCTGAATCGTTTGGGCTCAGAATTGGGTCTCCTCCATGCCCAGGTACCAGGGGAACTCAGTGCAATTCTGGAGGGCCCATAAGGAAGATGTTCCGCAAGGGGATAGTGGTTGCATCATAGCCAGCATCCTCTTTTTTCCATTTCTCTCCATCTTCACTTCGGCCCCCCCTCTCTTCCTGCCCGTGAGTCAGAAACACAGTCAGAGTGGGGTAACAAAGGAATGTTTGATGCCACCTAAGACAATGTAGCCAATTCTCTTTTTTTGCTTTTAATTGTTTTTAATGGTTGTATGTCGCCTAAAGCTGGGGTGGCCAAACTGTGGCTCGGGAGCCACATGTGGCTCTTTCACACATACTGTGTGGTTCCTGAAACCCCCGCTGCCCTATCAGCAGGCTCAGAGAAGATATTTGTCTCTTTAAATCACTCCTCCTAGCTAAGCCAGTTGGTGGCTCAGATGTATTTAAAGCGCTTTTTTCCCACCTCCACCTCCCCCATCTGTTTTCCTTCCTTGCGGCTCTCAAACATCTGATGTTTATTCTATATGGCTCTTAAATTAAGCCCACCCCTGGCCTAGAGCCTGAAATTGCCAGGTTCAGGAGATCCATAAACCGAATATATAAATAAATAAATGTAGACTGGGCTGGTAGGGATTGACAGAATGGCCTGGATTGCACTTCCAGATGACAGAATATGGAGTTTGACTGTAAAGCAGGGAATACTGGTGGGTGAATATTCCCTTAAACCATCCCTACAGGTAAAAAGCCTGTGCTGCCTTTTAAAATTGATGCCCCATTTCTCTCAGCATTCACAGCCAGTCCCCCTCCATACCACTGAGGGAAGCATGTTGGTGGAACAAAAACCTGCAGCCGAAGCACAACCTGTTGGCTCCTTTGCCCGTTTTATTCCTCATAATCAACATCAAATTTGACCAGCTGCGTCAGATGCCGAATCGGAAGGCCTTCTGCTGATCATAGAATTCAGCGACGCCCTTTAGCAATTATCAGCTGCAATTGCTTTTCCAAAAACTTGTTCATATGCAACAAAAAGCACGGAAGGAGAGAAAGAAGCCCAGATGGAGAAATGCATACAGACATTTTTATTGACTCGTGTAGTTCTTCACTCAATACAGCTTTCGTTATTGTCATGCCCCCCTCTCTTCTCCCACTCTACAGTTCAAACAGAGCTTTCAAAGAGAGCACATTTAAAGCAAAGAGTCTTCGCCCTTTACCGGCTGTCTTTCCCAGGATGCTGGTTTCTTTCACTGCTTACCATTTCCCTTTTATCCCTCTGTTTGTAAATTGACCTTTTATGATGGGTTAACGATACCTACTGTACCGCTCAAAGAAGCCTCCCCTTTTTATATTGTGTGTGTGTGTGCGCACGCCTGGAAGTCATGGTGACCTCAGGCGACCCCTACCGGGGCATGGAGGACCTTCAGAGAAGCGGCTTGATCCAGCCTGCCTCTGCCTCCCGGTCCTGGTATTCCAAGGAGGCCTCTGATCCAAGTACTTGCCAGGCTTGGCCCTGCTCAGCTTCTGAGATCAGGCTTGCCTGGGCTATCCAAGTCAGGGCACCCTTGATGTAAAGACTGGATGACAAGAGTGCCTCTTGCCATGATTGTAGTCCTGCTGTATGACCTTTGCTTGCAATGCCCTGTTATCTTTGTAGTAACCAAGTGAAGTGATGGCCAAAGTCACAGGCCTGCCTTCTGGGGATTATGTGTGCACCTGCAGAAAGAAGGGAGCTATGGGACCCGAACTTTGGTGGGAGGGGAGGTTTGCTTGCTTGGTGCCATTATTCAAATGTTTGACAGTCATCATAAAGGGTATAAGTACAGGGTGAAAGTCTGCCAGAATCAGACTGATTTCTCACTAAACTTACCCCACTCTCACTTTCTTCCTTGGGGCTGCTGCTGGATTTTGCACAAACTGCCCCGGACCAGCGAGTTGCCCCGCCTCTCTTCAAGTTCCCTCCGCAGCAGGCGGGATCCTCTGAAAACCGGTTTCTGTCTGCCGCAGAGGGAACTTGAAAAGGGGTTGGGCAACTCGCCGGCTTGGGCAGTTTGTGCGAAATCCAGCAGCAGCCCCGCAGCGAAAATTAGCAACGAGACCGGAACAGGGTGAGTGAGAAATCGGTCTCAGTTTTTGCAAGAACCGTCTTGCCCTACGGAAGTCGGTATTTCAATAAAACCTATTTACTACAAGGTCTGATGTTGACAGCTGAACGACCGTGGACTTGACACTCGAGATTGTAGCAGAATACCACCCCCTTCCCTCACAAGCTATTGTGCTGCTAAGGTTAAAATCTTTAAAAAAGCAGGAATTCGCAGCACCTGATGAAAACCAACTCACAATCGTTCATGTAGAGTTCTTAGAAAAAATTAAACTGGAACTCTTCTTGGGACGGTGTGAATCTAAAAGAGCAAGTGTTGGCTGTTCCGGCAAAACGGAGAAGAGGGTCCTTGGGGTTTTTACTTTTCCCGGCCGCTTTGTCCGACTTCCTGAAAACCGTGCTGCTCTTTCGGCGTGCGTCTTCGGTCACTTCTGCAATACGTCCCGCCTTTGAAGCTTCAGAGGAGAGGAGAGGCAATGTTAAGGTCTACCTCCCAATATAGCAGGGGTGGCCGATGGTAGCTCTTCAGATGTTTTTGCCTACAACTCCCATCAGCCCCAATCATTGGCCATGCTAGCTGGGGCTGATGGGAGTTGTAGGCAAAAAAACATCTGGAGAGCTACCGTTGGCCACCCCTGAAATACAGCATACGCGTTAGCAGCTTTGTGACATTTTTAACCAATTCACTGATCTCTCTTTTCATCTCAGATCTATTTGCATGCCTAGCAGTCAACACACCGAGCAAAGCATGCCACACTCTACAGGCCTGGGGAGAAAAGGGTGGTTTGGAGAAGGACAGTGGCTCAGTGGTAGAGCATCTGCTTGGTAAGCAGAAGTCCCAGGTTCTATTCCTGGCATCTCCAACTAAAAGGGGTCCAGGCAAATAGGTGTGAAAAATCTCAGCTTGAGACCCTGGAGAGCCGCTGCCAGTCTGAGTGGACAAGACTGACTTTGATGGACCGAGGGTCTGATTCAGTAGAAGACAGCTTCATATGTTCATATGGTTCATTAGGGTTCATTCTTGTGTTTGTTCCTTTCTTCTGTATTATGCATTCTGCATCAACTGCTATTTTGATGAAATTCATCTCCTGTTTGAGGGGAAGAGGCTCAAGCCCCACATTTTGGCCACCAGAAATCTTATTCAACAGCTTCTCTAGAATCCACTGTGTTACCAAGATAACATCCACCTACTTTCAAGCATCTACTTGCAATCATAAGGCCTAGAAACTTGCTTTTCAATTAATGTTAAGTGGGGATTTCTCAGGGAAGCTGATTTTCGCAGCCAGTGACATTGCGAAATTGTGGCAAACAAGGGCCTCCCCTCCTTTCCATCCAAAGGTCCCTTTCTCCAACCACTTGCTATGATCAACTGAATTAATTTTCAGGCTCAGTCTGAAATTGAGAGAGAGAGAGAGATTGATTTAATTCTGTATCAAGAGAACCAAAATTATGTCCCCGCTCAAAAGCTGAACTATTCCACATGACCTGTAAAACAGGGATGTTCCACCAGGCCTTTGGTTGACATGGCGACACCACATTAGACCAGCCTCCCCTGGCCCTCCCCCTCCTGCCATTCACCTGTGCTATTCACACTTTCTATGTCCTGATTGGTGGGAATGCTTTGCCACTTTTAAAAAATCAAATTTAGTACACATACAAGGGCTAATTTTTTTTCCTGAGAGCATCTTAATAGCATTATCGCCATCTTGCGATTTATGTACAGAACTAAATTTTAATCTTTTATCTTATGTTTTATCTTTTAAATTGTTATACTCACATGTTATGAGCTGCCCTGAGCCCCTGGTGGTGTAGGGTGGGATAAAAATCAAATGAAATCAATCAATTAATAAAAGAGTTAAAGGCAGAGGTAACATCTCCAGACAAGGCAACCAGATCTGAAGGTGTTAGGCCAGGGGTGGCCAAACTTGCTTAATGTCAGATGTTTCAGGGACGGACGGAAGGAAGGAAGGAAGGAAGGAAGGAAGGAAGGAAGGAAGGAAGGAAGGAAGGAAGGAAGGAAGGAAGGAAGGGAGGGAGGGAGGGAGGGAGGGAGGGAGGGAGGAAGGAAGGAGGGAAGGAGGGAAGGAGGGAAGGAGGGAGGGAGGGAAGGAAGGAAGGAAGGAAGGAAGGAAGGAAGGAAGGAAGGAAGGAAGGAAGGAAGGAAGGAAGGAAGGAAGGAAGGAAGGAGGGAGGGAGGGAGAGGGGGGAGAGGGGGGAGATGGAGGGAGGAAAACAGATGGGGAGAGAGGTGGAAAGAAAGCAATTTTATCTTTAAATGCATTCTTCAAGCTGTTGGCTGCCTTGGCTTAGAGAAGCAATTTAAAGAGACAAAAACCTTCTCCAAGCTGGCCAACGGGGCTGTGGGGGCTTCGAGAGCCACACAATACGTTTGAAAGTGTCACATGTGGCTCCCTTGCCATAGTTTGGCCGCCCCTGGTATAGACGGTCCTCTACCTCTAACAGTGGGGTCTATGCTGTTGAACTAACACCTAATCTTGGCAACATCCAACACAGGGAAGAGGGAGAAGCTCCGATTCATTGCCGCTTCCAAATCCCTGTCCACGACCCCCCAATGTGTGCCTGGGCTTCCTTACCTGCTTGCATGAGCTTCAGCTGCTTCTGCCTTTCCTCTGCCATTTTCTTCCTGTAATCGCCAAACATGAGTCGCATGATCTGGCGCTTCTTGGCCAGCACGGCTTTCTCGCTGCGTAGCGTCTTGATGGCCCGCAGCGCCTCGTCTGCTGGATTAAAGCATGGAACGTGTCACAAAACGGAGCGTAAAAGAAGCCCTGTGTGAGATGGGACTCCCTGATCAGCTTCCATGACTTGATGGGATTCGGCTTGCCTGAGCGATCCAGGGCAGGGCCCCGCCTTCAGGTTTTCCCAACCGTTTGCCAGGGGTTCCAGTTTGGCGGAAATTATTTTCCAGGCATTTTGGGTTGCTAACGGTTTCCGAGCTGGGTTTACCACTGTTTCTACTGAACGCCTGTAAGCAGGGCTCACTTTCTAGCAGGAACCCCCTTGCATATTAGACCACACCCCCTGATGTAGCCAATCCTCCAAGAGCTTACAGGGCTCTTCTTACAGCGCCTACTGTAAGCTCTTGGAGGACTGGCTACATCAGAGGTCTGTGGCCTGATATGTAAAGGAGCTCTTGCTAGAAAGTGAGCCCCTTCCTGTAAGGCACCTATGTTGAGAAAGGAGGGGGGGGGGTCAGTTGTATTATTCATTTAGAACAGGTTCCTCAACTACTGGTCCATGGCCCTCTAGCAACTGGGCCACGGAGTGAGGCCTCACCATCTCTTTCATCCGCCTGGGTCCCGGGCTGGCAGAAGAGGCAGCACTGCAACCTTAGCCTACCCCCTTATTTATGGGCCCTCACTGATGTGGCATTCACTGGCACAGGAGGTGGTGGCGGCCACAAGTATAGCCACCTCAAGAAGGGTTTAGATAAAAATATGGAGCACAGGTCCATCAGTGGCTATTAGCCACAGTGTATGTGTGTATATAAATTTTTTTGCCACTGTGTGACACAGAGTGTTGACCTTGATGGGCCGTTGGCCTGATCCAACATGGCTTCTCTTATGTTCTTATCAGCGGGGGTCTTTAAACGGGAGGGGTAGGCAGACTGGCCTTCTTCCACCCGGCCACCTAGTGGGGAGGTGACAGAAACAGCCCCAGCTCCTCCCATTTAAAGACCCCCATGGGGGGGCAGGACAGAGTGCAGGCAGGGGGCAGCCTAGAGTGGCCAAAACCCCACCGCTGCCCCCTCCCCCACCGGTCCATGGAAAAATTGTCTTCCATGAAACGGGTCCCTGGTGCCAAAAAAGGCTGGGGACCACGGGCTTAGAATATCTGTATGCCGCCTCTCCAGACCGGCTTGAGGATGCAAGTGACAAGAAATCCAAACCAGGAAGACAGACAATGAAAGACCCCACACATATTAAAAACATATGAAATAAAGCACATCAAACATATCAAATAAAGCACAAATAAAAGCTCATCAGACAGAGAGATCTAGAAGAATACTGACAGAACCATCCTCAGAGAAGGAGCGAACCGTTAAAGGAGAACGGCTGCCCTGCCCTAGAGAGCCCAGGCAAGACTGACCTCATCAGATCCCAGAAGCTAAGCAAGGCTGACCTGGCAACTGCTTGGACGGGAGCCCTCCTTGGAATACCAGCAGTCGGGAGGGCAGGGTGGATCAAGCCACTTCTCTGAACATCCTCTCTGCCCCAGTAGGGGTCACGAGAAGTCAGCATGACTTTCAGGCATGCATGCATGCGCGCACACACACACACACAAAATATATAAAGCGCGCACGCGCATAGAGCCAAAAAAGAGAACAGTAAAAAGCTTGAGTGGATGAAGTAAAATGTTTGGCCTCGCACTGAGTAGTGCCAGGCCAGCCTCATGGGAGCAGGCATTCCAAAGAGGAGGAGGAAAGGAAGAGGAGACTGGATTTATACCCCACCCTTTACTTGGAAGTCTCAGAGCAGCTTACATTCTCCTTTCCCTTCCCCTTCCCACAAGAGACACCCTCTGAACATTGTTCCCTCTAAGCTGCAGAGTCTTGTGAGCAAAAATTCTACAAAAAATAGCTACTGGCATTAAAGTTGTGAGTTACTGGGATTAAAGTGGTGAGCTACTGCCTAAATGAGTTTGCTCTGGGGCCATCCTTCCTGAGCTAAGACAAAAATGTGTGAGCCGGAGGCTAAAAATCTGTGAGCCAGCTCACGCTAACTCAGCTTAGAGGGAACACTGCCTCTGAGGTAGGTGGAGCTGAGAGAGCTCTGGAAAAACTGCTCTTGAGAGAACAGCTCTGGGAGAACTGTGTCTGGCCCAAGGTCACACCAGCAGCTGCATGTGGAGGAATGGGGAATCAGGCCTGGTTCTCCCAGGTTAAGAGTCCATGCACTTAAGCATTACACCAAACTGGCTCTTAGCCTCTGGAAACCACCCACCTTCCCTCTGCAGACAGGAGCGCAGAGAGCAGGGCTTGGCAATATGGAACTCAACTGGCAATATGGAAAGAGGCAGTCCTTCAAGTATTACTTCCGTACTGCAAGCAAAGGCACTCAGGCATATGCAACCAGGGGACTTAGCAATTCATAGCTCAAGCTCTCAGCTGCTGCACCGGCAGAAGCCTCTTCAGTTGGCATTCGCAGCTTGGCAATCTCCCCGGCATCTACGCAGGCCAATTGCACCCTGCAATCCGACTCACTCTGCCTCGGAGATGACTTCTGAGTCTTCAGCCCCAGTTCCAGCTGCTCCACGCACCACTCCACCTCCCTCTTCACCTGCTCGCCCGACTGCTGCACAAAGAAAGGGGGACGAGACACCAGTTAGAACAGACACCGCTACGTCAGCATCTTCCTCCTCTCCAGATGTCTGTTAGGAGTTGTGTGTTCCCTGTTTCGAGGAGGGCAAATGGGATGGGAGGAAAGAGAGACCTGACTTGCAAAACACCCTATTTCAAAGGTGGGGCTAGCAAAGCTTGGATCTCCACTCCTCTTCCAAAGGAACCACTAGAAATGTAGTTGCAGACCAGGGTTTCCAAAAGCAATGAAGGTCTTTCTTGTATTCAGTCTGATTATTCCCATCACTCACTATCGGAAATTATTTCACTGGAGACTGGAGGGCATGAACCTGGAATTTTTTTGTCCTACCACCGAGCCATGTCCCCTCATTACAGATCTTCCCCAATGGAGTCAGATGAAGGGCTGCTTAAGGGGTTGGTAATGCAAGCAAGCTCACATCAGGATTGTGATCCGGCCCTGCAGAACAGTTGTCGGACTGGAGTGAATGATAACACTGACTCTGATTTTGCTGGTCCCTCATACCGAAGCCCCAAATCATTTCCAACTCTGATGATTTATTAAAGTTTTGCAACCAGAACCAAGCATACAAAGTAACACGTACCTATGTTGTCCAATCATGTATTTTTTTGTTCCTGCACCATAAATTGGAGGCCTCAGTGGCAGAGTTTGGACAAAGATTCCAAGATGCCCCCCACCCTCCTACTTACAAGGAACAGTTCAGTTACATACCTCACACACCTCAGTCTGGTCAGATGCGGCTTTGACCTGGAGTCTATCTTCATTTACGTTTTTGCGGGGCTCTACCTTTGAGGACTGTTTTTTCCTCTTTTTCCTTTTGGATGATCCACCAGCAGCTGCAGCGTTCACTTCTTTATGAGCCGTTTCTTTCTTTTCCATGACAGCTGTCAAGCGATTAAAGAATTTTTTACCAATCAACCTTCTGCCTCTTTGCTGGATTTAATTAAATCCATTAAATGTTCATAAAGCTGCATATTTGAAAGAAGCATGTCGGAAGTGGACCACAACAATCAGCCTTTGATCTGGTAAAGTAAAGGTAGTCCCCATTAAAAGGTAAAGGGGAGGGACGGTGGCTCAGTGGTAGAGCATATGCTTGGGAAGCAGAAGGTCCCCGGTTCAATCCCTGGCATCTCCAAAAAAGGGTCCAGGCAAATAGCTGTGAAAAAGCCTCAGCTTGAGACCCTGGAGAGCCGCTGCCAGTCTGAGAAGACAATACTGACTTTGATGGACCAAAGGTCTGATTCAGTAGAAGCCAGCTTCATATGTTCAAAGGTAGTCCCCTGTGCAAGCACCAGTCGTTTCCGACTCTGGGGTGACGTTGCTTTCACAACGCTTTCACAGCAGACTTTTTATGGGGTGGTTTGCCATTGCCTTCCCCAGTCATCTACACTTTCCCCCCAGCAAGCTGGGGACCTCAGAAGGATGGAAGGCTAAGTCAACCTAAGCCGGCTATCTGAAACCAGCTTCCGCCGGGATCTAACTCAGGTCATGAGCAGAGAGTTCAGACTGCAGTACTGCAGCTTTACCACTCTGCGCAACGTTACCACAAAATTAATTTGCATTCAATGCTGGTAAAAAACAAAGTCTGAACAATAAAAGAGTGATAGTTTAAACTTTGGGATTTAAATTTGGGATTGACAATCAGTAGTAGTGGCAAGTTTGAAAGAAGATGGAAATGGCTGATTGAGATCACCAAAAAAAGATGCTGAAGTGTACTGCGAGTATTCAAGTGCTGATAAGTGCTATAATGCCATTGGCTTGATCCAACATGGCTTCTCTTGTGCTCTTATTAACACATGGAATTCACTGCCGCAGGAGGTGGCGGCAGCTACAAGCACAGACACCTTCAAGAGGGGATTGGACAAGCATATGGAGCAGAAGTCCATCAGTGGCTATTAGGCACAGCTTATCGTTGGGACTCTCTGTCTGGGGCAGTGATGCTCTGTATTCTTGGTGCTTGGCTGGGGGCACAGTGGGAGGGCTTCTAGTGTCCTGGCCCCACTGATGGACCTCCTGATGGCACCTGGGTTTTTTGGCCACTGTGTAACACAGAGTGTTGGACTGGATGGGCCACTGGCCTGATCCAACACGGCTTCTCTTATGCTCTTAACACTTTAATGTCCAAGAAAAGAACTTGTGTTAAGCTGTGATTTTGGAAAACAATCACTGTTTAAAAGTGCAAATTTCTGACATCTCAACATAAAATTCTTTGTGACAATAAGGGAAAGGACAAGATAACTTCAGTTTGTCAAAAGATAGATTCAGGTGGGTCACTGTGTCAGTCTGAAGCGACAGAACAAAATTTGAGTCCAGTGGCACCTTTAAGACCAATTTTACCAATTCTAGATATAAGCTTTTGTGTGCAAGTACACTGTATACAAAGTGCGCTTATACCTTGAATGAGACTTCATTGGTCTTAAAGGTACTGCTGGACTTAGACTTTGTTCTTCGACTTGCCAGACTGCTATTTTCACGGCTTGGGAGACCGGAAGCAAGTTGTAGACTCATCGGCTCCTTCCTCAGCCTCCCCCTTTTGCGTGTAGCTTATGTTTTCCATTTAGGGTAAAACCGTAGTGCGTTATACTGTCTGAACCAGCCAACTACGGGCAGCACCTGCCCTCGAAGCTGGAACTGTAAACCGCGGTTTGAAACCAGATTCCGCTTTGGAGGAAAAAGCACAAACTAGATTTTGCCATTTCAGGGAAGCCCCGAGCAAGAGACAGCTGAGTGAGGCCTTTAACTTGTTTCCTGTTATCCCAACCACAGTATATCTATTTTAAATAATTTATTATGTAATTGATTATATTTAAAACTTTTGTTTACATTGTTTTACTTGAATCATGGAATTCCATGTCTGTGAGCCGCCCTGAGCCCGCCTTTGGCGGGGGAGGGCAGGATACAAAAATAAATTTATTATTATTATTAGTATAGGGCAGGGGTGGCCAAACTGTGGCTCAGGAGCCGCATGTGGCTCTTTCACACATATTGTGTAGCTCACGAAGCCCCCACTGCCCCATCAGCCAGCTTGAAGGAGGCATTTGTCTCTTTAAATCACTTCTCTCAGCCAGCCAGCCAGCAGCTTGGAGAATGCATTTAAAGTTAAAGTTGCTTTATTTCTACATCTCCCCATCTACTTGCCTTCCTTCCTTCCTTGTGGCTCTCAAGCGTTTATTCTATGTGGTTCTTACATTAAGCAAGTTTGGCCACCCCTGGTATAGACGAGGAATCCCCAAGGCAGTGCCTGCACACTGGTTTGAGAAAGTGTTTTGAGAAACTGGGTGGGACCAAGTGAGGCTCCTTCCCAGCAGGACTTTTGATTGGCCGGTGGGGATTTGATTGGCAGTGCAGAATAAAATAAAATTTGTGTGGCGGCAGCTGCCACTTCAGCACTGGTTCCATTCTCTCTCTCTCCCCTTTGGGGACTTCTAGTTTGAAAGACCATCCGAACTGGGAGTCTCTTAGAAAGAAAGGCACATGTAATATTTTCTTACCGATCACCCTTGCAGTCACATGCCAGTGGCAAAATACCTGCAAAAATCTGTGTCCTTAACCCTGCTGATTACATTTGCCTATTGCTATGCACTTCCTGTGAATGAACAAACCTGAGCTTTAGCGGACTGTTTATTAAAACAATTACGGAGGCTTGCAAATCACAATAATAATCCATTCTCAAGAAGTATTAATAATCCATTCTCAAGAAGTATTTACAATCCCTCTTCCACCTAGACAACTCTATGTTATTCGTAAACTACAAGGGGAAAAAAAACATCACCTTTTATAAAGCTTTCTTCACTGAAATAGATTTTTAAACTCGCCATAGGCGAGGAGGAGGAAGAGGAAGAAGATTTATACCTCACCCTTCATTCTCAGAGCAGCTTAGTTTCCTTCCCTTTCTCTCCCCACAACAGACGCCCAGTGAGGTAGGTGGGGTTGAGAGAACTGCTCTTGAGAGAATGGCTCTGAGAGAACTGTGACTGGCCCAAGGTCGCCCAGCTGGCTGCATGTGGAGGAGGAGGGAGGGAATCCAACCTGGTTCTCCAGATTAGAGTCTGCCACTCTTATTTTATTTATATTTATTTATGATTTATATCCCGCCCTTCCCACAAGATGGCTCAGGGCGGCTTAACCACTACACCAAACTGGCCCTCAAGAGTAGCTCCGACTTGCAGCCATTGTCTCCATACCTTCTTCCAGCGAAGGATTTCCATCATCTCTTGGATCACTACCACTTCCTGCCTCCAATCTACTGGGCTTGAGGGAGACTGAACTCTCCGGCATCTCCGTGGCTTTTCTCAAGAGAGTGTCTTCTTCCGTGGCTGCTTCTGCTGTATCCTCCAAACTTGGATCTGCGGCAGAAGGGGGCAGAAGACCATCAGGGATGATAAAATTGAAAGCAAACTCGGGCCCTTGCATCCCAGTGGGAAAGTGTAACATCTCCCATTGGCCCTCTTCTGCGGAGGGAATGCTACTAGCCGACTGCTCCTGGGCGTCCATCACGCCGTTTGCTTCTTCTGCGGTCCTGCTTATTTCTTCGGGGGCTCTCTCAGGAAGATCGAAGCCAAACTGAAAGCTATTATCGGACGGAGTAAACCATGACGAAGCCTCAGAGGGCTGGTCGGATTGCTTCCTGTACACCACGCTGGCTGACCCCAAAGCATCTCCTGGCTGAATTTGCACCTTCTCGGACTTCGCGGCTGTAAGAAACAGAAGGGTTGGTGTTTTCATTAAGCTACTATTTTTTGTTGCATCGATGCGACCTCTAACACAATGCACAACGCCAGACAGGTTCTTACTGAGGAATCCCCAATTCTCCATTCAGAATAAACCCCACCTCCCTACCAGACAGCATCCATAAGTGCCATTTGAAACAGAGTGGAAATCAATCGGCTTAAGAAAAGAGATGAATAGAAGAGACTGGATTTACACCCCATCCTTCACTCAGAGGCTGACAATCTCCTTCCCTTCCTCTCCCCACAGCAGATATCCTATGAGGTAGGTGAGGCTGAGAGAGCTCTGAGAGAACTGCTCTTGAGAGAACTGTGACTGACCCAAGGTCACTCAGCTGGCTGCATGTGGAGGAGTGCGGAATCAAACCTGTTTCTCCCAGATAAGAGTCTACCACTCTTAACCACTACGCCATGCTGGCTCTTAGAGGGGCAATTCTCTGTTTAGGATGCCCCAGGAGATGTCAGGATGAGTTGGAGACTCATTCTGGAATGTATAATGTTAACTGCTTGTGGGCGCTTCCCCATCCTCTCTAGGCTGGCTCATATTTCTCTGGGCAGTTGACCTGATCTCCTGGAAGATCAAGAAAAACAGGAAAAGAGAAATGGCAGGAAGAAGACAGATGCAACTGAAGCTACTTTACCGCTGCCCAAAAGCAGCGACAAGCATCCTGAGGCTTTCGCCAAGGGTGACAACAAGCAGTTTTGGCTTCGCTGGTGAATTAATGGGGGCCAAAGATCTGCCCAAGCAGTTCCATCTTCAAAAATGTCCCTCCTTCTCTTCCTGCACTAGACTGGAAACCGAGATGGGCAGAGCTTCTGCTCCTTTAACACCAGTACAGAAGAGGCATGTCAAAAGGTTCAGCTTTACTTACTGCTGCGTGCCTGTGTGTTAAAGTTACCATTTCTTACACAAGTGTTAAAGCCCCAGTAGTCCTGCCCTCAACTGCATCTAGTCATCCTAAACTGACAGCCTGGTCAGAAATCTCATCCTTGCTGCTGCTACCTTGTGGCAATTCCTAAAGCATTCAAGTGGAGAACGGTTGCGTGAGCGGTTCTGTATGGCGGCTGAGTGGCGTTCAGGGTGCTTGCAGAAGGGAGATTCAGCTGCCTCATTAAGTGAGGGCTAGCACTGCCTCATCTTGGTTAACCTACACCACAGGTGGCCAAACTGTAGCTCAGGAGCCACACGTGGCTCTTTCACACATACTGTGTGGCTCTCGAAGCCCCCATTGCCCCATCAGCCGGCTTGGAGAAGACATTTCTTATTAAATCATTTCTCCAACCCAAGCCAGCGGCTTAGAGAATGCATTTAAAGTTGCTTTCTTTCTGCCTCTACCTCCCTCGTTCCTCCCTCTCATCTATTTGCCTTCCTTCCTTCCAGCTCTCAAACATCAGACATTCATTCGGTGTGGCTCTTACATTACGCAAGTTTGCCCACCCCGACCAAATTCAGTGAGCTTGGTTCAAGTTACAAGGCGACATTGGAGAAGGATCACAGAGGCCCAGCACGGCTTGCTCTCCAGAAGCAGAATTTTTGCTCACAGGACTCCACGGCTTAGGGAGTATTGGAAGGGAGGGGTCCAAATGAAGTTAATAAGTAAAAAATAGAAATAAAACGCTCAGAAGTAGCAACATCACTGAACGAAGCCCAAGGAGTAGGCTCAACACCTCACCTGCTTTGCCTGTTCTCTTCCTCTCCTCCACCATCTTGAGCCGGTAGTCACCAAAAACCCGGTGCATCACCTGCCGTTTTTTCACCGAAGGAGCCTTCCGCGAGCGCAGCACCTTGAGGATGCGCTGAGACTCTGCCGCTGCTTCCCAGAATTGGGAGGGGGGGGAGATCAGAAAAGAATCACATGATTGCCCTCAGGACTTTTATTGTAACAGGAACTCCTTTGCATATTCTGTCAAGTCGGCTGTATTTTTGGGAATATATTTTCTAACTCTGGTTCAGAAGCAAGGGATTCTGGGTCCATACTGAACACCGAATGCTGCTAGCTAACTCTCCTTCCCCCCCCCCCCTCCTCCTAGCTATGCCTTTGTTGGGTAGTTTACTTTGAAATGCTGATATGGGAATGAGATGTTGGAGCCTTCTCAGACCAAAAGGGCTGTGGGAGTACAGAGCGCCGCGGCTTTGGTGTGAGAATGAGAGATTAACATCCTAGTGTGAAAACCTGTTGTTTAGTGTACCCCGCCCGTAGGAATCCTTTGATCTACACCTTAAAAATGCTTGGTTCATGTTTGGTACCTTAGTCCTTCAATTGTTATCATGGTCTACTTTTCGGCTTTCAATAAACTAGAAGCTTGTTTTCAACCAAGGACTCGTTATTGAATCCAGCTGACTTGACATTTTGAAGGACTCCCTTTATTGGAGTTCAACCTTTCCGGCAACTGAAAAGGCGATGTCCGATCAGCCTCCGGACAACGGGGAACTCCCAGCCAGAGCGGAGGGGGCCGAGACACCCTGGCACATCCACACTGCCAGAAGGACCGCGGCTTCCCCTCCCCAGTTCCAGTTGGTGGGCACCCCCCGGCAATACCAGCCGAGGACCTCGACCACGTTGATGGACCAGGCACCGATCCGCCGAGAGGCGATCATGACCCGCCACACCAAGCGGGTTCAACTGGCCGAAGCCACGGCTACCAACCCGGGAGAGCCGGAGGAAGGAGCCGAGGCGACCGCGACCCAAGCCCCGGGCGGCGGGAGCGAAAGCGTAGAGTGCGGGGAGGAGGACGAAGGGGGGCTGAAACCCAAGGACCCGCACGACGAGGACTTCCAGATGTTCCGGTCAATGGTGCGCCGTGAGGTCGACGGGGCAGTGAGGGACCTCAAGGACCAACTACAGACCCTGACCGCCCAACTGGGGAGAGCGTTGGGAGTAACCGGGACTCGCCAACAGCAGCCGGGGCCAGGGGGGCCACGCGGCCGACCGAGCCAACCCCCACCCGCCGCTGTGGCGGCCACCCAGGCGCCGGCGGCGCCCCAAGCGCCGGCGGGCCCCGCCCCGGTCAGACAGCGAGACCTTGGGGGGAGCCGGGAGCTGGATGCAACATTCGATGGGGATCCGGAGGAGGTGAACTATTTTGCAATCCAAGCGAATAGTTACATGTACTATTGGGGAGATCTGTTCCCCGATGAAGTGAGCCGAGTGGACTATTTGGGCTCGAAGTTGCGGGGGGCCGCCAAGAAGTGGTATGTGAGCCTGTGTGAGACCAACAGTCCGATCCTGCACTTCGTGAACACGTTCGTGCAAGCTCTACTGACCCAATACGAGGACCCCCTGCAAGAGGCCAGGGCGCTTTCGGCGCTACGAAATATGAAGCAAGGGGCCCGATCCATCCGGGAGTATGCGGCGGATTTCCAGGCTAACGCCGCCCGGGCCCGGAATTGGAACGAAGTAATGAAGATTGAACACTTCACCAACGGGCTGAACCCCAGCATCCTGGACCGGGCGCTAACCCAGGCCCACCCAGACACGCTAGTGGGGTGGATCCAGCTCGCGGGAGAGGTGGAGACCAACCTGAAGCGGGTGGCAATGCTGCGGCAGGCACTGACTGCCGGAAGAGGCGCACCCAAAACCCCACCCGGAAAGGTCGAGCCTCCCAAAACCAAGAAGCCGCCAGCGGCCGCCCCGGCAGGGCCCCGCCGCTGCTTCCGTTGCGGCGACCCCAAACACCTCGCCTCCAACTGCCCCCAGCCGCCCGCAGGAGCCACCCCGACGCCGGGGCTGAACAGGCAAGGCACCCCGGGTCCGAAGAAAACCACGGGCCGCCCTAAGGACGCGGCGAAAAGCAGCACTCTGATGGTGCAAGAGGAGTTGCAGGAGGAAGAAGTCCGTCTCTCCGCAGAGTTAGCTGACCTCGCGTGGGAGGAGGAGCCGGCGGGAAACGGCGCCGACCTGCTTTGAACGGTGCCAGCCAGCAGGTCGATCGGGAGGAGGCACCATTAACGGTAAAAACCACGGGAAGACTGTACTTTGCAATGGTGAAGCTGCTAAACCCAAAACTGAAAAGGTTCCTGCAGATCCGCGCCCTCATAGACTCGGGGTGCAACCGGGAACTAATTTCCCCCAAGGTGGTGGAGGCCCTGGGACTAGAGCGGTTGCAACTTCCCCACCCCATGCGGTTTGCACAAATGGACGAGTCAGTGATGGGGGGGGAGCCCTGCACGCAGGAAACAGAACCATGCCCCCTGGGGATTGAGAGCCATTGGGACAGGGAAACGTTTGTCATCGCCCCGGCTTGTGGCTACCCCGTGGTGTTGGGAGTGGGATGGTTGGAGAAACACGAGCCCCTTATCCGCTGGAAAGCACAAACCATCCGGTTCCCCGACCCTGATTGCAGCGGGCACTCGTGGGACACGGCGTGGGGACCGCGGGCGCCCGCCGCCCGAGAGAGGGTGGGCGTCCTGGTAGAGGAGGTACACCAGGTCCCGAGTGTATATCAGGACCTCATGGAAGTGTTTAGTGAGCGGGAAGCCAACCAACTACCCCCCCACCGGAACACGGACTGTGCCATAGAATTGATCCCTGGGGAAACCCTCCCCCGGGCCAAACTTTACCAAATGGGGTGGGCTGAGAAGAAGGAGCTGCGCAAGTTCCTAGACCTGAACCTGGAGAGGGGTTTCATCAGGCCCGCCACGGCGCCCCACGCGGCCCCGGTGCTGTTTAGAAAGAAGAAGGACAATACGCTTAGACTTTGCACTGATTTTCGCGGGATAAACGCGATTTCCATGTCCAACGCTTACCCCATCCCCCTCATTAAAGACTTGCTGAGCACGGTGGCGGGGGGGAAGATCTTTACAAAGCTTGATCTGAGAGACGCGTACTTCCGAGTGTGCATCAAAGAGGGGGATGAGTGGAAAACGGCGTTCAACACCCCGATGGGACAATTTGAGTACCTAGTCATGCCATTCGGGCTGCAGGGGGCGCCTGGGGTATTCATGAATTTTATAAATGATGTACTGAGAAAATTTCTGTACAAAGGGGTGGTGGTGTACCTGGATGACATCATTATTTATTCCCAGGACGAACAGTCCCATGTAAAACTAGTGAGGGAGGTGCTAACCACCCTGCTGGAGCACCAACTGTATGCCAAGCTGTCTAAATGAGAGTTTCACCGCACCGAATTAGACTACCTCGGGTTCCGGGTGTCCAAAGATGGACTAGCCATGGATCCCGCGAAGGTGCAGGCAGTCGTAGAATGGGCCCCCCCGAGGACACGTAGACAGCTCCAATCTTTCATCGGATTCTCCAATTTTTACAGAGGATTCATTGAGGGGTTCGCTCAAATCGCCCTGCCCCTGACGGACCTCCTCAAAACAAAGGGGAAGGGGAAGACGCAAAGCGACCGGGGTCGAAGCTTAACTGGACACCCGCTTGCCAGGCGGCTTTCGACCGGCTCAAGCAACTGTTCACTAGCGAGCCAGTCCTGAGTCACCCAGACGAGCTCAAGGGCTTCATGGTCCAGTGCGACGCCTCCGATGTCGCCGTAGGAGCCATTCTCATGCAGAGGGATGGGGAGGGGAAATTGCGACCCTGTGCCTACATCTCAAGGAAATTCTCAGATGAGCAGAGGAACTGGTCAGTGTGGGACAAGGAAGCCTTCGCAGTCATGTTTGCGCTAAAGACATGGAGATCGTGGCTGGAGGGGGCTAGAGTGCCATTTGAAATATGGACGGATCACAAAAACCTGGAGGCACTCACGGGGAAAAGAAAGCTCAGTGAGAAACAGATCAGATGGGCGGGGTTCTTTTCCAAGTTCGATTTCATTCTGAAACACATCCCGGGGACACGTAACTTCTTGGCTGATGCCCTGTCCAGGCTCCCGCAGCACGAAAGCCAGAGGGAAGAGGTGGTCGACTCCTTAATTTCCCCCACACAAGTGGCAGCCATGGTCACCACCCGCTCGCAAAAGAGGAGGGAGCTGGACGGAATCAGTCGGGAACGCATCGCTCTAGAGGCCGAGAGGGAGGGAGGCGGGCGGCCTGAGGGGGTGCAGAAGGGGAAGGATGGACTGTGGTATAAAGGGGAGAAACTGTACATCCCGATGAATCTGAGAAAAGAAATCTTGCAGCTTTGCCACTCATCTAAATTGGCGGGCCACTTTGGCTATGTAAAGACGCTGCACCTAGTAAACCGGCAGTTCTGGTGGCCGTCCCTCCGAAGGGACGTGTCGGAATTCGCGACCAGCTGCCCAGTGTGCATAATGGCGAAGAAGAGAGGGGGGAAGCCCCCCGGTCTCCTGCAGCCGCTAGAAACAGCCAAACGCCCCTGGGCCATTGTGTCGATGGATTTTATAGTAGAGCTCCCCTCTTCACGGGGGAAGACGGTCATTTTGGTGGTAGTGGACACGTTTTCCAAGCAAGCCCATTTCATTCCCTGTGCCCAACTACCCACAGCCAGGAAGCTGGCCATCCTATTCTTCGATCACGTGGCCAAACACCATACAATCCCAGACAAAGTAATTAGTGACAGGGGGCCTCAGTTCGTTGCCACCTTCTGGCGGGAGTTCTGCAAACTATTAGGGATGGAGCAGGGGTTAAGTTCAGCATACCACCCCCAGACAGATGGACAGACGGAGAGAGTGAACGGGGTGCTAGAACAGTATTTACGATGCTTTGTGGGCCAACGCCAGGCAGACTGGGTAGACCTCCTCCCGTTTGCAGAGTACGCCTACAACAACAGCGCCCACAGTTCCACCAAAGCCTCCCCCTTCGCCACGGTGTTGGGATATGAGGGAAAGCCAATCCCGCTGCTGCCGGGGGGGGAGAGCCCAGAAACGGGTTCTGCGTTTGAGCAATGGTGGCAAGGACCTAGCCAATACTGGCCCTCCATCCAGGAGAACTTAAAAGCAGCAAAGGAGGCTTACAAGAAGCAATATGATAAGTCTCATGTGCCAGTCTGGGAACTAAAGGTTGGGGACTCAGTGTACCTGTCAACGAAAAATCTACCTCTCTCCCAACCATCCAGAAAGTTGGCCTTTAAGTTCATAGGGCCTTTCAAGATCAAACGCGTGATTAACCCAGTAACTGTGGAGTTAGATTTGCCTCCGGCCCTTGGTAAAGTTCACCCTGTGTTTCATTGCAGCCTGCTGCGTCGAAGCCCAACCTCGACCAATTGGCATCAAACGGAATCAACGCCCCTCTCGGGTCGGGGGAGTGCAGAGCCCCCCCCCAGGCTTCAAAGCACGAAAGCATGATCAAGAACAACCTCGAGCCCGCACCGTAGGGGGGGCTTAGGGGGGGCAGTATGTCAAGTCTGCTGTATTTTTGGGAATATATTTTCTAACTCTGGTTCAGAAGCAAGGGATTCTGGGTCCATACTGAACACCGAATGCTGCTAGCTAACTCTCCTTCCCCCCCCCCCCTCCTCCTAGCTATGCCTTTGTTGGGTAGTTTACTTTGAAATGCTGATATGGGAATGAGATGTTGGAGCCTTCTCAGACCAAAAGGGCTGTGGGAGTACAGAGCGCCGCGGCTTTGGTGTGAGAATGAGAGATTAACATCCTAGTGTGAAAACCTGTTGTTTAGTGTACCCCGCCCGTAGGAATCCTTTGATCTACACCTTAAAAATGCTTGGTTCATGTTTGGTACCTTAGTCCTTCAATTGTTATCATGGTCTACTTTTCGGCTTTCAATAAACTAGAAGCTTGTTTTCAACCAAGGACTCGTTATTGAATCCAGCTGACTTGACATTTTCGGCCACGCACCTCTGATGTAGCCAATCCTCCTGGAGTTTGCAGTAGGCCCTGTACTAAGAGCCCTGTACGCTCTTGGAGGACTGGCTACATCAGGGGTGTGTGGCCTAATATGCAAAGGACTTCCTGCAACAAAAAAAAAGCCCTCTCAGCCCTTATTGGCTGCTCAGCTCTTTTTTTTTTTTTTTTTAATGTCCAAAAACTTTTTTATTGAATTTAGTAAACATACAAATAAAGCAATCAATGACTGTATCTGCAATCATTCTTTGTGTATAAGCATAGCATACCAGTAGAAAACAGAATATATATATATACACAAAATACAAACAAAACAACACATACATACATTCACACATACATACATACTTGGCAGCTGAATTAAAAAATAAGTACTCTGTCCATATGTTAATTACATCAAATTAATAATGTCATAATATCTACCAGGAATACATGTACGCATCTGATCTACAGGACTAAAAGAAAATTTAAGAAATGGAAGCCACTTGTACATCAGAGAATCGTTACCTTCTGAATTATTTATATTGCATAAACTATCTGCTATCTTGTCCATAGCATAGACCTCCCAGATTTTAGCATACCAGGCTTTAACTGGAGGAATATTGGGAGATTTCCAAAATTGGGCTAACACCATTTTAGCAGCAGCTAGTAAAAGGGATATCGGGGATTTATTGAGAGAAGTAATAGAAATACCTTTCCAACAGTCAAGCAAAATGAGTTCCAATCTTAAGGGTAAACTATAGCCCGTGATATCCTTGATTTTTGCCACAATTACTGCCCAAAACGACTGCACCCTCGGGCAAGACCACCAGCAGTGTATAAATGTGCCCACCTCTCCACAATTTTTCCAACATTTGGAGGATTGATTTATCGCCATATGGCTTAATCTCTGAGGTGTTAAATACCACCGGAACAAAATTTTTTGAGTTTGTAATTGTATATTCAATGATTTTGAAACAAACGAAGGAGATGACCAGATTTGTTGCCAAACATCCTCCT
This sequence comes from Heteronotia binoei, assembly GCF_032191835.1. Lineage (NCBI taxonomy): Eukaryota > Metazoa > Chordata > Lepidosauria > Squamata > Gekkonidae > Heteronotia > Heteronotia binoei. The sequence continues at coordinate 16,175,917 of NC_083242.1, read as the reverse complement.
GAAAATTAATTGAACTATTCCTTTGCCAAATTTCTTGATAGGATAACAAATCAACAGCATCAATGTCTAGCAAACCCTTATAGATAAATGAAATCAGTCCCTTCCGCTTTAAAAAAGGAGATTGTAGCAAGGATTCAAAGAAAGTAAGAGGTCGATTGAAATTGTATTTCTTTGAGAGTGATGTCACCAAGTTGTTAATTTGCAAGTATTCAAACCATGGGATTTTTGTCCCACCAGTTTTCTCTTCTAAAGATTTTTTGTCGAGCACTTTTCCATTGGACAAAATATCCACAAACCTATAAAGATTATATTTTTTCCAAATTGGAAAAGACTTGTAAAAAAACCCCGGTTGAAACCAAGAAACATCCATAAAATGAGATAGTGGAGACATAGGAGGGGCTAAAAAGAGGCGGCGTTTGTCCCAAATCTGAAAAATGGCTTTAAGGAAAAGGTTGGAGGAGATATTAGGAGGTCTCTTCTTTGGAAATTCCCATAATGTAGATTGAAACGATTTGTTATTTAGATAGGTATCTTCTAGGACCTTCCAGCCTGAATTTAAATCAGCATCATGGTATCTGACAAGGCCTCCTAAAATGGCAGCTTCATAAAATTTATGCAGATCCGGAAGAGCCAGACCACCTGAGGATTTAGAACGAATAAGAGTTGCATACCCTATTCTAGATAAGCCCTTGTTCCAAATGTATCTTAAGAACGAACGACGCCAACCCACAAATAAGTCCTCAGGAATAAGAATAGGAATGGCTCGAAATAAAAACAGAAATTTGGGAAAAATAAAAATTTAATAATCTGAATTTTTTCATTCCAGGGAATGAGTGAAGAATTTTTATTCTTTTGCATAGTAAGAATGTCCTTAATCAATAAATGATGATTGACTTTAAAAATATCTCCCAATTTTAAAGGTATATTGATCCCCAAATATGTCCAATATCTATCCATTTTTTTGAAGTGATAATTTGAGTAGATGGAATCTTGGAGAGCATCTGAAATTGTGATGGGATAAAGAATGGTTTTAGATGGGTTTACTCGAAGACCCGATATAGAAGAAAATACAGATAATAAATCAAAGACAGCTGGTAAAGAAGTCTTAGGTTTTGTAACAAAAAGCACTAGGTCATCTGCAAACAAAGACACCTTAATTTGTTTCTTTCTAATAGGGATACCAGCAATAATATTGGTATTACGGATAGCATTAGCAAGAGGTTCAATTGCGATTGCAAAAAGCAGAGGAGACAAGGGGCAACCTTGCCTCGTCCCTCTGAAAAGATTAAATTCTTCAGAATCCAAATTATTAATAGAAAGAATAGCAGAAGGCGACTTATATAAAGAATGGATTATCTTCAGAAAATTCGGGCCAAAATTCATTTTCTGCAGTAAGGTTGTAAGATAAGGAACTTCAACGGAATCAAAGGCTTTTTCAAAATCAATAGACAAGATAAAGGAAGACTCAATATTAAATTTCCGGCAGTATTGAATAACATCAAGGACCATTCTAGTATTGTCCGTTAACTCACGGTGTGGGATAAAGCCCGATTGGTCAGGATGAATGTAGTTCCCTATAAAAGTATTAAGCCTAGCCACCAGGGCTGCTGTAAAAATCTTGTAATCGCAATTAAGGAGCGATATCGGCCTGTATGAACTAGGGTCTAGCAAGTCTTTGTCTTTCTTTGGAAGAAGAATGATTTTTGCCTGTGACCAAGTAACTGGAAAAGAACCAGACTGTACAAACTGAGTACAGGCGTCCGCCAAGATGGGAGCCAACAAAGTATTAAAAAATTTATAAAATTCTGGTATAAAGCCATCTCGGCCTGGAGATTTATTGGATTTCATAGACTTGATAGTCTCCTGTATTTCAAGTGCAGTAAAAGGTTTGTCCAAAAGGGATTTAACCTCAGGAGAAACAGGCTTAATAACTGAGTGAGTGTCTAAAAAAGATGAAATAAGGTCTGATGCTGGATGCTGGGAGGAATATAGAGATGAATAGTATTTTTTAAAAACTCCTACAATATCCTTAGTGGAATGTTTCAAGGTACCGGATTTAGAACGAATGGAAGAAATAGCCATTGAGGATATTCTCTTTTTAACCTTCCATGATAGGAGTTTAAGGGATTGAGGAGTTCGAAACCAATATTTTTGTTTTATATAAGCCATTTGTTTTTGAATCTTGGAGACGTCAAAAGATTCTAATTTTTTCCTTTCTATAAGAAGTTTTGAATAAGTTTTTTTGCTACCAAATTTTTTAAATTTCTCTTCCAATTTGGTAATGTTGGCAACCAAATCTGATCTAATTTTGTCTTTTTCTTTTTTATACGAAGAGGCAATAGCCAAAAATCTGCCACGAATTACAGCTTTAAACGAGTCCCAAACTATATGCTGAGGTACTCCACACTCAGTATTGAATTGAAAAAATTCTTTAATGTCTTTTTCAATGGAATCTGTAACCGATTTCATAGACAGTAGTTTACTATCCAATCTCCAATTAAAAGAAAAAGATCTTTCAGTGATTCCTGACATATAACCTTCCAACCATGCATGATCAGACCAAATCATTGGGCCAATGTCTACTTTAAAAAAAAGGTTAGAAATAGAATCCGAAACTAAAAGAAAATCTATTCTGGAATAAGTTTGATGACGAGAAGAAAAGAAGGTATAGTCTCTTTCTTTTGGATGCCTGCTTCTCCAAATGTCTGACAGATTATAGGATTGAAAGATTTGAGCTAAATCATTTTGGCCATTCGAATCTTTTGATTGAGACCATTTATTGGCAGATAGAGGTAGCAGGCTTTTTTGAGATCTATCTAAAGAAGGATTGACAACATAGTTGAGATCTCCTCCCAAAATAATGGGCCCTTTATGAAAAGTTTGAAGTTGTGACAACGTATCTTTAATAAATGCAATTTGTCCATCATTTGGAGCATACACCGATGCCAGAGTATAAGGGCTACCATTAAAGACCCCATTGATAAAAATATACCGACCCCTAGGGTCAATTGAGGAATTTTCAAAAGTGAATTGGACTGATTTACCTATTAAGATGGCCACACCTCTTGCTTTGGAGGACCCGTAAGCTTGAAATTGATGAGCAAAAAATTTTGACTGGAAGACCTTGGGCTGGTTACCCTTAAGGTGAGTTTCTTGCAAAAAAACTATATCTGGTTTCTGATGAGAGATGGCAGAGGCAACCCGTTTTTTCTTAATTAAATTATTTAGCCCATTACAGTTTAGAGATAGAAATTTCAAGTGGCACTCTGCCATAATTGAAAGAGGAAATAACCAAGGTTATCAAAATTATTGCAATTCATAGCTTTGAACCCAGGTGCCACCAGGATAGCTAGAGGCGAATCCTGTAGATCAAATTTCAAAGGTATGAGGACAGATTTCAGATCAAAGGCTTTAAAAAACTTCCAACTAAATCCATAATAATTCAATACAGTTATGCTGCCCGTAACACAAACAAAAAACCATAACCAACACCAGTGGTCTAGCATTAACAGACACTAGCCACTAACTCACCCTCCAACTCTGTTAACCCAAACTTGGGAAAACAACAACTATTTACTTAAAAGGATAAATTTGAAGCGGAAGTCTTCGTTACTGAAGACACCACACAACTAGCAACAACTACCAAATGGAGCTAATTAAAAAAAACTGAAGTTCTCCATTCTCCCTCTCTGCCAAAAATGCTTATATTTAACACTATCAACCCAGCAAAAATAAAATTTATAAACAGAATAACAGAACCGAATGTATAGAAAGTTTATAATGAAAGGCCAAACAAAGCCGATCGAGTCAAGGCTAAAATGCCTAGAAAGCCACATATAATAAAACCTGTGCCTTTTACCAACTCAGGTTAGTGAATTAAAGATAATTACAGGCAAACTAATATACCATGTGTAACAGCATCAGATCTCGATCACAAAGTTATTGTAAGACTTAAGACACTATGATAAAAATACAATGAAACTTTAAACAGAACTATGAACGCTATTAAATACTGGTCTCCCCAAACACTCCCCATCAACTATCCTTCAGCCACTTATAAGCCTATGTAGGGAGATATGATGGTGAGGGAAACAAGTTTCCAAACCTTCATAGTAGCATAAGGCACAAACTGACACACACATACATTCCCTACCCACCCTCTGTCTCACAGATTCATTTCCATTCAACAATTCACACAGGAAGGGAAAAGGTCCTGACAATTCATTAACTCATAGTAGAAAGAAATATATTGATATAAAACCCTAATCATACTATTCAAGTTTCTCACTCTGATCTACCCCCCCCCTCACTCACTCTCTCTCCCTCCCTCTCTCCCACTCCCTCACTCACCACCCAGCCTCCCCATTCCAGCTCCTACTCAAACCATATATTCCAAGTCACCCCATTCTTCCAATCATGCATACCCAATCAACCAAGAAGATTTCCTTTAATGAGTTGATTTGAATTAATAACTCCCTCACATTCATAACATTGTGTTCAAAAGATATAAATAACCAAAAAAAAAGGGGGGGGACCCCCCAATTTCGTATATAAACATTGCTTCATAGGCACGAAACAATCATCAGCATATTTCTAAGCCGTGACAGAGTTACACGTAGGCAAAGCTTATAAGTCAGCAGTTCAGTAGGCAAAGCTTATATGTCAGGAAAAAAAAAAAAAGGGGGACGTCAAGAATCCACACAAAAAGGGAAGATTTCTGCATAGCAACAGTTCCAGCGTTTAGCTTCTAGGAGAAACAGGCCGATCAGGACGGTTCATAGGCACACGACGCCATCTAGTGTCTGAAGTTATTGAGTGAACATGTGAGACTGCTTCTATAAGGCCGGGGGGAACAGGAAGATTCAAATCTCTCAGCATGCTTAGGCCTGAGTCAAGGCCTCCAGCGACAAACGACCGATCCTGTACAGTAACTTGCAGCTTGTACGAAGCAACCCATCGATATCTGATGTTTTCCCTGTTCAGGATTTCAATAATTGGCTTCAAAATTTTCCGCCTTTGCAAGGTTTCAGAAGACAAATCCTGTAGAATTTGGATGTTGTAATCTCCTAGCAGAAGTGGATTTATAGCCCGGGCTTTTTGCAGCAGCTTGGATTTAACTGAGGCAGAAGAGAAACGGACTAAAATGTCCCTAGGCAACGAAGTTTTCTGTGTGCGCAAAGGGCCAATTCTATATGCAGCCTCCAGGGCACAAAGATCAGATTCAGAAAAACCCAATGCCTTTGATAGCCAGGAGGCTATAAGAGATTTTAGGTCAGAGGGAGAGGCAGAGTTCTCGGGGAGCCCGCGAATTTTAACATTCCCCATTTTCAGTTGGTTCTCAAGTGCAATAATTTTATCAGTGGCCCATTCATCTCTTTTATAAAAATACTGAGTGTCCTCCTGCGCAGCACATGCCATGTTAAAAGCAGAATCTGCAGTCTCTGCCACCTTCTCTAAGGACGTTTTGAAACCCTCCAACTGAGCAGAAAGGGGCTGGATCATGGCAGATATTTTGTCAGTCATATTTTTTTCCAGTTTTTGAAAAGCCTCCATTACCTCAGAACGAAATGAAGCTAGGTCTGCTGCTGTGTTTTCCCCTTCTCCCGACGCCATCTTGCTTGCAGGGCTGCTTGCTTTTCCTGAGGCCTTAGCCTTAGGCTTTTTGGGAAAATAGTCTTTAACAGAGTTCCTTGGGTTTCTTTTTGATCTGGATTTTTGACCATCTACTGTTCCCATACTAATTAAAGAAAAAAAAGAAAACAAACAACAACGCTGGGCGCTTGCTTAAGTGGATTTGGCAGGGGTAAGTAAGGAGCTCTGTTTTCAGGCGTCCATTCCCTATGCGTGCGACGCCACGCCCCGGCTGCTCAGCTCTGATGCTCATCTTCTAAAATCCATGTTGGCAGCAGTGTCCCCTCTAAGCTGAGTTAATGTGAGCTAGCTCACACTTTTTTAGCCTCCGGCTCACACATTTTTGTCTCAGCTCAGGAAAAATGGCCCTAGAGCAAACTAATCTATGCAGAAGCTCACAACTTTAATGCCAGTAGATCACAACTTTAATGCCAGTAGCTCACAAAGTAGAATTTTTGTTCACAAGACTCCACAGCTTAGAGGGAACATTGGTTGACAGCATCTGCAATGGGTTTCAGATTTTCTCTCTTGCTCTTACTCAAAACAGCCCCTGTAGGAGGTTAATATAAGTCCCAACTTTGGTCAACTGCATCTCAAAACAAAGCAAATATTTTGAGTCCAGTGGCACCTTTAAAACCAACAAAGTTTTATTCAAAGTATAGAATCACAGAGTTGGAAGGGACCCCCCCAGGGTCATCTGGTCCAACCCCCTGCACAATGCAGGAACTTCACAAATATGTCCTCCTAAATTCACAGAATCAGCACTGCTGTCAGATGGCTATTTAGCCTCCATTTCAAAACCTCTAAGGAAGGAGAAGGAGCCCCGTGGCGCAAAGAAGTAAAGCTGCAGTACTGCAGTCCAAGCTCTCTAATCATGACCTGAGTTTGATCCCAGCAGAAGCTGGGTTTTCAGGTAGCCGGCTCAAGGTTGACTCAGCCTTCCATCCTTCTGAGGTCAATAAAATGAGTACCCATCTTGATGGGGGGAAAGTGTAGAGGACTGGGGAAGGCAATGGCAAACCACCCCGTAAAAAGTCTGCCGTGAAAACATCGTGATGCGACGTCACCCCAGAGCTGGAAACAACCAGTGCTTGCAAAGGGGACTACCTTTACCTTTAAGGAAGGAGAGCCCACCACTCCCGAGGAAGCCTGTTCCACTAACCTCGTTTCATTCCAACGTTACAGCAAACAAAAAGAACAACAGTATGAGCTTTCATGTGCAAGCGCATTTCCTCAGAAAGCTTTTACTTTGAATGAAACTTTGCTGGTCTTCAAGGTGCCGCTGGACTCAAACTTTGTTCTGCTGCTTCAGGCCAACACAGCCACCCATCTGGATGCAGCGAGTATTTTGAGAGCAATCCCTTGGGAATGGAAAGGATTTTGCCCTCAAAAGTCAATTGGGAACGTAGAACTTGACAGATTTAAGTTGCAGAATAACGGCACTTGCATGAACAGAGTAGGAGGCACAGAATCAGTGCGAATGTGGTGCTTACGCATCCATGCATGAGACACCCAGAACAAAGTCAAGCCAAGAGAAACAATGAAGAAGAAGATATTGGATTTATATCCCCCCCTCCACTCAAAGTCTCAGAGTGGCTCACAATCTCCTTTATCTTCCTCCCCCACAACAGACACCCTGTGAGGTGGGTGGAGCTGAGAGAGCTCTCACAGCAGCTGCCCTTTCAAGGACAACCTCTGCCAGGGCTATGGCTGACCCAAGGCCATTCCAGCAGCTGCAAGTGGAGGAGTGGGGAATCAAACCCGGTTCTCCCAGATAAGAGTCCACACACTTAACCACTACGCCAAACTGGCTCTCACTACACTAAACAGATTCTTAGCTGTTTTAATGACTGGGTACATTTTTCTCTTACTTCCACATTTCTTCTGTTTAAATCCAATGCATAAAGGTAAAGGCTTCCATTCATTTACTTATTTACTTCACTTCTACCCCCACCCTTCTTCCCAATAGGAACCCAAAGCTGCTTATATAGTTCTCCCGCCCTCCGTTTTATCCTCACAACAACCCCATAAGGTAGGTGAGTGTGTGACTGGCCCAAGGTCACCCAGCAAGCTTCCATGGCAGAGTTACACCCTCCCCGACTCTCTAGATTTTCTATGTTCTCTGCTCATTATAACAGAAGAGGAAGAAGAGAACAAGGTGTGAACTGAGGATGAAGGCAGAGGAAGCCAAGACCAACACACACCTTGCTCTGGAGTTGGGTGGAGACGCAAGAGGCCAGTCTCCAGTTGGGAAATGCACCACTCCAGCTCATCCTGGAACGTGTCTTGCGGAGCCTGGATTGGAGGACAGAGCACACAGATGTCACGAGGCAGCTCTTCAATGGGGAGGCAGGGCAGCAGTTGCATGAATATGCCCAGAATATGGACATGCAAATGTGAGCACAAACTAGAGATCACAGAGCAGGAGAACACACTTTGACACTGGCACAGCACAAACCACTTTATTGCAAATGTATAATGGTGTCTAAAGGTAAAGGTGCAAACCCTGTGCAAGCACCAGTCATTTTTGACTCTGGGGTGAGGTTGCTTTCACGACGTTTTCACGGCAGTCTTTTTATGGGGTGGTCTGCCATTGCCTTCCCCAGTCATCTACACTTTCCCCCCAGCAAGCTGGGGACTCATCTTACCGACCTCGGAAGGATGGAAGGCTGAGTCAACCTTGGGCCGGCTACCTGAACCAGTGTCCACTGGGATCCAACTCAGGTCGTGAGCAGAGGGCTCCGACTGCAGTACTGCAGCTTTACTATTCTGTGCCACGGGGTTCTTAATAATGGTGTCTACCAGTCTATTAAACCCAGCCTGTGCATATAAGAAAAAGAAGATATTGGATTTATATCCTGCCCTTCACTCTGAGTCTCAGAGCGAATCACAGTCTCCTTTATCTTCCTCCCCCACAACAAACATCCTGTGAGGCAGGTGAGGCTGAGGGAGCTCTCACAGAAGCTGCCCTTTCAAGGACAGCTCTGCCAGAGCTATGGCTGACCTAGGGCCATTCCAGCAGCTGCTAGTGGAGGAGTGGGGAATCAAACATAGTTCTTCCAGATAAGAGTCCACACACTTAACTACTACACCAAACTGGCTTTCAATACAGAAGCAATACTTGCAATATAAAAGGGAGCTTTCCCCACTGCAGTACAATGAGGAGGTAGAATTCTGCAGCGGCAGAATAGGCTGAGCTGCTTTGACTGCATGAGTGTAAGCAGAGCTTTTATCGTAGCAGGAGCTCCTTTGCATATTAGGCCACACATCCCTGATGTAGCCAATCCTCCTGGAGCTTACAGTAGGCTCTGTACAAAGAGCCCTGTAAGCTCTTGGAGGACTGGCTACATCAGGGGTGTGTGGCCTAATATGCAAAGGAGTTCCCACTACAAAAAAAAGCCCTGAGTGTGAGTTTCTAATTATTAACAAAACTCCATGCATACAAAAACAATCACCATATCCAAGAGAAAGTTTCTAAGCTATCCTTTCACATGCTTTGGCTGAAATAATGTTAAGGGCCCCAAAACAGTACACAAGGCTCTTACCTCTTCCATTAGGAAAACTGGTAATACAAACTTATGTCCAACTCCCAAAAGCTTAAATCACCATTCACCCAGAAGACCAAGATGGTAGAGCAGCATCTAAAAGCTAAAAGGATATAGAGAATGGTGTACAATTCTTACATATTTCCGTATGTTATAATTAGCTCCCTGCTACACAAGCTTCCCATTCCTTCTGTAATCAGGCCCCAAATAGTGCTTCCTGCATCAAATCTCTACCTCCTATTCTTTAGCAAGCAATATCTCCCAGTAAGGAAGGTATCTGCTCTACTCCAGAGGCAATATCTTTGCTCTCCCAGGACCATTTTGGTACTGGTCCTTCCCACCTCTGAGGTCTACAGCACCCTTCCTCCCCACAAACCAACCTCTATTCTTCAATAATTAGAGTAGCCACTCTATCCAAAGGCAATTTCCCAGCCTGGACATAATCCTACCTCCCCTACACTTGTATTTCATTTAAACCCCTACGGGGACCCAAAATGGATTACAATTTTGTAGTTTGCAAGTTCTCTCCATGAAGTCATGGAAGAATTTACATGTTTGTTTTTGCATGCTGATATCTTAGCTAGATTAAGCTTAGTGACCCAATTGCAGAGCCTGCATGTATCTGCCACCAGAGCAATGTGACCATATGTATAATCAGGGGTCGTTTTGTAAAAAAAAATAGGTGGTGGAGCTCATCCAGGGATTGTTATGCAGCTGCACCTACTATTCAATGGACAAGGTAGAGAGGAGGAGGGGGAACAGTTGGAAAAGTTCAGGAGCTGCTCTCCTGTGAGCTCCTGCTGAATTCAAGGCCTGTGCATAATTAGTTAGGTTTGGGATTCTCCAATTGGCTAATCAATAGATCAGAAGATGTCCCATGGGTAGAGGCTTAGAAAGTTTATTGTTCTTTGTCCTAATGCTCCCCTGGGGCAAGTACATGAGTCTTAGACTTTGGAGCAGGGGTGTCAAACATGCAGCCCAGGGGCCAAATGAGGCCCCCTAAGGGCTCCTATCAGATCCCCGAGCAACTCACTGACATCTGCTTCCTTCTCCATCACATTGCCTTGCCAGCTTTGGTCAATAACATAGCAGCTACAGAGCAAAGCCTCTGTTTTCTCTATTGGCTGATGTGCCTCCTTTGGGGAAGAAATGGGGGAGGCAGAACTTGCTTTGTCAGACTTTCTCAATTGCATAGTTTTATTTTAAGGGTGTTTTTTTACATTTTTAATTGTGTTTGTCTGTGCCCTTTATAAAGTTTATATCTGCTACCTAATCTTAAATAAGCACACACATGGCCTGGCTCAACATGGCCCAGCCCAACAAGGTCTCATTAATATCAGATCAGGCCCTCATAACAAATGAGTTTGACACCCCTGCTTTAGAGAGTCATGTAGGTTAGTGAAGTAAAGGATGAAAAATCCTTTGTTTTGTTTGTATTTGGCTGGTTTATTTTACTTTGCATATCTCTGCTACAAGAATACCTAACAATTACAACATTCTTTCCTTCTCTAGTTTATCTTCACAACAACCCTGTGAGGTAGGTTAGGCTAAAAGTATGTGACTGGCCCAGGGTCATACAGCAAGCTTTCATGGCAGACGAGAGAACTGACCTGCTCACCATTCCACTATGCTGGCTGTCTTTCAAAGCCAATGCCAAGCAGCAGCATTTCTGTACAAATAACACACTTTATTGCTTCACTAAAATATTCAGGTTTTCTATTTTCAACCGCAATTTTTTTCCTGCCTCTCAAATAACAAAAAATGAAATACATGTTCCACGGTAGACATGTTTGTTTGTTGCAGCAACATTTTAAAGACTAACAAATGTTATTCCAGCATAATCTGCTGTGAGTCCAAGACAACTTCATCGAATGCAAGACTAACTCACAAAAGTTTATTCTGGAATAAATATTGCCAGACTTTTAGGTGCCACTGGCATTGCTTTATTAAAGCAGCACAAGGTGCAGCAGTTTACAGCTCTCCCCTTTTTTTAATTTGAGAATATTGCTAACAATATTGTTTTGTGCGTGGAAAACTAAGGCATTTAGACTTTTCAATTTCATAAGTATGCCTAAAAGCAGAATTTCATATGTTAATTAAAGTGTAAATTATGCATACTTGGAGGAGAGGCTGCTTTTCCCCTGAGCTTTTTTTTTTTAAAGTTTTTTCTTCAAAACTTCCACTGTTTCCCAAAAACCTCTTCAGAGAACACCCCCTTCTCCCTGGAGCGTCAAAACTTTCAGAAGTTTAACATGTTGAATTCGGCATCTCAGTGCCAAGCAGAAGCTCCAAAGACAGCCTCCAACACCCCGTCCCCTTGGCCTCTCTTCTCCCAAGGTTTTTCCAGTGGTGGACTGCCCAGGGTGTCAGCTTGGCCGATGGAAAGTGAGCCCCTGAAGTTTAGGCAATATGTTTAAAATGTTAAAGACATCTTTGGTCGCTTGAAAATATAATAGAAATTCTAGTATTATTACTGAAATGCAAATAAAATTTACGTTGTATTGGGGGTTGCCAGCCTCCAGGTGGGGCCTGGGCATCTCCCGCTTTTACAACTTATCTCCAGCTGGCAGAGATCAGCTCCCCTGGAGAAAATGCTATCTGTATTTACATTTAGTCTCTACTGTATACTGCCAGTAATATGTATACTATAATTACTAATAATATAATTACTAATAGTTGTGGGTGGGCCCCCTATGTCTCCTGGCAACCAATATTTTTAGACCCAGTCCGGCCGCCACTGGTTTTTTCCATCCACCCAGCCAGAGACCCGTTTGAAACTCCCTTAACAGTGAGCTCATGAGGCAACGGCGCCCCCGTGCAGGCCGTTCCTGTGCGTGGCGCTCCTCAGAAGCAAAATCCTACGGCATTCAACGAGCCTTACTCGCAAGCAAACGGGAACAACAGCTTGACGAGAACAAGAGTTTCTTACCGACATGCTTACCCACGATTTGGACGGGAGTTCTGCCCTAGGAAAAGGCGGCGGGGGAACAAGACGGACTGTGTCCGGCACCGTATTTGTTCCCTCTAATGCTTAAGACTTCAGTTCCGCCGTGAAATAGTTCCGCGCATAGCGGAAGCCGAAGCAAATCCTTTGCTTTTTCGATTTGTTTAGAGGGGCCAGTGTTCCCTCTAAGCTGAGTTAACGTGAGCTAGCTCACAGATTTTTAGCCTCCAGCTCACAGATTTTTGTCTTCGCTCAGGAAGGATGACCCCAGAGCACATTCATTTATGCAATAGCTCACAACTTTAATGCCAGCAGCTCACAAAGTAGAATTTTTGCTCACAAGATTCTGCAGCTTAGCGGGAACATTGCTGGGGACCCTCCATAAACTGTGCCATCTTTTCAAAGGCCCTTAAAAAAATTAAAATCCTCGTCATTCTTTGTCCCCTTTCCCCCTCTGATAAACCCTACCTTCACACCTCTTTTTCTTCCTGTGATGTATCATTGTGATACATCACCAGGGGTAGAAAAACATACCTCCCCATCCCCTGCCAGGAGCCAGGGAGGATCTGGCAACCTCCTTTTGAAGATTCCAGAAGAGAGCGAGAAAGACTTGCAAAATTACCAGAGGGCTTTAAGGCACCTTAAGCCCAGTAAATATGTTAGTGGCATGAGCTCTGGAGCGTTTCATAAAGGCATTAAGCGGTAGTACACTGGCACATAGATCTATACCCAGAAAAAAAATTGTCATTGTTGTTCAGTCACATAGACGAGTCCAACTCTTTGCAACCCCATGGACCAAGTCACGCCAAGCCCTCCTGTCTTGCACCATCCTCCAAAGTCTGCTCAAATTTGTGTTTGTTACATCAGTAATGCTGTCCAGCCATCTCATCTTTTGCCATCCCCTTCTTTTGCCTTCTGTCTTTCCCAGCATCAGGATCTTCTTCAGTGAGTGCTCCCTTCTCATTTGGTGGCCAAAGTATTTGAGCTTCAGCTTCAGCATCTGACCTTCCAGGGAACAGTCCGGGTTGATTTCCCCTAGGACCGACTGATTTGATCTTGCAGTTCAAGGAACTCTCAATATTCTTCTCCAGCACCACAAATAGTGGCTATATATCTCTGAGTGTAAGGGAGCTATTAGAAGAAAAGATAGAATGACTTTTAGGATGCCTCAGTTCCTTTTGAACTCAACACGTTGAGAACACATGCAAGGGTTTTAAATGGATGCCACTCCTGAACTGTTGTGATATTGTTTTTAAGTTCTGTATCAGTACTTAGGGTGGGTGGGTGAACCATGGTACAGTTGCCCGGTCTGTGTTGGAAAACACCTGGAGACTTTGGGGGTGGATCTGGGAGACAGCAGGGTTTGGGGATGGGAGGAGCCTCAGCAGAGTACAGTGCCCTAGAGCGGGGATGTCGAATTCATTTGTTATGAGGGACAAATCTGACATAAATGAGGCCCTGTCATGCTGGGCCATGTGTGTTGTAAAATGTAATGCCAGGTAGTAGAGATATAAACTTTATAAAGCACACTTTCTAAAAAACTTAAAAACAAAACATGATTAAAACATTAGCGCTTGGTCTTAAAGGTGTTTTCCTGTTTTCTCTCCCATAGGATCCATGAAATGGGGCAAAGGAAGCTCTGGTTCCTTCCTTCCTTCCCCAGGGGACCAGGAGGGGGAGGAGCCTCAGCCACTAGAAAAAAATAGGCTTGGCTCAGGAGCTCTGCTGTACAATTGAGAGAGAAACCATGTTGAATCAAGCCAATAGCCCATACAGTCCAACACTGTATCACACAGTGGCCAAAAAAAAGCATCAGGAGGTCCATCAGGAGGGCCAGGACACTAGTAGCCCTCCCACTGTGCCCCCCCAGCACCAAGTATACAGAGCATCACTGCCCCAGAGAATTCCAACAATACGCTGTGGCCAATAGCCACAGATGGACCTCTGCTCCATATTTATTTATTGGATTTATTTTATTGGATTTATTTAATCCCCTCTTGAAGCTGTCTATGCTTGCAGCTGGCACCGCCTCCTGTGGCAGTAAATTCCATGTGTTAATCACCCTTTGGGTGAAGAAGTACTTCCTTTCAATCTTCCCCCAATAGCCACCGTCCTGCTCTAAAGATGGTTGATCTTAACACCTGCTACATCCTGAAGGGCAACAAATTGCAATATAAGATTCATCTGATAGATTTTTATTCCACCGTTCTTTCAAGGAGCTCAGGGTGGCATCCATTTATTCTAGTTATCCTCCCAACAGCCCTGTGAGAAGCAGGTGAGGGTGAAAGACGGCGAGTGGCCAAAGATCAGCAAGTGCCAAGGTGTAGCAGAGATTTGAACCTGTGGCACCCAGCTCTCCAGTCGCTACTTGTACAATAGAAGAAAACAACTGCAGATTTACACCCCGCCCTTTTTTCTGAATCAGAGACTCAGAGCAGCTTACAATCTCCTATATCTTCTCCCCCCACAACAGGCACCCTGTGAGATGGGTGGGGCTGAGAGGGCTCTCACAGCAGCTGCCCTTTCAAGGACAACTCCTACAAGAGCTATGGCTAACCCAAGGCCATTCCAGCAGGTGCAAGTGAAGGAGCGGGGAATCAAACCCAGTTCTCTCAGATAAGAGTTCACACACTTAACCACTGCACCAAACAAGAGAGGTGCAGATGTGAATTCTTAAGAATTTCCAACAGCCCAAAGCAGGAGAAAGTTAAAAACAAAAAGTATGTAATATATACCAATGGTAAAAGGTAAAGGTAGTCCCCGGTGCAAGCACCAGTTGTTTTCAACTCTGGGGTGACGTTGCTTTCCCAATGTTTTCACAGCAGACTTTTTACAGGGTGGTTTGCTATTGCCTTCCCCAGTCATCTACACTTCCCCCCCCCCTCCGGAAGCTGGGTACTCATTTTAGCAACCTCGGAAGGATGGAAGGCTGAGTCAACCTCGAGCCGGCTACCTGAAAACCCAGCTTCCATCGGGGATCAAACTCAGGTCGTGAGCAGAACTTAGGACTGCAGTACTGCAGCTTAACCACTCTGCGCAACGGGGCTCTTCATATACCAATGGAGCTGAGGGCTAAAAGAATCCATGCATTTATCATCCCACGTGTGACACGTTGAGTGTTTTCAAATTCAGCATTCAGAGTACCTCACCTATATCCTTTGTTCAAGCTCCTAGTCCTTAAAGCCATAAAGGCAGGGTGGAAGTCTTTCAGGAGCTCCTTTGCATATTAGGCCACACACCCCTGATGTAGCCAGTCCTCCAAGAGCTTACAAGGCTTTTTTGTAAACTCTTGGAGGACTGGCTACATCAGGGGTGTGTGGCCTAATATGCAAAGGAGCTCCTGCTAGAATTCCACCCCTAGAAGGGTGTAAATAGAATTGGATTGCAACTATCCAGAACTGCCAAGGGTCAGAGAAGCTGGGTGTATCATCACATTGGACAGCTCTCAGATCAGCAGGAACAGAACATGTTAAGTAAAATAAACCACAATAGCGTATTTGTGTAATGTATTCAAATTATAGATTTTTTAAAAAAGCAGAACCTGATTCATAGTTTGCTTTCATTGAACCAGTTTGGTGTAGTGCTTAAGTGTACAGACTCTTATCTGGGAGAACCAGGTTTGATTCCCCACCCCTCCACATGCAGCTGCTGGAGTGACCTTGGGTCAGTCACAGTTCTTGAAAGAGTTACTCTCTCAGGAGCAGTTGCTAAAAGAGCTCTCTGAGCCCCACTTACCTCACAGGGTGTCTGCGGAAGGGAGGAGAAGGGAGATTGTAAACTGCTCTGAGACTCTGAGTGAAGGCTGGGGTATAAATCCAATCGCTTCTCTTTTTCTTCTTCATTGCAGCAGTTGAAGAGACAGGGAAGTTGGTGAGTCAGTGATCCCTTGGCATCATGGCTTGGGTTTAAAAAAAAAAAATTATATTCATGTGTGTGCGCACGTGGAAGTCCTGGTGACCCCTAGTGACTGACCCCTACTGGGGGCCTGGAGGATATTCAGAGAGGTGACTGAATAAAGCCTGCCCCTGCCCTCCCGACTGCTGGTATTCCAAGGAGGTCTCCCATCCAAGTACTTGCCAGAGAGGAACCTGGAAGTCCTGGTGACTGACCCCTACTGGGGGCCTGGAAGATATTCAGGGAGGTGGCTGAATAGAGCCTGCCCCTGCCCTCCCCACTGCTGGTATTCCAAGGAGGTCTCCCATCCAAGGACTTGCCAGAGAAGAACCTGGAAGTCCTGGTAACCTCTGGTGACTGACCCCTACTGGGGGCCTGGAGGATATTCAGGGAGGTGGCTGAACAGAGCCTGCCTCTGCCCTCCCGACTGCTGGTATTCCAAGGAGGTCTCCCATCCAAGGACTTGACAGAGAAGAACCTGGAAGTCATGGCAACCTCTGGTGACTGACCCCTGCTGGGGGCCTGGGGAATATTCAGAGAGGTGGCTGAATAAAGCCTGCCCCTACCCTCCCAACTGCTGGTATTCCAAGGAGGCCTCCCATTCAAGGACTTGACAGAGAAGAACCTGGAAGTCATGGCAACCTCTGGTGACTGACCCCTGCTGGGGGCCTGGAGGATATTCAGAGAGGTGGCTGAGTAAAGCCTGCCCCTGCCCTCCTGACTGCTGGTATTCCAAGGAGGTCTCCCTTCCAAGTCAACTCTGTTTAGCTTCTGAGATTGCCTGGGCTATCCAGGTCAGGGTGCGGCATGGCTTGGTGATGAGTCCTCTAAAGCAGGGGTGTCAAACTCATTTGTTACGAGGGCTGGATGTGGCATAAATGAGACTTTGTCAGGCTGGGCCACATGTGTCATGAAATGTATTGCCAGGTAGCAGAGATATAAGCTTTATAAATGACACAGGCAAACACAATTAAAGATGTTTTAAAAACTTAAAATAAACCATGCTTAAAACATTAGGACTTGTTGGTCTTAAAAGGTGCTTTCTTTGTATCTCTCCCACGGATCCAGGGAAATGGGCAAAGGAAGCTCTGGCTCTTTCCTTCCTTCCCCAAGGGACCAGAAATGGGAGCAGCCTCAACCAAAAGAAGGAAGAGAGGCTTGGCTCAGTAGCTCTGCTGTGCGATTAAAATAGCCTGGCAAAGCAAGTTATTCCTTCCTCCCCAAGGGAGGAGCCTCAGCCAATGGAGAAAATAGAGGATTCACTCTGTAGCTCCAGTGCAATTGAGGAAGCCTGACAAAGCAAGCTGTGATGCAGAAGGAAGCAAGAGAGATGGAGAAGGAAGCAGATGACAGCCAGTTTTTTGGGGGCCTGATAAGAGCCCTCTGGGGGCTTGATTTGGCCCCCGGGACACACATTTGACACCCCTGCTCTAAAGGGCGGGGGAAGTGTTAGAGACAGAAAGATGGAGAACAAAAGCAGCTTCAAGGCCAGAAAAAAGCACCTGCTGGAGTCCCATCTCCCTAGAATTAGACCCACACGCCGCATGCCCTTCGACTGGCTTTAATCGCTGGCAAAGCAACGTTTTAACCTCAAGGGATGTTAATGGGGAGAGGCAGGCACTGAGGGTGAAAAATGGCCCCGCTCCCTGCGCTGGCAGGCTTGCTCCTTCCATCACTCCGTCTGTGGGGCTGGCCCAGGTCTCTGGCCTCCCACGGCGAACGGGAGGGTGTTCGCCTCAATCGGATGCATAGCGGACCAGGCGGCTCCTCCCCAGCCTGCTAAGGCCAGGGTGAAGAAGAAATCATAAGAGTTCTGAGAAACAGAAAAGTTGTCACAGGCCAGATGTGAGGGCTGCCCAGGTGGCTCAGTTCATTCCTAGACAGCTGCCTCCGGAGAGGAGTGAGACCGAGAGAAGAGGGACAGCCTCTTGCCGGGAGGGGCCACCCATCGACCGGGATCCACCTTCCGCCGCTCGTTCTCCTCCCTGCTCTGGTCTCTTCAGAGGACGAAGGAGCTCTGTCTCCAGACCTGCTGGCCGGCAATGTAGGTCGCTCTGACATGGAGCCTGTCGTCCAGCAGCACGAAGTCTGGAGCAGAAACAGGAAATGATGTCACTGGCACAGGAAGCAGGAGACACCTGGCTCTACCAACATGGCCACCATCACACACTTCTTGTTCGGGGGGAGGGATGCCGCTGTCCCGCTCCCTGCTGCACAAATACCTGCATCGGAGTCGTAGTCCAAGGTGCCCTTCCTGGCCTCGATGCCCAGCATCTGAGCAGGATGGAGAGAAGCGGCCTCCAGAGCTGTCTCTGCTGAGCACCCTGCCGAGAAAGGAAAATCACGTTTTTTGGAAGGGAGATGTGAAAAGAAAACAACTTTAAATATAAATGCATCCTCCAAGCCCCTGGCTGGTTGGCTTGGAGAAGTGATTTAAAGAGATGAATGCTTTCTCCAAGCTGCCCAACAGGGGAGTGTGGGCTTTGACAGCCACACAATATGTGTGAAAGAGCCACAGTTTGGCCACCCCTGTTCTAAACAAAGCTGATCTTCCTTTGGAGAAATCTGCTTCCGCAACGAGGCTGTACTTCTATTTCCCCGTAGCTTTGTTGAGCTTCTCCACTATCACTTATCAGGCTTAGCATCAGTTGGCAAGAAGGCTTCCACTTACGGCTTCCTATAATAGTCTTGTCCAGGCCTCAGATTCAGCAGGAGCTCACAGGAGCACAGCTCCTGAACCTTTCTGATGGCTTCCCCTCTTCCTCCCCACCCACCTTGTCCACTGAATAGCAGGTGCAGCTGCATAACAATCCCTGGATTAGGAGAGTGGGCAGCCAGACAGCCACCAGGAGCTTTTCCACACCCCCAGCAGCCTTTATTAACCCCCTGGAGAAACCTACACCAGCCTTTCTCCACTTCTTATATGATTTTGGGCAGTGGGTGGCTTGTTGGCCTTTTGACTGTGGTGGGGTGGTGGCCCAGGAGAGCCCCAGGTGAGCAAGGCCTGCTTGGGCTGGCTGGATCTCTAGCCAGCCCAAGCCGGCCTCGCTCGCCTGGCGCTCTCCTTTCTTGCATCGGGTTGCTTTTAGCTTGGGGGTGAGGGGTGACACATGTTAATGTATTATGCTAACGAGCCCCACCACCTATTTTTCTACAAAACAGCTCCTGGTCTTGCCAGCAGATGCACTGGTGGCTTTTTCCCTTTGAGGGGAAGAACGAGGCCTCTCCTTACCTGTAGCGTCCTTGAAGTGCCGGATGCAGGTGTCCATCCTCGCCGTGCTTCCGCTCAGTATTTTGGTCCCTGGGCAGGAGGGAAGGGGGGAGAGAGTTCATCGTTAGACAGAAAGGTGCTTTGGAGGGGGAAGGAATAAATTCTGCCATCACCAAGAGATTGGGAGCTTCCTCAGTCTTCTGTGCCATACATTATAGCCCTAAGGTGATTGCCTGAACCGCCCTGTGAAAGGCAGAAGGGAAGCCTTTAGCACAGAATCCTGTCAGATGCTCTGGAAGGTTTGCTTTTCAGTCAGATGCAGACTAAACCCCAAAGAAAGCCATGGGGCTGCTTGTGGCTGTGAACCGGTGCTGGAGCACTGAAACACTGCCTGCTCCATCGATGCACCTGGAAAGAGGATACATGATGCTATATACAAACCCCCCCCCCACTCTGCATCAGTTAATAAGTAACTGCTTTCATTCTGTTGTGCGGGGCTTTTTTTATAGCAGGAACTACTTTGCTTTGCATATTAGGTCACCCACCCCTGATGTAGCCAATCCCCCTGGAGCTTACAATCGGTCCAGTAAGCTCTTGGAGGATTGGCTACATCAGGGGGGAGTGGCCTAATATGCAAAAGAGTTCCAGCTACAAAAAAGTCCTGCTATTGCATTTCATGTAAAGGCATGAAATGTCTCCTTAAAACGCAACAATTACAATATTAGATTGTATATATATATCCATACGCTAAATGCCCCATGCTGGCTCTCTCTCTAGGTGCTGGAAGGTTGAATCCTTCCTCCTTAGGGATCAGCATGACTCCAACTGAATGGGGTTCCTCCCTTGCACAGGCCATTCTGACATCGTGAAGCCAACCTCCTTCCTCGGTTTCCCCTGGCCATTTTCATTACCTCGTGGTGTAGCAGTTACAGCACCCGATTAGGATCTGAGACATCTAGGTTCGAATCCCCACGCTGCCATGGAGGCCTGTGGAGTGACCTCGCTTGGGTCAGTCACGCCCTACCACTAAACTGCCTCAAAGGGTTGTGTCTGGGGCTTTTTTTGTAGCAGGAGCTCCTTTGCATATTAGGCCACACACCCCTGATGTAGCCAATCCTCCAAGAGCTTACAAGGCTCTTCATACAGGGCCTACTCTAAGCTCCTAGAGAAGTGGCTACATCAAGGGGGTGTGGCCTAATATGCAAAGGAGTGCCTGCTACAAAAAAAGCCCTGGTTGTGTCACACAGCAGGGGACCAGGAAGGGCCTTCTACTGGCTGCCACCACTCTGGTAAGGGTCTGTCTGGGAGGGCCCAGAGCACCCCGCCTTCCAAGTCGGAATTATGTACCATGTTGGCCATTTTAATTGATGTAAGAGACTCCCCCTTCCTCCACCTTCTCTGAAAAGTGGGATTCAAATACTCACCTGCAATGTAAGAGTTCAGCCCGTCCATCTCAACCACCTGTTGGCCCAGTGTGTGTCTGCCTGGAGCAAGCCCCGTTGCGGCAATGGCATCTGTCACCAAGACCAGCCCTAAAAGGAGACATGGTCGGCTCAGGTTAACTCCTCTTGGCCCATGGAAGGAAGGGACAGAGGGAAGGAGGGAGGGAGGGAGGAAGATGATGGATGGATGGATGGATGGATGGATGGATGGATGGATGGATGGATGGATGGATGACAGAAGACAGATAGACGATAGACAGATGATAGACAGATAATAGATGAAAGACAGATGATAGATAGATAGATGAAAGACAAATAATAGACAGATGATAGACAGATGATAGATGAAAGACAGATGATAGATAGATGATAGACATGTAATAGATGAAAGACAGATGATAGACAAATAATAGATGAAACAGATATTAGATAGATGAAAGACAAATAATAGATGAAAGACATATGAAAGACAGACATATGAAAGACAGATGATAGACAGATGACAGACAGATGACAGATGATAGACAGATGATAGATGAAAGACAGATGATAGATAGATGATAGACAGATAATAGATGAAAGACAGATTACAGATAGATGATAGATAGGTAATAGATGAAAGACAGATGATAGACAGGTAATAGATGAAAGACAGATGACAGACAGATAATAGATGAAAGACAGATGATAGATAATAGATGAAAGACAGATGATAGACAGATGATAGATGAAAGACAGATGACAGATAGATGATAGGTAATAGATGAAAGACAGATGATAGACAGATAATAGATGAAACAGATGATAGATGAAAGACAAATAATAGATGAAAGACATATAAAAGACAGATGATAGATAGATGAAAGACAGATGATAGGCATATGATAGATGAAAGACAGATAGATAGATGATAGACAGGTAATAGATGAAAGACAGATGATAGATAGATGATACAGATAATAGATGAAAGACAGATGACAGATAGATTACAGAGAGATAATAGAGGAAAGACAGATGATAGATAGATGAAAGACAAATAATAGACAGATGATAGAAAGATGGATGATAGATGAAAGACAGATGACAGAGAGATGATAGACAGATAATAGATGAAAGACAGATGAAAGAGCCCTCTGCTCTTTGGTTTGGGAACTTCCAGTCTGAACTAGGGCTTTTTTTTTAGCAGGAATGCAGTTCCAGTTGGCTTGGCACCAGGGGGTGTGGCCTAATATGCAAATGAGTTCCTGCTGGGCTTTTTCCTACCCCAAAAGCCCTGGTTTGAACCAATAACAAATCCATCCCCCATTCCTGCAGCCTCTCTGTGGCAACCAACCTTTTTGAGAGGGAGATCCAGCCCCCACCTGCCTTGCCATCTTTTAGACACCAGGCCAAAGATGTCTTCTGGCTCAGGCATTTTATGAGCTGTTTTGTGGTCGTCTTCTGGTTTGAGCACTGTTGTGTCAGCAACATCTGCAGCTGGCTCGGCGGATTTGCTTCATGCCCTTTTACAGCCTGGCTTGTTTTTATACTGATAATTCATGTTGTTTTGATGGTTTACACTACAGTATTTTAATTTCATTTCAGCGTTTTTTTATACCTCCTCTCCAAAGTCCTGCTTGAGGAGGCTTTCAAGTGGGGTTTTTTTGTGTGTGGGTAGAAAACGCCCAGCAGGAACTTATTTGGATATTAGGCCACTATTGCTACACACAGGGCTTTTTTTGTAGAAAAGGCCCAGCAGGATCTCCTTTGCATATTAGGCCACACCCCCTGATGTCACCATTGTTTCACACAGGGGTTTTTTGGTAGCAAAAGGCCGGCAGGAACTCATTTGCATATTAGGCCACACCTGACGTCACTGCAGTTTCACTCAGGCTTTTTTTTTTTAAGAAAAAGGCCACCAGGAACTCATTTGTGTATTAGGCCACACCCCCTGATGCCAAGCCAGCCAGAACTGCATTCCTGTGCGTTCCTGCTTTCAAGTAAATCATCCCACTAAAAACTGCAACAACAAGTGAACCGTCTCAAGCAGAGTTCCAGAAAAGCGGCATAAAAGCCCCTGAAGAAACTAACCCCGTGCCAACAGCGACGCACCTTTAGGGTGGGCCCGATGCGCGATCCGCAGAGCGGCAGGGTTTGTGTGGATCCCGTCCGATATCATGCCGTAGAAAACCTGCTGGGTGGGGGGGATTTGGTCGCTCGTGAGGAGCCCCACAATCCCGGGATCTCGATGGTGGAACTGTGTAAAGAGAAAGGGAAAAAACCCACCATGGGTGGCATACAGCACGGTGGACCAAGGGGCAGTGCCAAGCCAAGTGGGATGAGGAGGGAGAAGACAGCTGGAGGAATCTGCACGCCCGCCAACAGACCAAAAACAAGAGAACACTTATTCAATGAGTGTTACCCAGGGCTTCTTTGCATATTAGGCCACACACACGCACCCTGATGTAGCCAATCCTCCTGGAGCTTACAGTAGGCCCTGTACGAAGAGCCCTGTAAGGTCTTGGAGGAGTGGCTGGATCAGAGGGGGTGTAGCCTAATGTGCAAAGGAGTTCCTGCTTCAAAAAAAGCCCTGCTGCTAACCATGAGAGGAGGCAAGGAGCTCGCTTATCTGAGACCCAGACACCCCTTCTCTCCAACAAGAGCACTGCCTTCTGAGAATCCACAAGGCTTTGTCTGTATATCTTGCCTTGGGGCCACAGGGACTAGAGACTTACCTTTTTAAAAATCAACACCAAAAAAACCCTGTGTAGTGGAGATTCTCAACATTCCAGCTATGGAGTAAGACTGGGCATTACTTACGGGCAGCATGGCATTGAAGAGGTGAGTGATGAAGGTCGCCCCTTGCCGAACAGCTTCTTCAGCCTGAGATAAATTGGCCATGGAGTGACCTGGGAACACAGAGGACTAGTGACATGAAGACATCAAATCCTTCTGCACGTTGGGAGACATATCTATCTATTTAGAGGCTTAGTGCAGGCAAAGGACTGGCATCAAGGCATCAAATTCAGTCCCTCCTCAGCCGATTTCCCATCTGATCAAGACTCGCCCCTTAATTAGGCTTGCCAGTCCCCAGTTCCAGGAGGGGGATCCCCTGGTTTTGCAGGCTCCTCCCTGCTGCCAGCCAGCTGGCCAGCAGGGTAGAAGCCCCACCCCAACAGCCATGATATGCCTTTAAATCTCAGGTAGGTTCAGCAGCTTGCAACTGCTTCTGTCTTGGAAGGTGTGTATGTGCCTTTAAATCTCAGCGAGACTGAAGCTGGAGGGGGGCAAGCAGGAAGAGCCTCATGTGTGAGAGAGAGTGGAAGCCAGAGAGCCCAATTCCTCTGTTCATTTTGCATTCCTTTCAGAAGCTGTTTGTATAGTAAAAGGGATGAGTAAAGAGTTAACTACAACCTGATTATGGGATAGAGGGAAAACTTCACCCCGTAGACCTCTCCTTAAGTTGGTTAAAATACAGTAAATTGTTACATGCAGCAACTCCAGTGACTAAAGCTATCTATATAGCAGGGAAATAACAAAAGTGCGAACACGCAAACTGTGTTTATTTTGGCTGCTTTGTGAGTGTGTGTGTGTGTGTTCACGTTCATTTAGTGGAAGTGCAGCTGCTGGGGAATAAAAAAAGGCAAAAAAGAGGACGAGGAAATGAAGACTGTATTCAGAGGAACCGCACTACTGTATTTTTATTTATTTATTATAGAGGATGGGAAAGCCTGCTGGTTCCACCCCCAGAGTTTCCCTGCTCCACCCCCCAAATCCCCAGTACTTCCTGAGTTGGACCTGGCAACCCTACCTTCAATTGTCTCTTTGGCCAAGGAAAGATTGAAAAGGGGCCTCTCCCGCTCTCCCCTATTTGCGTGTTTTAAATTTCCAAAAGGAGAAAGTTAGAGTATTTAGAAACATTTCCTAATCAGCACAGGGATTGCCTAGGCTGAAAGGCCCAGAAGACTCTGGGAGGGCAGGCTCCAAGAGTCATTTAAGACAAAGGAAAAGGAAAGGTCCCCTGCACAAGCACCAGTCGTTTCTGACTCTAGGGTGAAATTGATCTCACAATGTTTTCACGGCAGAGTTTTTATGGGGTGGTTTGCCATTGCCTTCCCCAGTCATCTACACTTTCCCTCCAGCAAACTGGGTCCTCCTTTTACCGACCTCGGAAGCATGGAAGGCTGAGTCATCCTCGAGCCGGCTACCTGAAAACCCAGCTTCCGCTGGGTATCTAACTCAGGTCATGAGGAGAGCTTAGGACTGCAGGACTGCAGCTTTAACACTCTGCGCCACGGGGCTTTTCAATTTAGGACAAAAGCTGTCCAGAAATACACACAACTGCAAAAAATGTTTGGTGGTCCACTCACCAGACCAAATCCATTCTGGATGTGTTCCTAAGTAGGAATGGGCACAAACTGATTACAAACCAGGTTTCATCATGAACCAGACAGATTTATGGCTGGTTCGTGAACTGCCTGTGAACTGTCATGGTTTTGGGGGCAGTTTGTTAAATTTGTGGCCAGCTCCCCTTCCCTTCATTCCTGGAGGCATGTCGCCGCTGTGGCATGACTTGGGAAAGGGGGGGAGGCATTTAAAAATTTCCCTCCTCCGCGAACCCCACACACCCGAACCAGTTCAGGAAATGGAAAGATTCACAGGGGTTCACAAACTGTGGTTCGTGAGACCCCTCAAACCACCAACCTCCATTTTCCTGGTTCGTGTCCATCCCAATTACTAAGTGCTTCTTCTGGTTAAGGCAGCGTTAGTCTTCGAATGCCCTGGTTTCAAGAGCCCCCAAACCACACCCCACGCAAGCATGGCCGTTACCTAGCGACACGCGGATGCCCCGCTTGGTCAGCTCCTGGATCACTTCGCTACTCCTCTTTAACTCTGGCGCCAGGGTGACGATGCAGACACCCTCCAGGGAGCCGTAGGTAGCGAGCAGGTCCTGGAAGGCATCCTTTTCGAAGGTGAGCAGGCACTGTTCAGGGTGGGCCCCTCTCTTCTCCTTGCTGATGAACGGACCCTCCAGGTGGACCCCTGCCCCAAGATGGAGGGAAAGGGATGCATGACGCCAGGCCACTGGGCCCTCAAAAGAGTTTTGGGCTAAACTTTAGGAAGAACTTCCTGACTGTTAGAGCAGTTCCTCAGTGGCACAGGCTTCATCGGGAGGCAGTAGGTCCTCCTTCTTTGGAGGTTTTTAAGTGAAGGCTAGATGGAGATCTGACAGCAATGCTGATGCTTGTGAACTTTGGTAGATCATGAGAGGGAGGGCAGGAAGGGCTGCTTAGTTCTCACGGCCCTTTCTTACATACCCAGGGAAATTCTGATTGCCACACTGGGGTTGGTCAGCAATTGTCTCCAGGCCAGTTTGACCCAGGGATCCTGGGGGGGCGGGGGCGGAGTTTGCCATCTTTTGGGCATGGAGAAGGATCAGGACGCAGAGGCAGGCAATTGCAAGCCACCTCTAAGTACTTGGATGGGAGTCCTCCAAGAAATACCAGGGCCGGGACGAAGAGGCAGGCAATAGTAAGTCACGTCTAAGTACTTGGATGGGAGTCCTCCAAGGAATACCAGGGTTGGGACGCAGAGGTAGGCAATAGCAAGCCACGTCTAAGTACTTGGATGGGAGACCTCTAAGAAATACCAGGGCAGAGATGCAGAGGCAGGCAAGAGCAAGTCACATCTAAGTACTTGGATGGGAGTCCTCCAAGGAATACCAGGGCCGGGACGCAGAGGCAGGCAGTAGCAAGCCACGTCTAAGTACTTGGATGGGAGTCCTCCAAGGAATACCAGGACTGGGATGCAGAGGCAGGCAATAGCAAGCCACATCTAAGTACTTGGATGGGAGTCCTCCAAGGAATACCAAGGGTGGAAAGCAGAGGCAGGAAATAGCAAGCCACATCTAAGTACTTGGATGGGAGACCTCCAAGGAATACCGAGGCTGGAAAGCAGAGGCAGACAATAGTAATCCATGTCTAAGTACTTGGATGGGAGACCTCCAAGGAATACCAGGGCTAGGATGCAGAGGCAGGCAATTGTAAGCCACCTCTCTGTAAATGTCCAACCCCAGGCACGCACTTACAGAGAGGGCGGGGGGGGGGGGAAGAGAGAGAAATACTCCACAAAACAAAACAAAAAAAGTCCCAAAAGCCCAGCTGATTTTCAAATAGTTCCCAAGCAAGCCCAAGATAGGAACCTGGGTAAGAACAGCAAAAACCCACCTGCAAAACCCGTTATTTAGTGTAGTGTGAATGCACCCCCTGCCACACAGTCCTTGAGTGGAGTGGCCACGGGTGCTGCTAGGCAAGTCCAGGGTATGGAAACGGTGCTGTTCTAGCATATGTCACAATACATGTGCAATCCACCTGCCCCTCCCATCATGTTTTGGCATCCGTTTGCCTATAGCTGGGGTGGCCAAACTGTAGTTCAGGACCACATGTGGTTCTTTTATATTGTGTGGCTCTCCAAGTCCCCACTGCTCCCATTGGCTGGCTTGGAGAAAAAAAATTCTCTCTTTAAATCACTTCTCCAAGCATATTAAGAATGAATATTAAGTTGCTTTCTTTCTACCTCCTCTCCTCCCCATCTCCCCCTCCCCTCCCTCCCTCCCTCATCTGACATTCATGTCTTGTTGCTCTCGGGCATCTGATGTTTATTCTGTGTGGCTCTTACATTAAGCAAGTTTGGCCACCCTGCAAACTTCTGGGTTGTGTAGGCGACAAACTGTCATGCACGCTGTTGGGGTTAAACATTTTTAAATTGAAGCAAGACGCACAAATAAGCAGTAAGTTAGCTTCTTACTCACCGAGGATACCAGCTCCGTCAGGCCCTCCATTTTTAATGCAGATCTGGGGCAGAACCTTTTATGAGAGAAAAGACCACGTGAATCACTCACCTCACTCCTGAAGCACTGAGGGACTTTATGATTTTTCGCACCTGCACTGTGAGACGGGGCAGCCAGTGCTGTGTCATGCTTAATGTCAGATTCACTGGTATAGTTAAGCTAGTCATCTATATCTCATTTAGCAGAGTGCACTACCAGCCAACCACAGCAGTAGCACCTTTGTTCTGTATGGGCAAAGTTACAAAATTACACAGGGCCGCTTGTCAGTTTCAAAACAAAATAAAGAGCTCTTTATTTAGTGAACTACATTCTAGATAGGATAGATGAGAGACAGAGATAGAATCTTAACCAAAGTAACTATGATGGATGCAGACGCAGAGATACATGTACTGTATCCACGGTGTGTGTATTGGGAGGCAGGGAGAAGAATGGAAGAAAGGAAGCAATTCCCTGAGAGTATCAGTCTACACATCAAAGGGACAAAGGCAGAAGAGTGAAGGCAGAAGAGTGGGGAGGGATGGTGGCTCAGTGGTAGAGCATCTGCTTGGTAAGCAGAAGGTCCCAGGTTCAATCCCTGGCATCTCCAAAAAAGGGTCCAGGCAAATAGGTGTGAAAAACCTCTGCTTGAGACCCTGGAGAGCCGCTGCCAGTCTGAGAAGACAATACTGACTTTGATGGACCAAGGGTCTGATTCAGTATAAGGCAGCTTCATATGTTCAACAAGAAGAATGCTCAAAGTTTTTGCCTGTCTATCTATCTGACTCTCTTGTAACCCACTCCAGGCTAAGGCAAAGAGACAGTGTCTAGTCCAGAGACAGCCAAATTTGCTTAATGTAAGAGCCACATAGAATAAATGTCAGATGTTTGAGAGCCACAAGGCAGGCAGGCAGGAAGGAAGGAAGATGGGGAGGGAGATGTGGAAATAAAATGACTTTAACTTTAAATGCATTCTCCAAGGTGCCGGATGGCTTGGCTTGGAAAAGTGATTTAAAGAGACAAGTGCCTCCTTCAAGTTGGCTGACGGGGCAGTGGGGGCTTCGTGAGCCACACAATATGTGTGAAAGAGCCACAGTTTGTCCACCCCTGGTCTAGTCCTTCTCTTCCAACACTGACAATTATGGCAGGGGAGCCCCAGGTTCAAATCCCCAATCAGCTATGAAAGTCACCCTTGGACCAGACACACACTCTCTACCTCAGAGAGTTGCTGTAAGAAAAAATCAGGAAAAGGTCCGGGGGGGAGGGGGGCAGGAACAGTAGGATGATGAAAGCGACCTGCCCAAGCCTTCTAGGGAATTTACAGCTGAGGGGAGATTGGAACTTGGGACTAAATTCCTTACGATTCTCATGCCTCCTTACCTTGTGGTACACAGATGAGGGGGAGCTCACCAAGGTGGGGCAAAAAGAGGTCACTCCATGGGAAAGGATCTTCTGGCTGACCAGCGAGATGCCTGCTCCCACGTTGTCTGTGGCCATGGCGAAATCTACTCCAAAACCTCCTGGAGAAGAAGAAGATATTGGATTTATATCCCACCCTCTACTCTTAATCTCAGAGTCAGGGTGGTTTACAATCTCTTTTACCTTCTTTCCCTACAACAGACACCCTGTGAGGTGGGTGAGGCTGAGAGGACTCTCACAGCGCTGCCCTTTCAAGGACAACTCTGCAAGAGCTATGGCTGACCCAAGCCCATTCCAGCAGGTGCAAGTGGAGGAGTGGAGAATCAAACCCGGTTCTCCCAGATAAGTGTCTGCACACTTAACCACTACACCAGACTGGCTCTCAGAGGAAGCAAGGAAACACACAGAAAAGCGGACTTCACTGCTGACAGCCACCTTGTTGAGCGCGAGACCCAAGGCATAGCCAGGCACACTGGGGAAGGAGGATGGCTCCCCCCCTTGGCGAACTGAGTCACTAGCAGGTCTTTGACAGCAGGAATATCCACCACCGACCAGCCCCAGGAAAGGCAAAGGCATCCTGCATCAGCACAGCATGCAATATAATACCACAACCAGACACCCTGTGGCTGTTTTTTGTATGTGTGTCTGTGTGCACGCACCTGGAAGTCTTGGCGACCTCTGGTGACTGACCTTTCCTGGGGGCCTGGAGGATATTCAGGGAGGTGGCTGAATAGAGCCTGCCCCTGCCCTCCTGACTGCTGGTATTCCAAAGGATGCCTCCCTTGCAAGCAGGGGTGGAATTCTAGCAGGAGCTCCTTTGGATATTAGGCCACACACTCCTGATGTAGCCAATCCTCCAAGAGCTTACAAAAAAGAGCCCTGTAAGCTCTTGGAGGATTGGCTACATCAGAGGTGTGTGGCCTAATATGCAAAAGAGCTCCTGCTAGAATTCCACCCCTGCGACCAAGTATTTTCCAGAGCTGACCCTGCTTAGCTTCTGTGATCTGATGAGACTGGGCTTGCCTGGGCTACCCCAAATAAAAGAGAGCTCTGGCTTTTTAAAAGAAGAAGAATTGCAGATTTATACCCCGCCTTTCTCTCTGCATCAGAGACTCACAATCTCCTTTATCTTCTCCCCCCACAACAGACACTCTGTGAGGTGGGTGGGACTGAGAGGGCTCTCACAGCAGCTGCCCTTTCAAGGACAACTCCTGTGAGAGCTACAGCTGACCCAAGGCCATCCCAGCAGGTGCAAGTGGAGGAGTGGGGAATCAAACCTGGTTCTCCCAGATAAGAGTCCACACACTTAACCACTACACCAAACTGACCAAGAACATTGGTCAAGTTTTAAAAACCATTTCCTGCTCTTTTCTGCTGTGTAGAGCAAGGGTGTCTTTCGACTCTTCCCTTTTCTTCAAGCGCCACGTGCAAGTTTGCTTCCAAGTTTATTGTTTTGCGGTCCTTAGACCAAATATACAAAAGAAAAATACAAGCATGCCAAGGTTTCCAGGATTTTAAAACACCTACAGCACTGTGCGCATTGACCAGAGCTATGTTTTTCGGCAGCTCAGATTCCACCGACGGGCTGCAAAGACCGTTCAAGCATCTAGCAAAGCTGCACACCATGCCTCGAGACCCCTGCGGGGCTCTTCCTTAAAGGCAGCTCACGGCCTCCGGCACATTGGCAAAAACAGCACTATCTGAACGGTTTTTCCCAAGTCCCTTCCTTTCGTTAACCTGCCTTCACGCGGGCCTTTCAGCACCCCGTTTGACGATCGTCTGGTTTTGGTCCCCCGTGGCACTGAGGAGGCAGGGCTCTGTTGCCCCCTGATTTGAAACAGGGTCCCCACACAGCCACCCGCCCCAGTTCCCGGGGGGAGCGTGGAGCCAAGGGA
Source organism: Heteronotia binoei (assembly GCF_032191835.1). Classification (NCBI taxonomy): domain Eukaryota; kingdom Metazoa; phylum Chordata; class Lepidosauria; order Squamata; family Gekkonidae; genus Heteronotia; species Heteronotia binoei. The sequence goes on along the minus strand of NC_083242.1, from coordinate 16,145,131 downwards.
CAAACTGAAATCACTTGGCAGGCCTGGCCCCCAGCTCCTTCAAAGACTGTGGATGACTCGAGGTCTCATCAGCAGCTGCAAGTGGAGGAGGAGTGGGGAGTTCACCCAGATAAGCGTCCGCACACTTAACCGCTATACCAGGGGTGGCCAAACTTGATTAATGTAACAGCCATGCAGAATAAACTTCAGATGTTTGAGAGCCACAAGGCGTGAACATTAGCTGAGGAAGGAAGGAAGGAAGGAAGGAAGGAAGGAAGGAAGGAAGGAAGGAAGGAAGGAAGGAAGGAAGGAAGGAAGGAAGGAAGGAAGGAAGGAAGGAAGGAAGGAAGGAAGGAATCATAGAGTTGGAAGGGACCTCCAGGGTCATCTAGTCCAATCCCCTACACAATGCAGGAAACCCACAAATACCTCCCCCTAAATTCACAGGATCTTCATTGCTGTCAGATGGCCATCTAGCCTCTGTTTAAAAACCTCCAAGGAAGGAGAGCCCATCACCTCCCGAGGAGGAAGCCTGTTCCATTGAGGAATCGCTCTAACCATCAGGAAGTTCTTCCTAATGTTCAGCTGGAAACTCTTTTGATTTAATTTCAACCCGTTGGTTCTGGTCCTACCTTCTGGGGCCACAGAAAACAATTCCACACCATCCTCTAGATGACAGCCCTTCAAGTACTTGAAGATGGTGATCAAGTACTTGAAGATGGAAGGAAGGAGGATGGAAGTACTTGAAGATGGAAGGAAGGAGGGAAGGAAGGAAGATAGCTAGATGGGGGAGGGAGATATGGAAAGAAATCAACTTTAAATGCATTCTCCAAGCTGCCAGCTGGCTTGGAGAAGTGATTTGAAGAGACAAATACCTACTCCAAGCGAGCCAACAGGGTGGCAAGGACTTCAAGAGCCACACAATATGTGTGAAAGAGTCACATGTGGCTCCCAAGCTGCAGTCTGGCCACCCCTTCACTACACCAAACTGACTCTCTACATACCACCGCTACACATGTATAGTTGATCCAGACAGCGGAATCCTGCTTTTCCCTTAGCCTGCAGAGACGATGATGCCCAGACGCTCCAGACCACCTGCTTCTGCCCTTGCCCCTGTGCTGGGCAGTTCCAGCATCTCACCATTGATTTGCACATCGATGAAGCCGGGCGCCAGGATGCTCCCCTTGCAGTCCAGCTGGATGTCCGCCGGTCTCTTCTCATCAAAGAAGAGCTTCTCGGGGTTTAGGATCTTCCCGTCTCTCACCCACAGGTCCTCCCTGAAAACGGAAGCAGCCCAAATACACAAAGCTCCGCCAGCCTCAGAGGAAAACGCAGACAAGTCTGGCCCTCCTGCTAAGCTTTGTCAACAGACAGGCACGGTGAAGTTCACTGGAATGGCATAAGAAAATGGTGGAGGGCTGGAACTGTGTTAGCCATTAGGTACAAAGGAAGTATCACTGTTCTTCACCAAATGTGCAGCACAGGCCTGAGTCACCATGAGGTCGAATAGGAAGAAGGAAAGGAAGAATTTTTTTGCCTACAACTCCCATCAGTCCCAGCCATTGGCCATGCTGGCTGGGGCTGATGGGAGTTGTAGGGAAAAAAACATCTGGAGAGCTACCGTTGGCCACCCCTGCGTGACGACAGCAACTGTTTGCAAGTGGGTTTTGCCATTTTGCACAGCAAAATCCACTTGCAACGTGCATTGAATGT